>NC_135540.1:141476461-141776461 GCF_045843805.1 Urocitellus parryii | reverse complement strand
ATGTGCAGATGACCCTCAGGCAGGATGGTGCTGTGCCTGTGTGGAACTCTGGCCTGTTGGGGCCTGAGTGGCACATGCAGGGTACGCCTGGAAGTTGGATGTGAACAGGAGCATGGTGGGAGTCTATCAGGAGCTGACCTTCTGGGCCTCTTTGTAGGATGACTCTTTTTTGGCATACACTGTGATAGTAGGAGCAAATGTGACTCCATTTTGTTTTATGACTTCATCCTGTAAAACAACCATGCCAAGTAGAAGAGTCATGACTGGAGCAAGATGTTCTTTTCCTTTTGCTATAGAAACCTTTAAGAACACAGAACTACCTAATGGGGTATTGTTTCTGTAACTAAGGTATCGGGGCTCTGTTTCTGTAACTGGGGTGACTGGGCTAACTGTGATTGGTTAGGCTTCCCTCCGCTTGACTGCACTATCCTGCTTCTGTAACCTGGCTTGCTTGCATTGGCTAGACCCCCGAACATCCCTTTTGCGGTTTTCAGGCTTATAAGGAGCGCCCTTGCAATTGCTAGGGGCTGATCAGGGGGACACCTTTATGTTCTGGTCAGCCACCACCGGTGTGCTTCAATAAAGGCTTGATTCGATTATACGTGAGTGGTCTGGAAGTCAGTTTATGAAACCCTCGGATGAAGCTTTAACTATAATAAAATTTGGTAAAGGAAAGCAGGAAATGCTAGCCCACACCTGCTAATGTGCCATTTCCTTCCAGTGGTCATGCTAATGTGAGCACGGTGTTCCTTTTCCCCTCAGCCTCCTGACAGCGGGCCTCCACCTTTGCCGACATCCTCTCTCCCGGAAGGTTACTATGAGGAGGCCGTGCCGTTGAGTCCTGGGAAAGCTCCGGAATACATCACATCAAGTGAGTGGGCCAGTGGTTTGCAGGATTGTTGCAGAGCCCAGGGGCCTTGCTGGGCATGCAGGGGGACTGGGGACTATAACACGGTAAGTGTTGGCCAAGGGAATCTGGAACCTAAGGACAGAGGGCTTTGGAAAGGCCAAGGTGCCTGCCAGCGCCTTCATCTGACCACCACCTTCCTGGTGACTCAGAGTCAGCGGAGCCTCTGGCCGGGAGATAGGCAGCGATAAAGTGCGTCCCTCTGTGGGAAGGGAAGCGGCCCCTTGTGGGGTACTTCCACGCTGTGACCCGCCCTGTTCCTAGGTGGGGCATGGTGTCCCTCCCACGCTGAGCATTGGCTTGAGTCAGGGGCATAGAACGAAGACCCCCGGGTGGCAGACTTCTCTTTACTGTTTGTTCCTTCTGGGGGCATGCAGGTTTTACTGGGGATTTTTTGACCAAGTCATAGTTCTCCTGGCCCAGTAGGGGCCTGCTGAGGACCCACGGGAGCACACCTTTGTCAGCACCCAGCTTTCCAATACAGACAGTAACATGCTACTGCTGAAAACCCTTCTCTCACTATTCTGGAACTTCTTTTTGTATTATTGATGTGATTTCTCCTCTTAGTCTGTCAGGCAGAGTGCTGTTGTCTCAAGAAGTCGAATGTGTGATCGTATGTCCTTGGGGAAGGCCCTTGCTTCTTTATGAAAGACGGGTCTGTGAGGAGTGAGTGTGCTCACTGACTTCACACACAGCTCTCCAGTGCACGGTCCTCCCTGCAGCCGTCTCCCCGTGGCTGTGCTCCTCAGGAGACGAGCCCTCAGCCAGAGTGGACGTGGCATTACCTGAAGTCTCTGCTCCACAGAGACATTGCGTTTGGAGTCTTTCCCTTCCTTGGCAGCATGTGGCTACCTCAGCAAAGCAGAACCCAACCTGATGTTGGAAGGTGACACCAAATTCCCTGGGGTCCTGCCTCTGAACCCCTGCTGCTGTCTAGCCCCACTCGAACACATGCTCTAATTGGGAAATGTAAGTTGGCTACGAGGCCCAGTGAAGTTGAAATTCTGAAGATTGAGAAATCTAATATGTTGAAAGGTCCCCCTTTTCCTCTTCAGCCTGTGCACCTCCTCCCCCTGAAAATGTAGACTGACGGTTGGTTCCTCCTGAGGTCACTGGAGACCAAGGCCACAGTGGCCGTGAGGGCAAGGGCTGCCTACAAGAGCAAGTGCCTCCGGGCCAGGCCTCCCCGGGATTGGGTAGCTGGTGCCTGTCTCCCAGGGTTCCTTCCCTTCTGCCAGAACCCTTGCAGGTTTCTCTCCTGGCCAGAGCTAGCCTGGACCGTCAGGGCAGTCAAGAAGAGACATGACCCCTGTACTCAGTACAGCCCTGCTATGCTCTTATGTTTGGCTGCAGATTCAGATTTCATTTTCATTTTTAGTTTTCTATTTCCCCTCTCCTCTTGCCCTCGTCCCTCTCTCTTGTCAAGGAGCACAGTTTAGAATGTCATTCCTGATTTCAGGGGGTACGGGCACATGTGCACCCAGTTCATTGATACAGCTCGTGTTTGGGGATCATCTTGGCCTTATAGGCCTGCCGTGAGCCATAGTGTGACAGGTGCAGTACACCTATCCTTGGGTGTTCAGGGTCACGTGGGGCTTTCCTGTGTCCTTCATCTGATCCTCAGAGTAGCTGCGAGAACGACAAGATGATCTCAAATACATTGAGTCTCCAGGAAGCTGAGCGAGTTAGAGTATTCCTAACTATAGCCCATATGCCACGTATCCCTGACTGTGGGCCACATGCCACGTATCCCTGACTGTGGGCCATACATATACCATATTATATAGACCAACTATATGCCATACATTTCTAACTATAGCCAGGCTGGCTTTGCCGGACTGGGCATCTCAGAGCCTGAGCAGGTCACCTCTTCATTCAGAGCCTCCAAGCCCACCCAGGGGTGAAAGCCACAGTCTTCATGTGGCTCCCGTGGTCTGCAGCTGCCACCCACCCTGTTGCCAGGGTTACGCTGTCGGTCTGGTTCTTGCCTCAAATCCTCCTTGGCTTCTTTTCACCACTGAAAGTTCACCTTCGACCATTCATCTGTTTGTCCCAAGTATTGATTCTTTGCCAGAACACTGAAATGTGAACGTCACCACTGGGTGCATTTCCCTGTTGTAGTGACAGGCGTGCATGTGGAGGGTCTGTGGTCGGGAGCTGCCACATAGGAGCTGAGCGCCCCCTAGCTTTGAGCACAGGAATGTGGAGACGTGGCGGGCCAGCCTTGGGCCATCTGAGCTGTGAGCACCTTGAGCGCAGAGCAGACTGGACTGATGATGCCCCTGTCTGGGCTGTGCACATTGTGTCCCTTTCGTGGCTCTGCCTTTGATCATCACATAGCGCATGAGAGAGGTGTGGCCTTCCTAGATGTCAATCAACCTGCTGACAGCAGACATCAGGAAGCTAGAGTCACCCCCGAAACCTGACCCCTTGCCTCCTTTGGATTGCTTCTCCCCAGTAAAACCTGGTTCGAGGCTGCTCTTCTTCTTTCCTGCCTGCCTTGCCTCCTTGGGGGAGCTGGGTCAGAGGAGCCATCACAGGACCCAAAGAAAAAGGCATTTCTCTGTCAGTGTCACTATTTCATGCAGCCCAGTTCTCCTGGAGTGGCCCTGACTGGCTTCGTCATGGGCGTGACAGCCTGTGTTAGGTCGTATGGCCCACGGCACTGCCACTGCTCCTCATCTATCAGTCCTGCTGCGTCAGGCATCCTTCTTCAACTATGTTGGAACAGTGAATGTGTCCCTGGTGATCCCAGGGTCAGGGTTCATCAGAAGTGAATCGGCATTGCCTCGAGCCGCTGACCACCCAGCATGGCTGCGTGAGGATGCATGGAACTGGGAGCGTTTGGCCCAGTGTGCGTGGAACAAAATGCCGTCTACTGGGCTGCAGGGCCTCTTAGACCACAGACTTTACTTCCCCAGCTCTGGAGGCTGGAATTGCTAAGATTGGGGTGCTAGCCTGGTGGGTTTTTGCGAGGGACTCTGCCTGGCTTGTGGGTGCTGCCTTTTTTTTAATTTATTTTTTAGTTTTAGGTGGACACAATATCTTTATTTTACATTTATGTGGTGCTGAGGATCAAACCCAGTACCTCCTGCATGCTAGGCGAAGGTTCTACCACTGAGCCACAACCCCATCCTGGGTGCTGCCTTCTTACTCCTTTACACGAGGGCGTGGTGCGGAGGCACTGGGATCTCTCTCCTCCTCCTCTTGTGAGGCCAGTGCTGTTGGAGTAGGATCCTGCCCTATGACCTCATTTAACATTAATTGTACCTAAAAGTTCTCTCTCTAAATTCAGTGACGTGGGAATTAAAACTTCAGCACCTGGATGCTGGGGGTTACAGGCTGGTGCCTGGCTCTCAGCTTTGGTACTTGGGGAGGGCCTGCAGGAGGAGGTGTCTGTAAGTCAAGTGCTGAAGGTGCACACCCTCACCCAGGTCAAGGCCCGGGGGTGCGTGGAAGCACAGCAGGCTGCGCCTGTGCAGAGGTCTCGGGTAAGGGACAGCATGATGTCTTTGGGAAACTCAAAACAACCTGGTCTGTGTTAGTGTGTTTCAGAATGAGGGGACTCCATTGGAAGGGTGGGGGAAATTCCTGTGCAGTTCCAAGGGTGACTCCGGGGAGAGGAGGCCTTTAGTTGGTCCCTGAAGTCCAGAAGGGTCGGTGCATGAGAGGAGGCCAGTGGCAAGAAGGTGGTGTAGACTGAGGCTTTACCAACTAGGAGTGGGCTCGGGAGCCAAGGCCCTGTGAGCCAGAGTGCAGGGGAGGCTGATCTTGCCAGGCAGCTCCGGGCCCCGGGAACGGTGGACAGGTGGTTTGAGAGAGAGAAGTTGGAACACTTCAGTTTGAAACCTTGGGTTGAGCGTCTCTCCTGGACTCTGGAGAGTTATCTTTTTTCTTCAGAGGCAAAAGCTCTTTTCTCATGAATTCCTTGGCTGTTAGAAGTAACAGGATGTGCTCTGAGCCCGAGGAGAGAGCACTCCAGGGTTGGGTTCCCTCACTGTGCTCCTCGATCTCTGCAGATTATGACTCGGATGCGATGAGCAGCTCCTACGAGTCCTATGATGAAGAGGAGGAGGAGGGGAAGGGGAAGAAGACCCGGCACCAGTGGCCCTCAGAGGAGGCGTCCATGGACCTGGTGAAGGATGCCAAGATCTGTGCCTTCCTGCTGCGCAAGAAGCGCTTTGGCCAGTGGACCAAGTTGCTCTGTGTCATCAAGGACGCCAAGCTGCTGGTGAGGTGCTCCAGTCAGCCGCCCTTCGAGCCAGAGGGCACAGAGGCCCAGGGCACTGTGATACCAGCTGTGGGAGGGAGGCGCTCCCCGGGAGCCCTGGGCCAGCACCCACCAGGAGGAGCCGGGGAGCTAGCCCCAGTTACCGTCCCCAGGGCTGCCCCGCCTGTCACTGGGCTGTGCCTGCGGTTTGTGTCAGTGGAAAGGCACAGTTACAAACTTGCCAGGGGTTCAAGATGGATTTTCTCATTTGTAGTGAGTCAGTGGATTCCTCAAAGCCAGGTCATGGCAGTGGGGTGGGGAGGCCATTCAAGGCTTGGGGGGGTGTGCAGAAAAGGAAATTCTTCTGGAAAGCTTAGGGCCAAGTTTTTTTTTTTTTGTTTTTTTGTTTTTGTTTTTTTTTTAAACCGGAGCAGCAGACGCAGGGTGGGAAGCACAGCCCCCAGGCCTGGGTGTTCTCCCTGGGGGCTCTGTGAGGAAGTGGGGCCCCCAGCCTGCCTGGGGTGTTTCCTCCACCCCTCCCTGCTCCTGGCTCCTCCCTCTCTCCCTCCCTCCCCTCTCCTTCCCTGTAGAACCCAAGGTTGCTTATCAGAGTTATGAACTATAGGGTATGTTTTTACCTTTGGTTTTTCTTTAAAATTAAACTTGGGGAAAATTACCACTCAGAGGTGTGTCATTAAAACAGAAAACCTGGAAATTTTTGTTTCATGTTAATGGAACAGATGATCCTTTTTTTTTAAACCCAATTTTATCTGTGACTTGTGAGAGTCTTAGATTCCTAGGACTATGTTTATTTTTGTTTATTTTTTAAACACTGAGAGTACATATTTTTCCACATGTGTGGCCTGAATTTCTCCCAAATTTAGACGTGCCAAAAATGCCGCCCTTGGGAATTCCAGAGCACGGAAGAAGCAGGAATAGCACAGCCCTGCTTATGCCTGGGCCAGAGGCTGCAGGCTGTGAGTGTCACACGGACACAGTCAGCGCTCACCCCACAGGGGAGTGTGGGCACGGTGCAGAGCCTCGTGGCCACCTGTGGGTTAGCAGTTTAGGGCCCTGGTCCCCTCCGTCACCTCTCCACCGTCCTCCTCCTCTCCTCTCTCTGCCGTTTGGTCTCCTGCAAGTTTCCCTCTCCATGCCAGGATGATACTTGCAGTACTAGAGCTTAGTTATAAATGTTAAAGAAGAAATTAATGGAGAACCAGCATGGTCTTTGATAAAATGCAAGATCAGAATTAGTTATTTTTATTAGGAAACTTTTTCCATTCGGAAATAACCTATGATCCAGCTACTTGGATGACCTAATTGACATTAAAAAGCTACAAGGATAGAAGCAAGTGACTTCCAAACTTGGCCCGTGCTGAAGGCTGTGAACAGAAATGAGCGCCTCCCTGCACCCTCGCCGTCCTCCCACACACATACCATTAACACTCTGTTGAATCTTCCTCTGGAACAGTTAGGTCTTCCGCCCAGGTGGCTCTGGGGTAGCACTGTGGTGCGCCCAGTCCCCCTTCAGAACTGAACACTTGTTTCCTGGCCTGCTGGGAGGGTCACTGAGCCCTCTTAGAAGGGGTCCTCTAGCCCGAGGTCAAGCTTCCTCCCTGGGATCTGTGCGCAGGGCCCTGTGCAGACTAGCCCTGGGGCAGCTGCAGAAGGGCCTTGTAGTTCCCGCCTCCTTCGGGTCCCTGAGGCCTCGTATTTGAACTGCATGGCCTCCCTGCCAGGTCCTGCTCCACCCTGGGCCCCAGCCAAGTTGCTCTTAGGGGCCACCTTGGTAGTGTCCTGTTCCAGAGGCAGTCTCCCTGGGCCACTCTGCCAGTCACTAGGCTGCCTTTGTCATGTTGCTGATGACTTACTCACTGCGAGGCATTAGCTTACAGAAAAATGCAAACTGTAAACCCCTCATTCCTCCACGGGCTGTTACTTTCCTTTCCCATCTTTTTTTTTTACATTTATTCAAGTGCAAAATTCTGCTGAATGGCACTCACAGCAGCCTGAGGTGGGCCGTTCTGGAGAGTTTCCTTTTCCCATCTTAGGCAGGCAGCCATCAGTTGGAAGTTTTTAAAGTGGATCTCTCCTTACCCCAGAGTTGTGGGTTTAAGACTGTGAACCCGGGAAGGACTCTAGAAACTGCTCTGAAAGTTGGTGCCTGTTCCTTGATTCCTCACCAACAATGCTGTGTCCCCATTAAGAGTGCAGGCCCTGCCCTTCTCCCTGTGGGCTGGAGTCCTGTCTGCACTCTTCAGTTGTCCTGTTTGGGCAAGTCACTTACCCAGTGGAGCCTCAGTTTCCTAATCTGCAGCACAGACAGCTGTGAGACATGTATAAAGTGGCTCTTGTAATGTGAGCACCCAGTGCCTGGTAGCAGGCGGAGTGCTGCTGATAGTGGGCTTTAACAATTACGCCAACAGTGAACATGCCTTACCACAGGGACATGGGGCCAGATTACATATTAACAGAGCTAGGACCCAGATATCTGGCCTCTGGGGCTGTGTATCCCCATTAAGAGTAATGCTTGGGCTCTAAGTGCTACAGTTAAACAGAGAGGGCAGGCAGGGGCTGCGGCAGGATTGGTTCTGTTACAGATGGAGAGTAAGCAAGAGCGACGGGAACCTGTCTCGGTTGTGAGGGACTCAGTGGACCTCGTGAACTTTGTGATGTAGGTGGAGCAGCCTGCATTTTGGCTGCTCTCACACACTAGAGGGGCGAACTCAAGGCATAGCTGTCCACTGGGCACCCATGTTGATACCTTTACTAAAGTGACTCGCCTGCCTTTCAGAAAGGGAGGGCCATGGCCAAGAAGCACAGGCCACAGGTGTCACGTTATTAGACTGTGGCTCTATGCTAGGGCTTTGCTGTTGCACCAAATCTGGTAGTGCACTTTCCACTTTATTCTTCATGTAAATGTAAGTGTTTTTATATAAGTATATCCACTTAGTGAAGAAAGTCCACTAGAACATAGGCTCCATCCCGCTAGGAACATTTTATTTCCTGCTGAAGCGTGTTCTGGATGCTTAGTAAACCTTTGCTGAATTAACAGGCACATGCGCCAGCTGGTGTGAAGTGGTGCATGGGTTTGACACCTGCTGGTCTGCAGCTGCTGAGCATCTCCACTTTGGGATCAGACCCCCTGAAGCTTGCCTGTGCTTGAGGTTTTATTATGCTGGGTTTTATCAGTGTTTCTCTTCAAGCCTCCGTACCATATACATTGGTTTGTTGTGTTGAATGCAGTGCTATAAGAGTTCCAAGGACCAGCAGCCTCAGATGGAACTGCCTCTCCAAGGCTGCAACATCACCTACATCCCGAAAGACAGCAAGAAGAAGAAGCATGAGCTGAAAATCACCCAGCAAGGCACCGACCCCCTTGTCCTCGCAGTCCAGAGCAAGGAGCAAGCTGAGCAGTGGCTGAAGGTGGGTCGCCTGGTGACTCTGAGCCATTCCACTTCCCATCCTCTTCCTAGATCCTCTTTTATTTTGATTAGTTTTTTTTTTCAAGCTAAAAATAGATGAAGCTGAATAGTTGTGTCCTTGACAGCTGGGTATGCTATACGATCAGAGTCCCTCTTCATGTGGCTCCCATCTCAAGGAGGCCATCTGTCCCCATTTGCAGATTGCCCTGGGGAGTTCTCTTTTATTTTTATTTTCTATAGTTTCACTTCATTGTGTCTGGATATGGGTCCCTTTTTGTTTATTCTGCTTGATACATGCTGGGCTTCTTAAATTGGTAGATTGTTTGTCATCTTTTGGGAAAAATTGTTCAGACCTTTTCCTAAAAGTCAGCTTTACCCCATCCCCACTTCCTTGAGACTGTGTTTGATTTTGTCCCACCATCTCAAATTTACTTCTTATCCCTTCTTTGTATTCACTGTCCTGTTTTCTTCTTCTTCAGTCTGGCTTGTTTTCCTTGCTACCTTCCAGTTCACTGTTTCTCTCTGACAGTTTCTAATCTGCTGTTAAATTTGTTTTGTTCACTGTGTTTCTAATTTTGAATATGGCAGGCCACTTTAATGAAGTAACGTAGGCTGGGTGGGTTATAAACAACAGAAACAAGCAAGCCAGCGGACAGTGTGTGGTATCTTCTTTCCCTCAGGGTTCCCTCAGCTGCTGGAGCTGGGAGTCCAAGACCAAGGTGCCACAGATTTGGCGTCTGGAGATGGCTGCTCTGCAGTGGAGAGCTGTCTTCTCACTGTGCCTTCATATGGTAGCAAGGGCAAAGGCCGCTCTTGGAGCCTCTTTTATCCGGGCACTGAGGCTATCTATGAGGCACCACCTCCCAGAAGTCCTGTCCCCTATCATTTATATTGTTTGCGGGTCAAGAACGCTACAGGTAGAATTGATCTCTCTCTCCCTCCCTCCCTCCTCCGAGGGAACTTGTGTCCTGAGTCTGGTGATATCTGCCTATGCTTCCAAACTATGCTGTCCCTTGGCATGCCTGAACCATGACCATAGATGACATGGTTGCTCATGTTTCAGACTTTCACATAAGTGGCTTCACACCCCACTGTCCTCCAGGGCTCTTGCCACTCAGAATTTTCTCAGCCATCCTCGTGAGTGGGACCTCTTTGGGCATCTACGTGCCACGAGCTCTGTAGAGCGTGTCCTCTGGCTTTATGCCTCAGTTTCCTTAGGATGGGACCCTCATGGGGCATCTCTGGGCATAGGACGTGCCCACCTCTGACATCATGGATTCTGCCAGGTTGCTGTGTCGTTTGTGCAGTTATGCTTCTGCCAGCCACAGAGAGTCTCCTTGGTTTTTTCTGGGTCCCTGCAGGGTTTCTTGGTGCATGTGCAGGAGACGGAAATGCCCCTCCTGGTTCAGGCAGCAGTAGACAAACATGATCCAGATGAGTTTTCCACGTGGCTTTGCGGAATCCTCAAGGATCACACAGGTTCCCGCGGGCATCGCTGTGTGGGTCCCAGGTCCTGTGCTCTTCACAGAGAGGCCTCCACACTGGCCCAGCACACACCTCTCTGGCCCAGACTTGCCCACTGTGCTACAAGTGGAAGTGATGTCACAGGAATTGTTAAGGAGGAAGAGGGAGAAAATGACTTAAATTCACTCTCGAAGTGTAATAGACAGCTAGAGCATGAAAACATGATATTGTTCCTTGCACCCTGCCAGGTCTCCATGGGACTCTACCCGGCTAACAGGAGGCCCCATGCCATGGGGGCCGTGGGTCAGCCTCTGCTGCTGCTGCCTGCATCATTCTAGCTCGTGGCCCAGGCTGTAGATGTTTTGAAACAGCTTTAATATAACATTAAAAACCCTTTAACAAAGACACACATGCTTCTGTCAAGCACACGAGCTGGAGGCGGGTGGCCTTGGAGGCCTGGCCTTGCGCTCTTGAGGGATTCCTGCCAGAGTGGTTCTTCCTGTGTCTGCACCGTCCAGCGGCAACAGCTCCTGCCAGACTCAACTGGTGTGCGTGTGTGTGTGAGAGAGAGAGAGTGTGTGCGTGTGGCGACTGTGTGCATGTGTGTATGTATATGAGTGTGTGCATGACGGTGTGTATGCATGTGTGAATGTGTGTGTGCATATGTGTGTGACTGCGAGTGTGAGTGCGAGTGTGTGTGCATGAAAGTGAGTATGTATATGCGTGTGTGAATGTGTGCGTGTGTGTCCATGTGAATGTGTGTGAGTGCAAGTGTGGGTGTGCATGAGAGTATGTGAGTATATGTGTGAGTGTGTATGAGAGTGCATGTGTGCGTGTGTGAGTGCAAGTGTGTGCGTGCATGAATGTGTGTGAGTATGCTGTGAGGGTGTGTGAGAGTGTGTGCGTGTGTGTGTGTATGTGTGTGTGAGCGTGTGTGCAGATGCTGCAAGCAGGAACCGTTGTGCAGAGGTCAAGCAGAAGACAAGAGCCAATCTTCCCAGAAGCAGAGTGGTCAGGTTTCCTTAAAAAATGTGCAGAGATTGTGTTTCTGGAGAAGAGAGTTCAAGTTAAAAGCAAACAAAAATACCGCAAAACATATAACAGTTAGTTTTTGGAGCGTTGTGACTTTGCATTCAGATGCAGTTCTCTCCAGTACGTGTTGAAGTCCTCACAGAATGTGGCTCTCTAAATAGAGCTACGTTGGTGCAGCACACTCGTGTGTAGTCCTCCTGAGGCCCAGGGGGACAGAGCCTCTGTTTGTTCTTCTGAACTAACCCTGAAGGTGCCTTTGGCCTTCGATGGAGAGCCAGGGGGCAGGACACTGACACGAGGTGACCTGACTTCTTCCCCTGAAGTGACTCTCTGGCCTTCCCACATACCTCCTCTGAGTCCTGGGCAGGATCCTTGTTGATTCTGGGGAAGACGGTCTTGTGATGGCAGGAATGTCCCCAGTTGCTGTCTGGGTCTCTGTCCTGCCGTGTGCCTCCCCCTTCCCAAGCACTGTGGGGGACATGGCTCCCCTCTGCCAGGAATTTCAGTTCTGGCTGGGAGAGGGATCAGTGGCTGGACAACAAGGCAGTGCGGTGGCCAGTGTGCGCTGTGTTGGCTCCTCTGTGTGGCTCCTTGAAGGCTGTCGCCAGGCACTGGCTCTGTGGCCGGGCCACTTCTGCCGCCAGCAGCCTGGTGTGGGAGAGCTGGCTGTGCCAGGGAGCAGCTCCCTGGGAGGCAGCCTGGCAGGGCGCGTATACAGGTGGCTTTTTTTGTGCCCAAAACAGCAGTGTTTTCTCCTGTGAAGCTTTCAGAACTCAGTGCAGAAGACAGGGGCCGTGTCCCAGGCTCGACCTGCCTGGTGGCAGCCTTGTTTCTTTGGCTTTTTCTTCCTTCCTTCCTTTCCCCATAGAGATTCTCAACCCAGTTTTTCATTCCCTCATTTTTCCCCTTGTCCAGACTTTCAGCTGCTGTCACATGCTGGCCCTGGAGCCCAGCTGAGAGGACCCAGCCTCTGTCAGGGAGCGCCGTGTGGAGGACACTCAGGCCCAGGAGCATGTCTGGGAAGAGCAGTCCTGGCCCTCTGGGGGTGTGCGAGGGTGGCCACGCCACGTGGACCACAGGGAGACATGGTAGTGGGCTTTCCATCCCTGCGCAGACAGCTTAGGGGAGGAAAAGTGCTAGGCTCGGGTTGCAGAGGCTCCAGCCCGTGCTTGTGGCTGGTGGTCTGCCTTTGCCTCTGGGCCTGGTGAGGCGGAACGGCATGGCAAGGGCGCACAGTGAGGCAGCTGGGAAGCAACTAGGGTCCCAACATCCTCTTCAAGGGCACACCCCAGTGACCTGACTTCCACAGGACCCGCCTCCCAAAGGTCTACCCCCTCCCAGGAGCACCGGAGCCTGGCGAAAAGCCTGTAGCATGTGGCCTTGAGGGACACTAGTGCAGACCATGGCAGGAGGCCAGGCAGGCTCCCTGGAGTTGTGGGAGCCTGAGGCTGAATCATAAGAGATGGGTTCTGTTTGGCTGGGAGGAAGTGCGTGCTCCCCCCAGGAGACCCTGGCCCTGGAGAGGTGGCGGAGGGGATAGTGGAGCAACTCGGCTGAAGATGCTCTATGTTCTTCCCCATGGGAAAACCAGGAGGAGACAGAATACAGACCTTGGTATAAAAGCTTTTGCAGAGATTGTAGGATTTTGCAGGTTCTGGTTTGGCGGCACCGCTTTTTAGTGCAAAAGGAGAATTTGTTGGGTTCAGGTTTATGTGCATAGTTAAAACCTGGTTCCTTTATTTGGATCTGTGACTGGGAAAGCGCAGAAGTCACTTTGCACCTGTGAGGGAGAGGTACTGGGCAGGGCGCTTCACATCCTTGTAACCACTCTGTTTTCTCTGTCACTGCCTGGGTGTCATCTTGTGCATGTTCCAAGTTAGGAGAGAGGGGCTCAGATTGAGTGGCCCAGCCTTGCATGCACAGCAGGTGGAAGAACTAGGAGTAAACCAGCTCTTGTTTGGCGGAAAAGCTCAGGAGCTGCTTCCCTAGAAAAAAGAGTCTTGTCTTTAAATCAAGTAAAAATGTATCTTGTCAGTTGAGGATTTGGTCATCATGTGGGCAGGAGGGCACGAAGACCCGCCGTGGAGTGGTCAGCGTGGAAGAGGGAGGAGCAGGGAGAAGCTCTGGGCGGAGCGCTGCCGGGTCCTGCTCGCATCTCAGAAATCACCCCGGGAGGAGCGATGCCGCGAGCCCTCTGGCCACCTCCTCACTTTCTTCTTCCCTGTGCCGTCCACTCCTGAGACAGCTCGGGTGTGGACGCAAGTCACCCTGTGCTCTGCACATGAGGCATCCGAGGAGCAGAGTGCCTGGGGACACATCCTGCTTGTCAGCTCCGGGCTGAGTCCAGCCCAGTGCGACTGCAGGGCATCTGCGGAGGCTGGTGCCCGGCCACTGCCCAGCTCTCTGGGGCTGGCGTTCCTTTCTGCCCAGAAGCAGCTTGGCTTGGCTCCCGCCGCAGTGTAGATCCAGGAGGAACAGGCGGCTTCTGTAAGACTTGCCTGCTGACTTGTGGGGACGAGAGCGCGTGAGTTACACAGGCACGTGGTTCTTGTTTCCTTATTCACCTCATGTCCCGTGACGGGCCACACCTGGACGTGGCATGAGCTTAGTCGTGATGGAGAAGCCAGCAGGTGGCCATGAGGGCCCCTTGTGCCAGCATGGGACCATGGGCTGGTCATTCCTACTCTCCACCTAAGTTGCAGAGAGGCTCACCGCAGCGAGTGCCGTGGTCACAGCGCCTCTGTGTGGTGAAGGAGTTGGGGTCAGGTGCTGGCTTGGGCATCTAACGTGCCAGGTCTCGTTTCCTCTTAATTTAGCCGTAGTCCTGCAAGACGGGTCACCTTGACGCCTTCCTTTGTGTTAGTCAGCTTTTCATCACTGTGACCAAAACTCCTGACAAGAGCGACTTAAAAAGGAAGAGTTTCTCTGGGCTCACAGTTGCACAAGTTCAGTCCCAGGTCCGCGGACTCC
This sequence comes from Urocitellus parryii, assembly GCF_045843805.1. Classification (NCBI taxonomy): domain Eukaryota; kingdom Metazoa; phylum Chordata; class Mammalia; order Rodentia; family Sciuridae; genus Urocitellus; species Urocitellus parryii. Next base: position 141,762,450 of record NC_135540.1, on the reverse strand, counting down.
ATTTCCCAAGCTGGAGGTGACAGACCATCCTGGTGGAAGGGCATAGAGGAGGAAAGTGGCTCAGCTCCTGGGACCCAGGAAGAAGGGAGGGAGGGAGAAAGGGCGGGGGAGAGAGAGGAAGGACATGATGTAGTCCCCATGGGCCCACACCCATTGACCTGCCTCCTCCAGCCATGCCCCTCCTGCCTCCAGTTACCACCAGTAATGCATTCAAGTTATCAATCCATCACATGAATTAATTCACTGATGAGGTCACGGTGCTCATAATCAGCTCACTTCTGAACATTCCTACTTTCACACCTGAGCTTTTGGGGGACACCTCATATCCACACCATAATGATGAAACTGAGGCTCAGAGAAGTTAACTGTCTCCTCCATAGCTGCACAGCTCGTTCCTGAGGGTCTGTCCTCATGTGTCTCTGAGGAGGTAGGCCTGGCCAGGCAGCAGTGTTCTCAGACCCTCCCCGTGAAGAGCCTCTCTGCATTTTACTCTGTCCTCTGTTCAGAGGGCTGAAGCCTTTAGTAGGAAAAGGAGCACTTTGAGAAACCTTCCTTTGTGCATCGGCTTCCTCCAGCCTTGCCCCTCCCAGCTTGACCGCAGCCACCTGAGCTGAGGTCGCTGCCCACCTGCCCGTGGAAGCTCCATGCTTCATTCCCTGTGGCTCTCGAAGCTGCTCACTCCACCTCATCTGCGCACCCGGGACAGTCCCACCGGGTGAGCCAAAGCGTGAACTTGTGCGGACCTGCGTCTGTTCAATGCCAGGTGCTCCTGGCCCTCCAGCTTCCCTGCACGCCGTCGGCCTTGGTCTGTTCACCCTGGTCTGGCCTCCGTCCTGAACCTCTGCTTTCCACAGGTGATCAGGGAAGCCTACAGTGGCTGCGGTGGCCCTGCGGATCCCGAGTGTGTTCCACCTCCCAGTGCCCCAGTTCATAAGGCAGAGCTGGAGAAGGTAAGGGTGCGTCTCTCCAGGAACCGGGACTCGTGAGTGATTTGGGTGTCACTCCAAGTGTTTGGGTTCTCTTAAAATGTCTTTTTATTTTTAATTGAGACACACTAATTGTATATGTCTGTGCATGCTGTGTGACCTTTCAACACTAGTAGACAGTGTGTAACCATTGAGTCAGGGAAATTGGCGTGTCTGCCACCTCAGACATTTGGTATCTTATTATACTGGGAACATTCAAATTGCCTGCAAGCTTTAATAACACTGAGAATTTCAGGGTTGCAGTTGGAAAACAGGTGCAGTCCTGCTTGCTGTCCTCTTCCGAGTCTGCTCTGGACCAGGCTCCAGGGCCTTGCTGTGGACGAGCTGTGGAACCTTAGGGGGGTCTTGTGCAGAGCCACGGAGCTGTTGCCTATTGTGACATGCAGCAGGCACTTCACAACCTGCCTTCCCCAGGGTCTAACCCCCAGGCAGGAGGAGCTCACCGCCCCTCTGCTTCTGCCAGTTTTCTTGCTGGGAGGAGTGCAGGGCGCAGCGGTCGGCGTGTAGCCTGTTGCCTGTGCACGCCTTCTTGCCAGAGGTGGGGGGGCACCCTGTAGTGCCACGTTCCTGCTCTGATGTCCTTGGTCTGCACATCACTGGGAGTGTTCCTGGCTCTGGCTGCGGAGTCGTCCCTTGCAGCTGTGTCCTAGGAGCGTCCCAAGCCTGCCTGCTGAAGCCCCAGCCAGGGGACGAGTGGATCCTCCTCTTCTCTGTCCTTGTGTTAGGGTTCTCCAGAGATGCAGAACTGAGGGGTGTGTGTGGAAAGAGGTTTGTTCAGGGGTGTGGCTCCCACAGCTATGGCAGATGCAAGTCCTGATGTGCATCCTGGCCACAGCAGAGGCCCAGGGGTGACATGCAGGCTGGCCCCCGGCCTCTGCTGCAGCAGGCCCTCTAGCTCAGGCAGGAGGCTGGTCTTTTCATCCTGTCCAGCCTTCACATGATGTGTGAGGTCCACCCACATCAGGGGGACAGCCTGCTAATACGAGCTCACTGATTGGATCACCCAGAAACGCCCCCTTCCAACCTGACACACAGTTAACCACCTGGTATTTTAGTAGAACAGCCTGTTGCTTTGTTCCTGACTATAAACTCTTACTGTATAACACTGAGAAAGTTCAGAGAAACATAAATAGCAGGAAAAAGTCACTCAAGTCTGCCCTTCTCCATGCCCTCCATGGCATTCGCCAGGTTTCCCTGTGTGCGCTTCTTTTACACTTCGGATGATCTTATGCAGTCAGGTTTCTCACACGCCTTGTTTCCCGCCTGCCTGAATCTAGCTGGCCGGCTCCTAGGTTTTGACATTCATAACAAGCAGCAGGGTTCTGCAGTTTCATCAGCTGGATGTGACACTTTGCCACCTTCTTATCACTGAGGTAGCTGTGCAGTCCCCTCTCCCCACAACTACCCCATTTTTCTTTTTTCTAGACTGCTTAAATAACGTGGTAGTAAGACCTTTTGCATAAACCTCTGCTGCTTCTCTGCCTGTTACCCGAGCACAGATTCCCTGGAGCTGAATTATTAGCCCATAGGAGGGAGCTCTGCTAAGTGTCTGATTCCCACTGCTAATCCTGTCGCTGTCCCAGATGCCGTGGGTCTCACTCCCGCCAGTGCCTCCCAGCTCCTGGTACACTCCCATCAGAACTGGTGACGCGCCTTTCCTTAGCTTGGCCTCTGGGCTGCGTGGTGTGTTCCTGGGCAGCTGCAGGTCTGAGAGCGGGGCAGTGCTGGCTCTGGTACTTGGAGCACTGGCCGGGTGCACGGTAGGAGCCTGCTGCATGCCACTACTTTCATTACCAGAGTTCTTGCTGGTTTCCTTTGTGTCTGGCTGGCCAGTCTCTGTGGCTCTGGGGGTTAATGTGGAGGACCGGAGACACCCATTTTGGAAGCCATTACTCCTCTGACTCCACAGGTTCTGAGGAGGGACGGAAGGGTCCAGCTGCCACACTGTGGAGTCCTGATTATGCTCATTACGTCAGGAGATCAGGCCTGAAGTCAACAAGGAGCCTAGCGCCACTGGGACGTGTTTTATTTTGGTGCTGAGGATGGAACCCAGGGCCCCAAGCTTGCCAGGCAAGCACTTGACTGCTGAGCCACACCCCGGCCATGGGAGGTTTTGATAGGAATTTCTCTCTTTCTGTGTTTGTTCTGAGTACATTTGGTACAAGTAAATACTTGACATTTACCCGATTATTGGCAAATGACAGGGAAAAGATAGATGAGGGATTATTTACTCCTGCAAAGAAAATATGGCTTAGTGAGTAATCCTGATACTTTTTCATGACTGTAAGAAATAGTGATTTGAGTGGAGGGCAAGGCACGCACGTGTGTCAGTACACCAGAGCCACGGAGTGGTTCTCTTGGTTGGTTTGCATTTTGAAGCTTCTGCAGCTGCCTGACCAGCAGGTCTGTGCTGGAGGGAAGCCCCGGCTCTCTGTGCTGAGTGGATCCCACCACATCTGACTTCCTTCCAGAGGCTTCTGACGACCCATCAGCGTCGCCAGAGCCGTGTGGCCTCTAGGAGCAACCTAATCCTTTGTGTCCTTACAGAAGCTGTCTTCAGAGAGACCCAGCTCAGATGGGGAGGGTGCTGTGGAGAATGGCATTGCCTCGTGCAACGGAAAAGAGCAAGGTAAGCCCCACCTGTGGCCGAGTGCAGTCTGGGGGAGGCAAGGGCGGTGGGCATGCAGTGACCATGTGGTGCTCTGGGCTTCAGCTGCGGACACCTGCCTGCCATGGGTCATCTGACAGGAACAGGGCCCTGTGGTCAACCTCAGCCAGGGACCACCTTCCCATCCTGCCAGCCCCAGCCTGGGCAGTGCCCTTGTTCATAGTGCCCATGTGTATTTTGAACTGATGGTTCCTGCCAGCCTGCTTCCTTGCTAGATCTATCGCTGAGACGGATTTGTACCAAGGAGGGGCTGGCATCTTGCTTGAGACCTTTGGGGAATGAATGGGACCTCGAGTGGCTGCCCCAGCACTACTTTTGCTTAGCCTTATGATCAGGAGCAAGTATTCCGTGCATGAACTTCAGTTTCCCCATCTTTAAGACGAGGAGGCCAGAATCTGAAGTCTTTTTTTAAAAAGATTTTCTGAAAAGATCTTTTTTGTCTCTCTGCTGATCCTCCTTTCACTCCCTTATTTCTGATTGGCGTGTTCTATGTATATGTGAAGGAGAGATTCCCCTTGGTAACAAGGAGGACCTGAGATACCCATTTGGAAGCTGCGGTGCCTCTGGCTCCCCAGGTTCTGGGAGTGATGGAGGGTCCAGTGCCACCCACACTCCCTCAGGCTGACAGCATGCTGCTGGTGCTCAGTGAACCCGGAGACCAGGCCTGGAGTAAACAAGGGACCCAGCCTACCCGCCCATGACAGGGTTCTGTCAGAGTCAGCCCGTGATTCGCCCCTTTCCCTCTCATTCTCCACGTCTGTCATCCATCACCCCATATCTTTAATATCCGATTTCTCCCCAACTGCTTTCCTTTCCTTATTTTGCTCTATCGTCCATATATGAGAGAAACATTTGACCCTTGACTTTCTGAGTCTGGTTTATTTCACTTAGCATGATTTTCTCCATTTCCACCCATTTACCAGCAAATGCCATCATTGCATTTTTCTGAAAATGTCTTTATTTCACCTGCATTTACATTTTAAAAACCCTGGTAGAACACATACACCGTAAGAGCAGCCAGTGTGACGATCTGTGTGCATAGTTGATGGCATGAAGCACATTCTCACTGCTGGGCAGCTGTCTTCGTCCTTCCCCAGAACCGTTCCATCTTCCCAAACTGAACTCTGTCCCCATTAACCCTGGCTTTCCTCCCTAGTGCTGGCACGTGCAGTGCTGCGTCTGTCTCTGAGTTCCGTGGCTCTGGGGCCTCGTGTGGGTGGAGTCACCTGGGCTGTGTCCTGTAGTGACTGGCTGTTTCACTCAGGGTGTGTCTTTGTGGTCAACCCAGAGTGTCGCTTGTGTTAGAAGTTTCTTCCTTTTGTCACATCGTCATCACACACTATGGGGGACCGGGTGTTGAGCACCCCCATGTGCACATGTTAGAACGATGTAATTTGGCCAGAGTTCCTCTGCCTCCCTCTGGCCCCTTGCTCTCCTCTGCTGAGGTCCCTTTCATTCTCATAGATCCCCACTTTCCTTTCCTCTCTCCTTTCCAGCTTCCACGTGAGGGGAGCACGTGACCCCGGGCTGTCTGGGGTGGGCTGTCTGACGTGGGCTTGTTTGGCTTTAACATGATGTTAAAGATGTTTCCACCTGTTTTCCGGTGTCCTTTCTTTCTAAGACTGTGAATTCCATCCTAGGAAAGCACCAAATTTTGCACATTTGTCCACCGGTCAGAGCACCAGCCTGCTCCTGCTCTTGGTGCTCCTGAGCAGGGCCTCTGGGAACAGTGTGCAGGTGTGGACGCCGCTCTCTCCCAGCTCAGCTCTGCCCATGGCCTGCAGTTCTGTGTTGGCAGACGTCTCTCAGGCATGGAACCATCACTACCGTCAAGACAGGACGCTCCTGTTCCTCCAGATGTCCTGTGCACGCCTTTGAGCCACCTGGCACTGCTGAGCTGCTTCCTGCCCTGCAGGTGGACCCCCTTCTGGGTCCCTCGCCCCAGTGCCGTCTGCTTCCCTGCTGAGGCGGTGAAGATGGCTGCAGGGGGCGGTCTTCTCGGGGTGGCTGTGCACGCTGGGTCTTCCCCTTGCCACTGCAGAGCTGCTCTGGCTGTACTAGGCAGGTGGATCTGTGCCTCTTGCCCCTTGGGCACTGATCCCAGTGTGGGTTGCCAGGCCACGTGGAGTCTCGCCAGCCTCAGTGTTGTCCCTTCTGCTCTGTCCGGTCCCTCCTCTGTGTGGAGTGTGACTGTGGTTTCCCTAGTGACTGGAGGGGGCCAAGCAGTTTTCCTGTGTTATTGGTGGTTGCTGTGACTCTGTGAGGTGTCTTCTCAGCCATTTCTCCATGTTTTTATTGGGTTATTCACTCTTATTGAGCTTTGAGGGATCTGTGCTTGTTCTGAATGCAAGTCCTTTGTCAGGTATGCGTTTTGTGCAGCTTTTCTGCTTAACTGGCTTTAACGTCCTAGGAGTATGCCTGGAGGTGAGGTCGTGACTTGTGGTCGGGAGGGAAGCCTCCCTCCACAATTCCAGGTGACTCTGCTCTCCCAGAGCCTGTGACCCAGCTGCCCAGGTGCCTTGTGTGGCCGGTTGGAAGCAAGGGTGCCCTCTCTGGTGAGAGGCCGGCCCACAGCTGTAGCAGCTGGGCTTGAGGACCCTGGTGCCCTGCCGTCAGGACGTTGGTGCCACCAGGTTCTCATCAGAAGCTTTCGTGGTCTGCTTTTGCACGGTGGCTTACCAGCTGGGTCCCCTCTGTGAAGCTTCTCGGTGAGCGTGTTGTCTGTGTCCTCCATGGGTGCTGCCTGTGACCAGGACCTGGAAAGCAGTCTGAAGTTCTCCCTGAAGTCGAATGACCTGCAGCCTCCGTGGTCCAGCTTAGCTGTGTTTTTGTTTGCTTCTTGTTTTGAGGCTGGTTTAACCATGTCGCCTGGCTTTTTTTCCTACTCCTGCGTCCAGCTGTCTCCTGGCTCAGCCAGGACCGCAGCCCACCACTGAGCTTGGCCCCTGCCCTGCTGTTGCACTCCATGGACGCTGCTTGGCTGGTCTTTCTCCGTCTGTTCTTTCTTCCCCGATGCACCTGAGAGGCACGTGGATGGAATGGCGCACCTGTCTGACACGGGCAGGGGAACACCGGCTTCTCCTGCCCTCCTGTCCCTTTGTCATGCCCTTCTGGCCTTGGGACTCAGAGAGCCGCCTGCTGCAGACACTTCCTTTTGCCCAGCAAGGTGCTGTGGGTGTGGCAGACACTGAGGAAACAGTCACTAGAGGGGATTAATGGCCCAAATACACCCCCCGCCCTCCCTCCACTCCTGGCTGCATTGGGAGCTTCCAGATGAGCCTCCCTCACTGGCCGCGTGGGGTTTGCAGACGTCTCTGTATAGTCGCCTGAGTGTGAGGATCTACCCTGAAGGTGGCACCAGACTCGGTGGTCGGATCGGGCGCCTGGCTCACTCGCCAGCTCTTCCTTCAGGGCAGAGTCCTGGTGTTTAAGACGCCAGTGCGTGTGGCATGTGGTGACTGGGTCAGCATCCTGTTGACACCGTAGCTGACGTGAGCAGGGAAGATAAAGGTCCCGGGGCAGTGCATTGGGAAGCGAGCACATCCCCAGCCTACTCTGCCTCCCCCTATGATTTTTCCATCTGCACGTGGGTCGGGGTGGACTCAGTGAGTCCGTAGTCCGATGGCACTGTCCCACCCTCTCCCACCAGCCTAGACAGCAGAGCGCCTAGGTCCCCTTCTGTGGGATGACAGGGAGCTGCCTGGCTTTGTGGGTTTAAGTGCACGGAGTGACCTTGCTTCCATTGTCTCTGTCACTCTTGCACCCACCTACCTCCACACCATCTGGACCCTGCACTTCACCGCTGTGCGTCTTCAGTGAGTGGGGAATTCTGGTTTGTAATTGTGCTAAATTCTGCCTTTTGTTTGCTAAGCGGTCTCACAAGGTTCTTGATGTTTTTTTCTCATGTCCCTACACACTTTGGCTTTTCTTCCAAGGATGGCCTGACTTCTGTCTTTGCAAAAGTTAAGCAGTAGGTATTGAAGGAACCACAGATGTTAATTATTTTCTTAGGTCTTTGTAGTCAGAGCCCAGCAAGAGCCCATCGGTGTCATTGGAGTGACTGCGAAACCCCAGGCTGATGAGACGGACAGCAAGCGCTGTGCCAGGGAGAGTTGCCTGCTCATGCTCTGCGAGCCTGGGACAGGGTGGGTGCCTTCTGGGTGCTTTGCTGACCTGGGCCACATGTCTTTGTGGAGCTCGGCTGGAGTAGGTGATGGCGCTGGATTGTCTGCGGAGTGTGTGAGACAGCAGCGTGGCCTGCAGGGCATGTGAGATGCCAGGGTGGCCTGCAGGGTGTGTGAGACAGCATGTGCCTGCAGGGTCCGTGCCATGGCAGCGTGACCTACAGGGCTGTGAGATGGCAGGGTGCCCCCCATGGTGGCTTTCCCTTTTTGTTTGGTCCAAGTGACATGGAATGATCAGCCTCTCCTCCCAGGTCGCAGGTGGCCACCTTCTCTTTGTGTCCTCACACGGGCCTTCTTCCGTGCCCTCACCACCAGGATCTCACCCCGGGATCAGGGGGGTCTTTCCTGATGCTTCCCTACAGGCCCACCTCCCCGTGCCGCCCCTGGGGGTCTGAGCTCCCTGTGACTGGGGCACACTCAGCCCGCAAGGCTGGGTTCCCAGTGGCTCTGCTCACTGTGGCACAGCCACATGGCTTGTCACCATCCTGGAGAGGGACTGAGGAGTAGTGCCAGTCCCACTGGGTCTGAGGGCAGGTGTGAGCGGGGGAGGGCCAGGCCCGAGGTGGGAACCTGCGTGATGCCCCCTGCCCTGACCACCTCACGGCCGGCGGCAGAGGAGCAGCAGACGACTGCCCGTTCCCATGGAAGAGGGCCTCTGTGGGTGGAGGGAGCTGGGACGTGTCCAGCAAGGATCGCCACAGGCTCCTAGAGGGCTCCTCTCTGCCTTGTCCTGGTGCTGTGCACTTGTTCCTTTTGGGGGAGGCAGGAGCCGTGGGCTTTCCTGAGGTCCTGAAAGGTGGCTGCCCAGAGGCTGACCAAGGTGGGGTGCTTGGCCTCCCTGCAGCACAGGGGTCGGGCTGTGCTGAGGGTGGCTCCAGGGAAGGCCTTTTGCCCTAGCAGGTGCATGGTGCCCTTAGGAGACTGATGGGGCAGCCCACCCTTCCCGAGGACTGTTGCTCAGCCCTGGGTCCTCACATGCCTGTTCCGAGTGCTGCCTGACCCCCGTCCCTGCAGTTCTATTAGAGGTCATGGACAAGGCCTGGGAGTAGGGGGGGTGTGGGTGACTGAGCTGAGCAGGGGTAGGTCACCAGCCGGTGGCCAGTTGTCCCTCTGTGGTGGGGGTCAGTGTGGAGAGAGAGCTGCCCATGTCAGAGCTGGCTGGAGCCTGTCTGTGTGGCTCTGCTGACACTTTCCCACCTGTGGGTCCAGGTTTGCCAGGTATTTGTGTTTCAGGAGAAGCTTGAAATCTTTTTATGCAAAATGTTTGTGAATTTGTATATTAACCCGATGAAATAGAGCATCCCAGCTGAAAGGCAGGCGGCGGTCTAGAGTCTGGAGAGGGCAGAACGGAGCAGGAGGGCAGGAGGTGCCCAGGGGGACCGGGGCCCCTCTGCTCCCTGCGACCCGCACTTCGCCTGCTCCCTCCGCTCCGCTTCCCCAGGCCCGCAGCCCGCACCAGCAGCTGCTCCTCTGGTGGGCAGCCCTTTCCACTGAAGTCGGAAGGACTCCTTCCTTGTTACTGAGCACTCGGCCTCAAGTCCACCACCAGCCACTCTCCCACAGGGCCCTGTGGAACCTCTGGGCCCTGGGGTTCCTGCCACTGCTTGGTGCATGTGGACACTTGTGTGTGTGCAGACGTGCTGCTTATGCTGGACACACGTGTGGCTGTGTGTCCTCAGCCCTCTCTAGGGTGCAGGCTTCTGGAGAGCAGCTCTGAGTCCTGCTTTGGCCACAGCATCTAGACCCCGGTGACACAGAGCAGGTACTTAAGCGTGCCTGATGAGCCCAAGTGGGGGAAGAAGACACGAGGTGATTTAGGCTTCATGTCTACTTTTTAAAGTTAACATCCTCAATTAAAACAAGCTTTTGTTGACAGTGAAGAGGAAGAAAAGTTCCAAAGCAGAAGCCAAGGGAACCGTGTCTAAAGTCACTGGGAAAAAAATTACCAAGATCATTGGTTTGGGCAAGAAGAAGCCATCCACCGACGAGCAGACATCGTCAGCCGAGGAGGACGTCCCCACCTGCGGTGAGCCTGGTGCAGCGCCCTGCTGGGGCAGCTCGGTTGCGGGAAGCAGTTTTATTTATGTTAATGGAAGGTTTTGCAGGGGGTTGGGATGATTGCTAAGGTTCCTTCAAGAGTAAGATCCCAGCTCTCAGGCCTGTGAGGTTGTCCCACGACCCCCTCCAGCAGCCTCAGGCTAGAGCACACACGTGCTGCAGTGGGCAGAGGCGGGAGGGCAGAGAGGGTGGCGATGGAGTCAGACCAGTGCTCTCCTGTGCCAAGGTATAGAATCACACCTCATCATGGTGTCGCAGGTCCCTGGCCGCCCGACTGGCTCTTCCCTCTGGCCCCATCTCTGGGCAGCTGCATCTGTCAGGGTGGGATTGAGCTTGTGTGTTCAACAGTGGGCCAGAAGGCCCTGCCACCGTGGCTCGTGTCTAGGAGCAGGAGAGGGGACAGTACAGGGAACTGCAGAAGTGAGCTTGCCACGCCCAGCTGTGGTCAGTAGTGCTGGGCCACGGCAGAGGCAGCCAGGGCCTCCCAGGACGTCATGTGGGCTGGGCCAGCCAGGGGCCAGTGGAGGCCTCCGGGAAGAGGAGGGCTGACTGTAGGCAGCCCAGCCAGAAGAATGCCTGGCTCTCCTGGGAGAGCAGCTCCCAGCTGAGAGGTGGTGTTTGCCTTTCCTGGTTGTGGTGCTGGGCTGTGCCCAGGGCCTGCTGCCTCCTGGGTAGGGAGTAGGGCTCTAGCACTAGCTGCACCCACCGGGCCCTTTGCCTGTGGTAAACCATCGCCAGTGGTGGGCCTCCACTCAGCTGCTGCTGCTGGGCCGTCAGCTTCCCGCCTCCCTTCACTTCCTGCTGCCCGCCCCCTTCTCCCCTCTCCCTCCTTGAGCATGTCACATCCAAGGTCTTGGGGGTCTTTGAGGGTAGCAAAAGGGCAGCATGTGGGTCCTGCCCAGTGGGCCTAAGCTGGGCCATGAACACAGAGGTAAAGGTGCAGCAGCTCCCACGTCTTTTGCAGAAGGAGCACCACGGCGGGGGCAGGAGCAGGAGGGTGGGTGGGTGGGGGCCAGGCAGCCCCCTCCAGGCTCCCCCAGGGTTCTGGGGCTTTGCCTGGTGTTAGCTTTTCATGGACAGAATGCAGCCCTCTGGGCATCGGCCGGGAAGGCCTCACAGGGTTACAGGAGCTGTCGCCGTGTGTCCCGTGGGAGTGGGAGCCACAGCCTGTGAGGTGGGTTGGGGAGACCAATGACGCTGTGCAGAGACGGTGCCCAGGAGTACAGTCCTTGTCCTTGTCAGGGCTGCTGCAGACAGAAGCCGGGTGAGGGACACTGCCGTTCTTTCCATCCACAAGGAAAGAACTTGCCTGGGTCTGCCAGGTGGGGCAGAGCTATCACCGGGGGTGGAGACTGGTGCACAGGCTGGCAACGCCATGCTGTCCTCTTGGAGCACTGGGGAATTTCCTCTCCCATCAGCCCTTGCTTGCAACAGGATGGGAGTTAGGGGTTAATTGTGTTTGCAGTGTAAACTGCTCTAGGTCAGTGGAGGAAATAGGAATTCTTTTGTGAAAAGCAGTCACTAATATGGAAGGCAACTCAGAGACTGTAGTCCAAACTCTCCTTATGCAAATGAGAATATTGAAGCTCAGAGAGGTTGAGTGACTAGCTGCAAGTCACACAGCTCATTGAGGGCAGAGCTGGCTCTCTGATTTAGCTGATTCCTCATACTCTGCCTTTTCCCTCAGCTTTCTTGTCCAAAAGAGCTTGCCACTCATAGGACTCCTAATGAGTGACCCTCTCTGTGTAATTAGATGCAGCATAAACCTCATGCCGGCCCTTTCTTGGAAGTGCGGCTGATCTGCACTGAGCAGGAGGAGCATGTGGCCCCCGCACCAGACTCCGCCACCTGCTCGGGGTGGCTCCTCTCTGTGAGACGCTGCCTCTGGTGGGTGGTGACCACGCCAGGTTATTTCGGCACAACTGCAGGGTTTCAGGCAGAGGAGAGTGGCTGGATCTGGGCCCAGGGACCAGCCCTGCCAAGCGGGCGGAGCCTCTTCAGCTGCTGTGCTGCTCCCAGGAGGCCGGTGCCGAGTGGACAGAAGGGCAGGGAAAGCTCCCCAGCGCGGGAGACTGAGCCAGCCTCCCCTCCTCTGGTCACTGGGACTAAGGCACTGCAGGGCCTCTTGGAGGCAGGGCTGGTGCTCTTCAGTGCTCACAGGAGGGGCCCTGGGGACCACAGCCTGCTTGAGCCTCCGCACGTGGCACCCGGTGGCTGCCCCAGTCCCATGTCTCTGTCCTTCCATGACACCCACGAGTGACGTGGTTAGCAGTGGCCTGGTCAGCTCTGTGCACGGCCACTCAGACAATGTACCCAAGATGTGCTCAGGCCCCTAACCAGGGCAGCTCTGTTCTCTGCCTTCCCTGTGCCTGTGCGTCTTGAATTCTTGGCTCCTTATAAATTAAGCTCTAGCAGAAGTGCCCCTCCATCCCCCTCCTCCCCTCCCGTACCCAGCTGTGGTTCCACCCTGCTTCCTGCCAGGCCCCAGGTAGATGTTGGACCTCATACCATCACATCCTCCTGTGCCAGGACGCCAGAGCGCCCGCTTGCTGCCCGCACGGTGCCTCAGGGGCCTCCTCGGCCTTGCGTCCGGGCTCTGCTCTTCCCAATTGAGACTCAGCCCTGCTCTCCCCTGCGCACCCTGCTCCCAGCACCTGCAGAGGAGAGCGCTGAGACGGTGCCGGGCTGCATGGGTTCCCTGAGCAGCCTGCCTGCCCGGAGCCTCAGCTGCCCTGACTGTGAAGTGGGCCACGTGATAAATTCCTTGGTTTTCACGAAAGCCAAAGAAAAACACACAGAGCCGCAGCCCACACCTGACTTGAGCGCCGTGCCCACAGCTGCTCACAGAGCTGAGCACCCGCATGCAGCATGGAGCCACACAAGGCCACGGGAGCCTGCGTACAACCAGGGGCCCAGCTGGCACCCTGACCTCCCCAGGGTGCCAGACAGGGTAGTCTGGGTTGAGCCTGAAGGACTCGCCAGTGAAGGACTATATGGCACTTCCAGTGATGGCGTTCGATGGCCGATCAGGAAAGCTGGGACTTCTCACTTCTTGTCACAACCCCCTCCATCTGAGAGCCCTGGGCTGGGTGCCTGCATGCCCATTCCTCAGCCCTGGCTGGGGGGGCAGGCTGGAGGGAAATGACCCTTGGTGTTGGCAGAGCTGTGCCAGATGTCTGCAGTCTCTGATTGTGCTCAGGCGTTTGCAGCAACCCAGCAAGCAGCTGCATTGGATCAGAGGCCTCACATGTGACCAAAGGACAGCGGCCTCTGGCACAGGCACTGCTGCTTCCCTTCCTAAAGAGAGTGGCAATGAAATGTGGCCACCTGTGAGAGGTGGCCCTGCTGCCTCCTGCAGCTCCAAAACCAACAGCCCCTGGCCCTGGCCAGAGACGCCAGGCTGAGGGACAGCTGGCTGGGGGAGGGTGTGTGGCCGCCTCTGCCCACGCTTTGGGATTCTGTTGTTGTCTAATTTCATACCTGGAAAGTTGATTTTGAGTTCTGATGCAATCTCAGGCACTCTTGCCATGGCACTGAGAAGTTTCCTTTGGAATTTGGAGAGAAATAATCTGAAAACTTTAAACTGGAATTCAAGTTTTTAAGGTACAGCGGCACACCACCGTGATGTAAGTGGAGCAAACATCAGCAACAGCCTGAATTTCCTAGGGAAGGTTTGCCATGTCCGCAGTCCCCTGGAGTCTCAGCCTCTGGCCCTCACCCAGGGTCTGGCCTCCAGGCCCGGGCTGCACTTTGGTGCCCCCTGGTGGTGAACGTCTGCTCCAGCTCAGGGTTCCTGGAGACGCTTTCCTTCCCACCCTGGTCTGATTTTGTCAGCCAGGCCGGGTGTTAGGTTGGAAGGGAAGGTACTGGGGGAAGGGAGACTCGCTCTGGTTCCAGACCCGCTCCATGGGCTTTCTGCCATTTCCAGTCCTGGCCTCTTCTCTGTGTCCCCTCCCAGAAAATGAGAATTCGGGGCTCCCCTTTTAAGAAAGCGGGGAACCCTGGGCTGCACGGGGAGGTAGTTGCCAAACATGAACATTTTCCCGTGGGGCTTCCTGTTTGTGGGGGGGGGCTTCCCTGTTTTCTGGGTCTTTTTCTTTTCTTTTTCCCCCCTTTTTGAAACTGAATAAACCCAAGAAAGGTGTTAAAATATGGCAGCTCCTGGGAAGTCTCGCTCCAGGTAGACGTGGCCCCACAAAGGCATTCCCTATGTGCCTGAGACGTGGGGACTACACAGGACCAGGTGCCGGGCCAGGTCCTGTCTAGGAAGAAAACATTGCCCCAGTTACCAAGAATACAAGGTCCAAGGCATGGCGAGGATGTGGGGAAAGGCACACTCACACATCGCTGGTGGGACTGCAGATTGGTCCAACCACTCTGGAAAGCTGTGTGGAAATTCCTTTAAAAAACTAGGGATGGAATCACCATTTGACTCCATTATTCCACTCCTCAGCATATACCCAAAGGACTTCAAATTAACAAACTACAATGACACAACCACATCAGTTCACCATAGCTAAGCTCTGGAACCAACCTAGGTGCCCTTCAACAGATGAATGGATAAAGAAAATGTGGTAGATATCCCCATGGAATATTACTCAGCCACAAAGAAGAATGACTATGATAGTCGCTGGTAAATGCAAGGATCTGGAGACTGTCATGCTAAGTGAAATAAGTCAATCCCAAAACAAAGTTCAGATGTCTCTCTGATATGCAGATGCTAACCCACAACCAAGTGGGAGGAGATGGAAGTTCATTGGGTTAGACAAAAGAGAATGGAGAGAGGAAGGGGGGGATGGGAATAGGAAAGACAGTGGAATAAATCTGACTAAACTTTCCTATGGACACGCCTCAGTGAATCTCCACATCATGTACATTCACAAGACTGGGATCCTGATTAGAATAAGGCACATTCCATCTTTGCATAAATATGTCAAAATAGACTGTACTCTCACGTGTAACTCAAAAGAACAAATGAAATTTGAAAAACTTGAAAAAAAATAAGATGGCCAGAGGGCACGTGCCTCTCTCTCTGAGTGGTAGATGGGGCTCAGTGACCACTGCCCCTGCCCACGTCGAAGTGTCGAGCCCAGGAGGGAGCAGGCACCCACACTGCGAGTCCCCCTTTGGAGCCGTGGGCTTTCAGAAGGAGCCTTGTCCTTGCCGTGAGCAGGCCCTGGGGCCGCCTGTTCACTGCCAAATCCCCAGATGAACGTGTGGCCTCTGGTTTCTCTGATCACGGCTCCATGCCACCTTCTGCATCTCAGCTGGGCCCCCACCTGACTGGCCTCTGAGACGTATCTGTCACATAGACTGGAGTCTCCGTGGCCGTGTTTGCTTGCCTCCTGCAGGTGTGGGGTCACCGGTCTCTCCAGGTCCCCCTGAATGCGTCTCAGCCTCAGGTCCCTCCAGAGCACAGGCCCCATGTGTTCTAGCAGCTCTGGCTGCAGAGTGACAGCATCCTAGAGCTCAGGGCTGATTCCGAACCGTCATCCTGTGCCTGTCACCCCCACGCGCAGGCAGCGGTCAGCTTGAGAGGAGGTCTTGCCATGAGCACTGTCCTTTCCGTCCACAGCTCCGGAGGCTCACAGCGCCCATACGAGTGATGTCCTTGCACTTAAATAGAAAGCACCCCCCAAGCCTTTGGAAAGACATTTTGAAAACCACGATTAGAAAGGATTTGTGTTGTTTTCTTAACACCTTTGAGCCAGGCCGTGTGCGCGTGAGCACGCGTGAGCGTCTTCGTGCGTGTGCATGCAGTGGTGGTGGAGCGGCATGAGCAGGATCCGGGTTTTGTTTCTTTCCAGGCTGTTCGTCAGCATCTTATGAGCTCTTTGACTCAACTCTCTAGTCTTCAAGGAGGGGCAGCAGTTTCCCAGCATTTGGGGGGGCTGGAGGTCACAGCAACTCCTGGAGTCTATTCCTCAGGCTTTGTTATTTTTAGAGAAATACATCTTGTGCTTATAACAACTGAAGGCTGTTCACGTCCCGTATTTGAGGAGTTTCTCTTTTAAACAACGGGCTACTGCCTCGCAGGTGGCAGCGCCTAGCGGTGAGGAGGAGCAGCAGGAGCATTCCCCTGTGCACTGGGCCTCCTGGCTCCGCCCCCGCCCCTCACAGCCACGTGCATCTCGAGCCAGCTGGAGGAGGGGGGGGGCACTGTGTCCCTCACGGCCTGTGGCCGGGAGTGTCATGCCCTCTGCTCTCCACCACTTGCTGGAATGTGTCCAGGGTCAGGAAGTGCCCACCTCCGGGCCTCCTGTGACAAGTTTCCATGGTGTGTTCCCTCATGTTGCCCCCCTCCCGCCTTCCCACGGCTGCTACCCTGCTGTGGCACCTGCAGCTGTGTCCTTTTGCATGTCCTCCCTGTGGTGACATGAAGGCAGCTTGTGTCCCCATTTCCTTCCAGCCATCCCAAGCCCAGGGGCTAAGCAACTGTCACATCCTCCAGATGACTTCCAGATTCCCAAATAGGCCTCAAGCACCAGGACCTGTTCTGAGCACCAGGACGGGAGACGTCTGGGTGTGGCTCTGCTGTCCTGTGGGGGACTCGCTGTGTGGTGCACCAGCTCCTCCTGTTGAGCAGTTTGCGTTAGAGCCCTGCCTGTGAGGGGCGTGTCCTCCTTCCTGGAGGCTGAGCTCCCCGCGTCTCTTGCAGGCTACCTGAACGTGCTATCCAACAACCGCTGGCGGGAGCGCTGGTGCAGAGTGAGGGACAACAAGCTTGTCCTCCACAAGGACAGGACTGACCTGAAGACCCACGTCGCGTCCATTCCCCTCCGTGGCTGTGAGGTGATCCCAGGCTTGGACTCCAAGCACCCGCTGACCTTCCGGCTGCTTCGCAATGGACAGGAGGTCGCTGTGTTGGAGGTACGGTGTTCTGGGGCTCGCCATGGTTTCCCTTCCTTGTCTCTCCCAGCGTCCTCCCGTCTGGCAGGGCTGCCTTTCTGTCTCTGACCCCTCTTCTTCTTGGTGGCTCTGTCTGCGATCCGGACAAGGCAGCAGCACAGAGCCAAGCTCTGCCGGTTGTGCAGCTCAGGCCTATCCCCCGTGACTCCTTGCACATGTTTGCACAGAAATTAAACACAGAGCTCCACAGAGTGGATGGCTTTTCTCCTAAGTGTCCCAGGAATAACTTGTAAGATTTCCCTTAAAACCTTTTTCTTGTTGGGCATGGTGGCGCACGCCTATGATCCCAGCATCTCCGGAGGCTTAGGCAGGCGGATTGCGAGTTCAAAGCCAGTCTCAGCAACAGCGAGATGCTAAGCAACTCACTGAGACCCTGTCCCTAAGTAAAATACAAAATAGGGCTGGGGACGTGGCTCCGTGGTTGAGTGCCCCTGAGTTCAATCCCCGGTACCCCCCCAAAATAACCCTTTTTCTTCTGACAATGGGCTGCCTTTGCAATGGTAGTGTTGAACTTGTCCTTTAAAAATTCCTTGCAGAACAGGCATTTTGGGGCCACTTGTGGCCATGAAGACAGGGCCATGAGCCAGTGACACAGGAACCAAGAACACCTTTGAGTTATAAACGGACTTTGTATGCATTTTATTATTTGTTTGACTCACCAGCAAATGATATTTGTCCATTTACCAAAAGCAGAAAAACATAATTAAAATAATACCTACATCCTCAAAATGTTCATTTCTGAAAAAAATTGTTTTTCCTCTTGTGACATTGACTTATTTTCTACCCCGATTGGTTCAGACCTTGTTCCCCTCATTCCCCCGCTGGTGTCGTCACAGCAAGAGCCCTGCGTGGGGTGGGGGCCACCTGGGCACGCGGTGTGCCTGTGCCAAGGCTGTCGAGGTGCAGGATTTCCAGAGTCTGGGTGAGCGTGTCTGTTGGTCAGGAGCAGTGAGGCTGCCTCGGGCCTGCAGAGGGGCTGGGGGTGCCAAACAGGGTGCCAAAGCCTAAGTGGCTAGGGCTAGGACCAGGAGTGAGGTGCCCCGTCAGGCGGTCGGCATGATCTTGAACTTTAGGTGGAGTTGGTTTCAGGGACTGTTTTCACAGAAACTGCTTTATTTTTTTGGCACTGCTCAGAAACAGATGGATCGTTGTTTCTGGCCACAGGTTCAGTTGCCCCTAGTTTGAGGCAGGACAGGCCAGGAGGCCTGGCTGCGCCCCCTTCTGGCCACTCCTGCAGACAGGCTTTATCCCTCAGGAGGCAGGTCCAGTCCTGGCTCCTCCTCGGACCTTGAGCCTGTGTGGGCTGTTCCCTGTGGGTCTGTAGAACGTCGGTGCCCTCCTAAGCACAATGTGGTCTGAAGCCTGTCGGGTGGTGGCGGCCCAGAGAAGCTGAAAACAGGCCAGGAGGCCATCTTCCCAGGGTCGGGATGTGGGTCTCCTCCGAGCTCTGGCAGCAGTCCCAGGGTGGTGGCACTGGACCCTAAGCAGAGTGAGAAGCTGGGCTCCGTGTCCAGTGGAGGGGGCCTGGACGAGTGGGGCCGAGTCCCGGGGTTGGTGAGCAGCCCCTCTGCAGGCCCTGAGAGAAGCCGGGCGGCACACCTTCCAGATGTGCAGGCTCTGGAGGAAGCTCAGTCCTTGAGAAGCAGGAGGGTCTGAGTACCCAGCATGAGGGTAAGAATGTGAAGTCTTAGCAGTATCACTTAGAGTGACGGGAACAAAGCGCCACAGCACCCCAGGAGGAGCAGCTGGCCCTGCCTTTGCCAGTCACCAGCTGCAGGCCAGCCTGCGAGGCGGCACTGCGCTCCTCCAGGGCCACTTCCTTCTGTGTTGAGGTAACTCCGGGTTTGCCACGGCGTTGCAGGAGCAGCACAGAGTGCCCGAGTACCTTCCACCCAGTCTTCTGTCCATGTATGGGGACTCGGGAAGCCTCCCTAGCCACCCCTTTATCTTTGAGTGCTTGAGGGTGTGTTTGCCAAAACCAAGGGCCATCTGCCCCCGAGCAACAGAATGACTCTGAGATCAGCAACCGCCACACACAGACCTCCCGTCTAACTCCTAGACCTCAGTCGGACTTTCCCAGCAGCTCTGATGTTTGAGGGGCAGAAGGAAGTCCACCTGCACCCGCTGCCGGGGTCCAGCCCCCGACCGCTCTCACCACGGTGGGGCTTTTGCAGGGCACAGCAGGTCCCTCCTGTGATGCATGCTTGCTGCCACCTTGTGTAGGAATAGGGGCCCTCCTTGGCAGGAGCCCTTGGAAGTGGCGACATCCCACAGTGCGTCCCATCAGGACCGGCTCAGCTACCTGGGTTCATGTGACCCGTGTAGGGCTCCCTCTCGTGAGATACTGCCATTTTCCTTTGTCTTCATTAATTATCACGTGGGAAGGTCCTCTGAGGCGTGTGACTGTGCTGTTATTAGTGGATTTCACCCACTAATCTTAGAATCTGCTAATGACTTGCCTGAAACAGTCATTATAACGACAGTTGCTAAATGGTGAGTTTTCAGTTCCATTGTTCCTTCTGGATTTCCCCTTACTCCAACTCATTCATTACTCATTCATTCAGCTACCTTGCTGTGTGGGTGGCCATTCATAGACTGCTCTTCGTTGGCTTGTTTACTTGTCTGATTTGCTTGGGTGGTGCTGGGATCCAGCCAGGGCCTGGAGCCTGGTAGGCAGGTGCCCTACTGCTAAGCCATGCCCAGCCCCACAGACTGTTACTTTAATTAGCCATGGCAGTCCTTTTTTTATCATGATTAGTTTTGGTCAAATGCCCTGCACGCTGGCTCCTGTGTCCTTTGCTGTGCCCCTGTAATGGAGACGGTGGTCCCCGCCATCCTGGGCCACTTTCTGTGTGTCGCAGCAGGGGGTGGTGCTTTCCCTGCCCAGGTGGGCACCTCCCTGCAGAGGCCTCAGTGCCTCCTAGTGGAGAGGGGTGTGAGGAAGCCAGGGCTGTGGCCGGGCGGGCTCGCTGCTGTGGACCCTACTGTTTCTGGGCCCTTGAGTAGACACACTCAGGAAATAGGTGTGCATGTGCAGATCATAAACACGCACATTCATACATGTTTATGTGATACATTGACTTGTTTTCTACCCCGATTGGTTCAGACCTTGTTCCCCTCATTCCCCCGCTGGCGTCGTCACAGCGAGGGCCCTGCGTGGGGAGGGGGCCACCTGGGCACTGCTCACACATCTACACACACATGCCCAGAACCAGGCACCTACATGTCCGTCTGATCTATTATTTTAACCGGTGAGATCATGACTAGTACCTCCGATTCCAGTCCAATACCACAGGGTTATTTTTTAAGGACTATGAGGAAATTTCATAAAATGGACTATGAGGAAAATGATGAGTGAACCGTGGTGTAACAGTACCTGTCACGCCCTAGACCTTGTGTGGAAGGACTTGGCAGCTCCTCTGTGAGACACAGGGGGTAGCTGGAGAGTGGCCGAGGCTACATTGTTGCCAGTGGTGGAGCCAGGGCTGGCAGGCTCAGGTGAGCTCTCCCACCAGCTGCCCCTCAGCCCAGCGCCCGCTCTTTCTTGGTTTTTTAGAAAAATTTTTTTTAGTTGATGGACCTTTATTTTATTTATTTATATGTGGTGATGAGAATCGAACCTGGTACTCCCACATGCCAGGCAAGCGCTCCACCGGAGCCCCCGCCCCACCCCGCGCCAGTGCTTTCTTGATATAGATTTTGTTTGGAGAAGGACTAAAGACCTACAAAGAGAACGAACCGGAGCGTTGGAGTCAGTTGATCTTCATCCACCGAGCACTGAGCACCGTCTCTAGCACATAGCTGGAGTTCCTTCCCTTTTCCTCATGGCCTCTCTGGTCCTGGTCAGGAATGATTTGTTGTGTGGAAAACATCAGTTACCAGCCAACATGATCAATCTCCAAGACACCTTCTTCTTTACTAATGGCTTTTCCTCCAGAGAGGTTTTTGTTTGTGGTGTGGAATATAATTATAAAACCCAAGCTTCTTTAAGCTCAATTTATAGGTCTTCATTTAAAAAAATAATTTTTAGATTTCTTTTTAAATGAAGCATGGTGGTTCATGCCTATAATGCCAGAGGCTTGGGAGGCTGAAGCAGGAGGTTCACAAGTTCAAGGCCAGCCTCAGAAACTAAGAAAGGCCCTAAGCAACATAGTGAGACCTTGTCTCAAAATAAAAACTAAAAAGAGCTAGTGATATGCCTCAATGATTAAGTGCTCCTGAGTTCAAGTTCTAGTACCGAATAATAACACTAATAAAATAATAGTAGGGGCTGGGATTGTGGCTCAGTGGTAGAACGCTCGCCTAGCACATGCAAGGCCCTGGATTCGATCCTCAGCACCACATTAAATAAATAAATAAATAAATAAATAAATAAATAAATAAATAAACAAACAAAATAAAGATATTGTGTTCAATGACAACTAAAAAATATCTAAAAAATAATAATTACCATTATTTATAAAAAATATTTTTTTCTTTAACATTCAGTTAACCCATAAGGTTTTGTTTGTTTGTTTGGGGCAGTACTGGGAATTGAACCAAGGGGCTTTCTACCACTGAGCTACATTCCTTTTATTTATTTTTTTTTTAATTTTGAGATAAGGCCTCACTAGGTTGCTGAGGTTGGCCTCCAAGTAACCTGGATTACAGGTGTGTGCCACTGTTACGGAGATGGGGCCTTTTGAGAAACTGAGGCAGTGTGAAGACCCCCTCTTCAAGCCCTGATTCTTGCCATCAAGTCAGAAAGCTTTCAGACATTCACTCAGAGTAGCAGGCCTGAGTGTACTGAAGGGGTGGGAAAGGGAAAGGGGAGGGTCCTTTCAGAGAGGAGAGGGACAGTGTGCTTCTCCTGCTCTCCAGGTTGTTGGGTCCCGAGGAAGTTTCCAGAGCGGCCCGCCCAGGTCCTCCTGACTTTTAACCGACAGCAGGATGACATCAGACTTTCCAGTTCCCCTGTCAGCAGCTCTAGGTCACCTGGCCACGCTGACCAATTCTGAGTGGATTCTTACCAGTTTATGGTTAGGAGGTTCTAGCCTTACCTCCCTGAGTTTCAGGATCAGATCACAAAAATCTGGGTCTCTCCCATTGACATCCCGCAGTTGACAGGTAGTTTGCTGAGGAATGTGATATATCCGGTCCATGAGCCAGGCAGGGCTGCAGATGAATTGCTTCTTAGAAAAGAAAGCATGTGGGGGTCGGCACAGCAGGCCCATGTTATAGGATTATTCTCTTAACCTCCTGCTCTTGCCATTCACACCTGTCTGTCCCCTACCACCACCGTACCTGGCTCTAGTCAACTCATAAATTAATAACTGAACTCTCCCTAAGCTTTAGTTATTCTGACATACTTAATTAGTCAAATTTTATTTAAAAATGTAACATAACTGATTTTCTAAATTACTCAACAAGGATAACTTGAATTTTTAATGAGTATAAACTTAAAGTCATATTTCATTCTTACAGATTAAGCAGTTCAGGTGGGGGTGGGGATTACAAACGTCTTACAAATGGCACATTCAGTACAGCCTGGCAGCTGCAAAACAGTGACACTGCGAAACAGTCGGCCATAAAGTGGGTTGAGTTTTAAACCCTCTAGTCCAGAGACCCAGACCACTCCAGGCCACAGGAGCTGGAGGGCAAGGGTCAGAGCCTGCCTGTGCCATCTACGAGGCTCTGAAACCGCTCCCTTTAGCTGGGACTGACTGAGTCACGTCCCTCTCCACATCGTGACACCTGGGCCTTTCGCCCAAGTAAGCAGGACGCGCTTCAGGACCAGGCCTGCTGCCTGCCTTCTACGGCTGTTTTGGAAGCCCTGCGTAAAGGTGGCCTGAAGGCCGCGCCAGGCGCCCCTTGGGTGGATTCTCAGTTGGTGCTCCTTCACACTCTGCCTTTGGTACTCGGTGTTGCCTTGCCTTCCTGTCCTGCGGTCTCTCTGGATGAGGTTTTCAGAATGGAGGAAGGGTTCACCTTCAGTTCAGTGAAGCGCTTTTCCTCCCCTGCAGGCCTCTTCTTCTGAAGACATGGGCAGGTGGATTGGGGTCCTGCTGGCTGAGACGGGGTCGTCGACAGACCCGGGAGCTCTGCACTACGACTACATAGACGTGGAGATGTCTGCAAACATCATTCAGACGGCCAAGCAGACCTTCTGGTAAGACCCCGCCCGCGGATGGTGCTGGAGCTAAGCGGCTGCTTTCCCTCCTCTTCCCCTCCACCTGGGCTGCCTGAGTGTGAAGACCAACAAACGCACGCCCTGAGGCGCGCGCTCTTTGACTATGGTAACCCTGATTTTGCTGGGCATTTTTATCACTTTAACCCTCTGGGACTTCTACTGGATCAAGGGTCGGCAAACTTGGATAAAGGACGGCATGGTAAATGGTTCTGACTCTGTGGGCCCCTCAGCCCTGCTGTTGTAGCCAGAGCTGATACACCAGTGAATGGGGAGGCCGTGCCACCCACAGAAGTATTGCAGAAATAGTCAGCGGGCTGGGTCTGGCCTGTGGGCCTTCTGCGGACCCCTGTGTGGGTTCTCTCCACAGAACTGACTCTGCATCACTGGAATGAAGACCAGGATATAAAGCCCTCACTCTAGTGCTTTATGTAAATTCAAATTCTGATTTTATCTGAAGTCTAAATCCTGTTTTTAAAGAAGTGCCGTTCTGTGCCGAGACGTTCTTCTGAACCCTGAGTATTTCCTTGACACAGTGATGGCAAGGAGCTCTGTAGCGGCAGTTCTGGGTGTGCGTCCAGGCAACTGCAAGGCTGCAGAGACTCTCCTAACAGTGCAGAGCTGTGCCTGTCCTCCCACGCTGCTGTCACATGGGCTGGTGATGCAGAGGCAAAGGCGGGCAGGCAGCTCCTCTGCACTGTGCTCTCGGCGTTCGTCCCTGCCCCTTCCCTTGCTCAGCCAAGGAGACACTGGGTTCCCTTAGGGTGTCCTTCTCTGTAAGGCCAGCTGGGAGACTGTGAGCTCCTGTCTCTTATGCCAGGGCTGCCCTGGGAGGCCCTGTGGGGCCACGATGCAGAGCCCTGTGGTGGACTCCAGGGGGCGCTCTTCTCCAGCAGAGTCGTCAGTGGATGGCTGCCTTTTAAAACTTTGTCATTTTTCTTGAAAAGGCAGTAGGCAGGCCACCGTGACTTGCAGACACGTGGCACTGCAGGCGTCACCCCAGGATCAGGTGGTAGCACATGGCCGAGACATGCCCTTGCACATTCTACCTGGCCGTGAGCTCAGTGGCTTTTAAGTAGGCAAGAACCCTTCTAAAGAGATAGTAGCAAAACCCGGTGTGATAGTTTTAGTGGTTTTGAACAGTAAAGTGTCACCAGTTGAAAGATCTTCATAAGGGATGCCAGGCGAGAGGCCACCCATGTGCAAGACGAGCCAGTGCCCTGGTGTCAGGGCGGTGGGTCTCCTGATGGCATGATTTCTGTTCCACAGAGGGAGAAAGGCAATAATATATTTTGGAAAAGGGCCAGAAAAGGAAAAAATGACAGAGTCTCCCAGAAGATGCATCCCCAGGATGTTAGGGGTGGTAAAGGGCTGGGGCGTTTCCCCTGAGGGCCTAGTTTCAAGTGAATGACACAAAGGACATGTTGGGAAGTTTTCTCCTGAACCTGTTGAAAGTGTGCCTGGTCACAGACCCCCGGATGGCTGTCCCGAGGTGAGGTTGATTCCGGCAGAGGGGAGCAGCCGCCCGGGGAGCTGTCCTCTGCAGGCACCTTCTCCGGGTTCCCGCATGTTGTGTCCTGGTATTTCCTATGGGCTTTGCTCACTTCCACTTTATATATGGCTGAAAATCATCACAGAAAGAGTAGTAACCAAAGACGTGGTCCTAATGCCTGTCCTTGGCCCCATGTGCTGTTTGGCCTGGAGTTTGCTCCCTGACCCAGGTCCCTCTCTGTAACTTTGGGGGGACTGTCCAGTGGAGGAGGTGTCTGCCACCTGGGACATTCTGTGTCTGTGACCTTGAGTTCGGATACTCCCCGTCCTGCCAAGGGCTTCCTAAACCATCCTGTGGGTTCTCCTCATTCAAGGAAGGAGGGCTGCTGTCCTCCTATTATCTGTGCTGGAGGGCACCAGAGGCCAAAGCCACAGACCAGTAGGAGAGCCCCTGCCATGAGGGGGACACTCATACTTGTCACTGAGTCAGCGTGCAGCTGTGCACATGCAGCTGGGCTTCATGCCACCTGGCACCACTGTGTTGTCCCCACTCACAGGAAGTGTCCAGATCACCTTGACATGGTCAGACCTCAAGAGAGGCATTCCCATGAGAGATCCTTCAATGTGTGCTTAAAAGTCACATCTGCCCTTGCAGATCTCCGAGATTTTTGTATTTTTCTTTTCCTATGCATTATATTTTCCTACATTGACTTATGTGTATTTTAAGTATAGATTACTCGTATCAGTTTTTTATGAGTGAAGGAAAAAGACAGGTTAGGTTTCCTGGAGAGAGCCTGTGTGCTGGCAGGTGTGCGTCCAGGCGGCCACAAGGTCACAGCAATTTTCTGAACAGTGCTAAGCCGTGGCTTTCCTCCCATGCTGCTTTCACACAGGCTGGTGATGCAATGGCTGCCTTTTGCCCAGCAGAGGGCAGCCACGTTCCGCGAGGGGGACCCACAGGCCTGGGCAGGTCCCCCACTGGCCTCGGAACTTGCAGCCTAGTTGGTTTGGGAGGCACTTTCCTTAACCCTGAATTTCTCCTGCTATTTTTCATCTGGTGACCATAGAAGTGCAAGATCCTATGAAGAAAATAAAATCCCTTTTTAAAATTAGGCTGGTTTAAGTTTCCCGATTAGGAGCAGATGCTCTCGAGCTTGTCTTTCCCAAGCACTTAGGTTTCTGCTAGAACAAGCAGCCTCTTGAGAGGCCAGCCTCAGTCAGCACAGCTTGCCAACACCCTGTGTGTCTCTGGAGTGCCCAGATTGACAAGGCCACGTTCCCCCAGATCTGGTCCTCTAGTGGCGAGAAGCAGCTGATAAACCAGTAAACACCACCGGCAGGCCAGGTGGTGGAGAGAGGGAGGAGGAAGGGGGTGGAGGGGGTTCGTGGTGCTGTGGTGGGACGTGGGACAGGTGGCCCACACAGGCAGGCCCGTGAGCCATCTGAGAGGAGCTCCTAGGCAGAAGGGCCACAGTGACTCTGAGGCCAGAGGTGCCTGGTGAGCCGAGAGCAGTTGGCGCCCCCCGAGGCTGGGAAGGCGGGAGGGAGACAGGGCAAGCCCTGTGCTGCCTCCTTCTCAGGGAAGCACTTGGGACTTTCTTGGGCAACTTTGGAGCCCTGAGTGGACTGGGAACCGACACACGTCTGGTCTGCGTCCTTTTCCCACGCCCTAGGTGCTCTCGCTCTGCCCCTTGTCTGCCAAGTGTGAGTGCCCTTCCTGGGCCAGGCAGCTCTCCTTCACTCTGTGGACGCTGGCTGGGTGTCCTGCAGTGTGCTCAAGTCTGGCAGTGTCACCTGGGCACAGTAAAGGCCCTGTGGGTGAGGGCTCCAGCCCCAGGACCACACCATAGGGAATGTCATTCAGTATCCAGACTGTCCCAGTCCTTTGACAGTCCAGCGGTGATCTGAGGCTCTGCAAGCCAGCTCTGGCCCCACTGTTGATTAGAAGGCCAGCTCCAGTGCACTGACTGGTTCACTCGTGTGTCCTGAGAGGCTGCAGCCCGGAGCAGCCACACAGCGCGGCAGAGGGCTCCATGCCCGCCCTGCACGCCCAGCCCCAGCCCTCGGCCTGCTCTCCAGGTGGACAGGACTGTTCTGCCCTGGGGGCGGGGAGCTCCGACCTGGGCTCATGTGGCTGTTCCTTTGGTGACTGCCTCCGTCCTCCAGGCGCTCCGGAGGTCTCATTCACAGAACCCCAGGGGCTGTGAAGGGCTCGTGACTAATAAAAGGCGGCCTTTCCCTTCTCTTGTCACTCAGGAGTTCCATGGTTAGAGAAGCTCTGGCCAGGAATGGGGACAAAGTCCCCAGCATATGTTTTCCCACAGTGGCACCTTCTGAAGGTTGTTGTGGCCACCACAGGGCCTGGGAAGGTCAGGGCCAAGCGAAGGCGTGCTGTGCAGTGGTGGGGATAGAGCGCGTCTCGGCACAGCGTGTGGAGAGCCTAGAAGGCAGTCCACGGGCTTCTCCCGGAAACAGGCAGGTGGTGCCTCAGCTCTGCAGGCCCTGGGTCCTCTGCCCTCCGGAGATCAGGGACTGAGACGGCCTGTCAGCAGAGCCTCCAGCTGGCTCCGGTGCGGCTTTCTTTTCAGCTGTGCAGGCTGGCCGACTCACAGAGGACGGTGGTTGCTGGGTGAACCTGTGCACTCACCACCACTGGCCCTCGCCGCAGGTGTGTCAGATGGGCCCGTCCTGACTAAGCAGGCGAGGGCTCGGCCCAGCCCTGCAGGTGACGTCCTGCCTCTGCCTGGGCCTTCTGAGGCCCCTGGGCCACTGAGTGCTGGTGCAGCTGGGAGGGAAACAGGCAGGCGGGCGTGTTCACTCTCCCTTCTTTCTCAGCTTCATGAACAGGCGTGGGGTGTCCACCAGCCCCTACCTAGGGAGCACCTCCAATGGATACGCTCACCCCAGTGGGACAGCCCTGCACTACGATGACGTCCCCTGCATCAACGGCTCGGTGAGTGTGCCCTGAGAGTCCACGGTTGGTTTTGTCAGAGGCAAGGCCGTCTGGGGAGTTCTGGCCTGGAGGGGCCTGGCATCCTTTCCTATTTCCTCCTCCTGCCCCTCTCCCCTCCCTGTTGCTCAGAGCCTCCTGGTGAGCAGGTTCTGTTCGGGCAAAAGGAAGTGGGTCGATCTTGTCCCTGTCCTCAAGGGCCCCAGTCTAGTGTAGGGAGACCTAGGACTGAAGCAGGAGCTGGGACTGATGGCTGGGCCCAGGCCCATCTAGGACCGGGTGTCACAGGATGAGCAGAGCCCACTTGGCACAGCCCCCATCGTGGGGAGTTGGGTCGGTCAGTCCCCTTGCCCTGTTCCTACGCCCTGGACTTCAGCCTCTGGGGACTCCTGCTGTCCACTCTAACCTATGCCCTCCTGCCCTGTGGGCAGGCCTGTGCCAGCCTTAGGAGCCACATAGTGGTAACCATGACAGGGTGAGGCTCTAGCTTGGGCTGCTGTATCATATCAAGGTGGGACCTCAGCTCCTGTGGCCTCCATTGGCCCTGTGTGGTCAATAGTGTCTCTTGGCACAATGGACTTGTCCCTGGTTCTGGGCTTTGGTGTCCAAATTGTCCTCTTGAGGGTGGGCCATTTCTCTGAGTCTCTGGACTCGGCCTCCAGCGTTTCTGGAAGGACAGTGCCCACCCTGTCTCCCGAGCCCCTGGCAAGGCCCCTCACGCACCCTTCTCTCGGGTGCTCCTCACGTGTGTGCCTTGCACATGAAAGTGTGAGGCGAGCGGAGGCGGAGGTCCCCGGGACTGCACGGTGCCCCCTGTCCCCACCATTCCCGCAGGCTGGTTGCTGGGTGGGGGTGACAGCAAGCTCCCCAGGGCATCACAGCTCCACCTCCTGAGGGCCAGCCTTCCTTCCCAGGATCTGCATGCCTAGGCGCTGTGCCCAGGTCCCTGCTGGGCTGACAGCAGGAGCTTCTAGGCAGCGTCCTGCGGCCTCTCTGCTTACTGAAGCTTCCTCTGCTCCGCCTTTAACCTGCTTTTCTGCTGCTGGTGATTTCCAAGTGATTTCCTTTTCAGAGGGCTCCACAGAGTTCAAACCCAATACTCGGCCACTTCAGTGGCTCTTATCCTGCCTCCCCTCAGTGTTTGCTCACTTTTAATCTGGAAACTTCTGTGGGTTTCTGCAGTTGCTATTTCCTTAAGTCTTCTGTGTGACTTAATGCTTGGTATTTTAAGAAGATGATATTCTAGTCTAGACCATTTAATAATTCTGGACAAATATAAATCTATGCTAGGTTGTCTTTATCAAATGCTCACATCCAAATTGATCTGCATTATTTTTAGATTGTGCCTAGGTCCCTGCATCACAGAAATAGACACACTGAAGTGACTGCAGAGGGATATAAACACTCCCACTGTGGAATTTAAATCTTTGCTATTTTTATAACAAAAGGCTGTAATTACCGTCTGGCAGAAAGGAACTCTGCAGGAAGATCATAAAAACAGGGTAAAATGAGCAGAACATGTGAATTATTATCTCCCTTTTTAAAAATGCAAGGCAATGTATATAGACCGTTAGGACTTGGGAGGGCCCCGCAGGGTTGAGTTTGGTATTTATTTATACTTCAGTGTCCGTGCTGTAGACGTCTCTGTCCCATGAGGTGGCTTGTCCCTGTTTGAGTCCTTTGTTCCAGGTGTCTGCTGAACACCGTGGTCTTCGTCAGGTTCTGAAGCACCTGTTTTCCGTGCAGCCACTCCCTTTCTAAGGGACTGTTTTGCTTATGGTACTTTCTTCAGGCATAACAGCATTGGCACCATGGTGCCTGTGGACAGTGTCCGTGACCTGAGGTCCTCGGCATGTTAGGGCAAGCGTGGAGCAGCCTGGTGCTCTCAGTTCCAGCCCTCGTCCCCCAGGAGAGCCCAAGGCTCATCAGTGCTGTGGCATACAGCCACGAGCGCCCCCGAGTCCAGCTCTGCCTCCAACTAGCTGTGACCGGCCTCTGGCTGGGCTTCCCCTACTTCCTCAGGTGGGCGGAGGCCAGGGCAGCCAGTGTGTGTGCATAGGGAAGGAGCCCGGAGCGGCTCTCACGCCTTCCTGGGGCAGTGTCCATTCCTCCCTTCCTGCCACGTTCAGGTCCTGCATTAGGGGACTTCCAAACTCCAGTCTTCTAAAGAAGGAAGTTTCCAAGCAGTGTTTTTTTTCTGCCTTGAAGAAAAAAACAAAGCACCATAAGGATTTAAGGAGAAAGAAACCTTCCCTAAAACCCTAGAAGTAAAGGGATTCTTTTGAGTGTGTCCACCTGCTTGTGTGTGGGGGTGCTGTATTGGCAACACCTGTGTCTCGGGGTGCGCTGTCTCACTGTGCTAAAGTCTGCTCTCTCTCCTGTGTCTGGGTCACTAACGACAGAGCTGTGTGTTCCAGTGGGACCCGGACGACGGCTTCCCCGCCTCCGGTAGCAGAGGCCCAGGCGAAGAGGCGCTCTATGATAACGAGGGCCTCTACGATAACCTGCCGTCTCCGAAAATCTTTGCTCGCTCCTGTCCTGCTGACAGAAGGGCCTCCAGGCTGTCCGCTGACAAGCTGTCCTCTAACCTCTGCAAGGCCCCCACCTCCTGCGGCCCACCCTGCTCTCCGTCTCTCACTAACACCTCTGCTGTGGGGAGGGCGTCTCTCGGGCTGCACTCCCAGGTACTGCACCACACCCCCTGTCCCCAGGGTCACCCCGCAGCCAGCCCTGCAGCCAGCTCCCACCCTTAGGGCACAAAGCGTGGGCGTTTCCTCCACTAGAGCCTAGTCTGCAGCGCGGCCCCAGGAGCAGTGAGCAGTGCTGGTTAGTGCTCAGGGCATTGAGGCTCTCTTTCCACTCTTGGAAAAGCCCCAGTGGAATTTTGAGAATCATGTCAACAAAAGACAAAGGTCCGGGGAAGGACAGGGCAGCCAAGCTTTCCAGATTCTTGACTCGCAGCTTCAGTAGTATCCTGTGCAGCATGAAGGAGCAGGGGTCCGCTCTGGCTTTTGACCTTGGCATGGGTGGGTGCTGTTCAAGCGCCGTATGTGTCCTGGCGTGAATGTGAGGCCTGCTCCTGCAGCCAGCAGCGAGGACCACTGCTTGATAAGCAGCCTGGAGGCTGAGCGCCACCCATGCCACACTCTGTCTGCGGCAAGGCAGTGCTGCAGGGCAGGTGTTGCGTGGTGTGCATTCCCAGCCTAAAGTCTCCTCTGCTTTCCCTGGAGACCTGAGCACCCATTAAGAGAACTCTCCTCACGTAAAGCAAGTACGGGGCGAGCTATGCATCTCCTCACGTAAAGCAAGTACGGGGCGAGCTATGTATCCCCTCCGTCCTGAGGGTGACCTTAAGAAATGATGGGACCAGGTAAGGGCCGAGGATTTCAGACAGTGGTGCTCAGACAGACACCTCCCAAGGGACTAGCTCATCAAACTCCCCAAGGAAACGTTTTGGCCACCAACGACATGTGCCCAGATGGCCTCCTGGAGATTCCGACTCCAGGAGTGTGAGCGTCCAGTGTGTGAGCACCATGGTCCTCCACTATTTTCACGAGTACTTGTGCCAAAACTCTGGTTAACATGTTTCATTTACTAAGTGAAACTTACCTATGCGTGTATCTATCTGCTTTGTGTTGGCATTGGAGTTCCCTGAGGTAAAAACAGGCAGTGAGACATGCCACCTGCATACTCAGACTGTCTCCAGGTTGGGGACCGTTTGGTGCATGGTCAGCGCGTGGAGCTTTCACATTGTTGTTGTTCAAGCTCTTGTTTCAAGTGAGCCTTGCACTATAAGTCAAAAGAGTACCCCATTTCCCTCCCTCACTTGCCCACGGTAGGGGGAGCCTTCTGGCCCCTGGCAAGACCGTGCACGAGCTGCCGTGCGTCTGTGCTGTGTCGTTCAAACTTTTGGGAGCCCATCAGGGAGGTGCCCGTACCTTTTTATGTTCTTGAGTGATCAAACAGAGGCTCAGAAAGCTTTAGTGGCTTGCTCAGCTTCTCTTCAATGACGGGGCCTCCCCACACCCAGGCCCATGGCAGCAGGTGAGGTGGCACAGTAGAAAGCAAGGGCCAGCGTACAGCTGACTGTCACACAGGAGTCAGGCCTCAGTGGCATGGCATCACCTCTGCCAAACAGAGTCCTTTGGCCTGCAGCAGTTGAAGAAGTGGGGCACTATTCAGTTTTTTAAAAAAAATTTGTAGCTGGTCAGATTTATTTTCTGTTACTCAGACTATTTCTACACTATGTGTCATTTGCATCCCTGCCCCCTCCCCACCAGTGACTCAGAAGGCAGTCACCTGTCTTATTAGACTGTCACTCAGTTAAGAGTCCTTGAAGCAGAAACCTAGCAGTGTAGTCATGCTCCCACCCTGAAAAGTACCCGCTTTGGAAACAGGCTTCAGTGGCCCCAGCTGAAGGCCATGCCCGTTTCTCAGCAGTGGGCATGGTCCCGGTGAGGCCAGAGCTGCCCAGCATTCCCGCCCGCTTCCTGGAGGACCCTCTGGCCTCCCTAGCCTTCCCAGGAAGCCACATGGTCTGGAGTCTGAAGCCAAGTCGGTCTCCTTACCACCTTTCTCTCTGACCGAGCTGGGTTCCACAGAGTCAGAGAGCCAGAGAAATTTCCATAGGAAAGAAATAGGGCTTTGTTTTGTTTTGTTTTTTATTTTCTGTTTATTTCAACAGCTCAAGGGGAAGAAGCCCCCCGTGGCATCTAATGGGGTTCCTGGGAAAGGGAAGGCTCCCAGCAGTCAGCAGAAAAAAGTGGATTCTGCAGCCAGCGTGAGACGGACGGCTTCAAGTGAGTTTCCACCAGATGCTCTGCTTTCTGATTCTGACTGCAGCTTGGGTAGTGGAGAGTGTCTGGGCTGCTCACATGGAGAGTGTCAGCTTGGAAGTCTGTTGGAGAGAGGGGACAGCGTGCAGCCTGCCCTTCCCTTGCTGGGTGGGAGCTGGCAAGGACCTCTTGCCCATGCCCCGGGACCTTTGCATGCCTGAGGAGCACAGAGCTGCCTGCCATGTCAGCAGGCACTTGTGGGTGCAACACCTTGTCCCTGGACTTTGGGTCAGGAGACCTTGGTTGGAGTCCCCTTCCTCATGTGCAGCTGGTCGTTGTGTGCGCTCTCTGGACACAGCCTGCCCCTTCTGCCAGGCCCAGTCAGGGGAAGCTGTGGCCGCTGCAGGGAAAGAGCAGAGCTGGTGCCCATACTTGAGTAATGGAGCAGCCCAAGGACCCCGGTCTGTCTGTCATCTCTGGTGGTCCTGGTCCGTGACAAGCTGTTCCTGGTGTCACCTGCTGATTTCTCAGAGCCTCGTTATCAGGGTGGGTTTGTTCGCCTACCACACTGTCCAAATGAGGAAAGAATCTCGGAGCAGCACAGGAATCTCTGAGTCTCTCATGGTGGATGATGGAGCCCAAGTGAGAACCAGGCTTTGGGACAGCAGGTGATCTGGAAGCAGACAGGGCAGAGGCCTGTGAGGCAGGAGCCGGCACAGCATACCTGAGACAGGCCTGTTTTCTTCTCTCTATGTGGAGGAACCTGGACGGCATCGCCGTCTCTGTTTTGCACTTGCCCTCGCCCTTCTCAGAACAGGCGTCTGAGGGCCAGCTGGCCAGCCGGGCAGCATTTATTCCCTTGGGTACTGCATCTATGGCTGAGGACGCAGAGAAGTGGAGCTCCGAGCCAGCTGGCCTGTCAGAAAAGGTTTGCTGTCACGTGTGCCACCCTTGCTTAGGGCTTATAGCTGAGCTTTTGAAGCTGTGAGTGGAGCTGGTGGAGCGGTCACCCCAGAGGTCAAGGCTCCGCCCCATACAGAGCAGAACCTGCCTCGCCCCTGACTGCTCCTGTGCCCTGTGCCTGTGCCCTCTCCTGGGGGCTCTTCTGCTGTTCTCTCCAGACCCACATCCTGCTCCTTGGGACCTGCTCTGTCCACCCACTTGCTGACCGGGCCTTGCCCTTTGGCAAGTCTGCTTTCCCTGATGTGTGGGGCGGCATCCACACTCCACTGCAGTGCTGCTCCCCAGGGGAGGAGGGCACCGCGACGCTCTGCCGAGAAGGGCCTGGCGGGCAGTCTCCTTGAGCTCAACACTTCGATGCTCCCTGTGGGTTCTGTTCCCTGCGTGGCTCACCCGTTGTTTTGTGAGAACTTTGGAATTTTTATTAACTTTGGTGACAACTAATGTTGACAAAAGAGAAAAATAATAGCATTCTGTCTTGGCTGGATTTGGCTCTTGCCTTTAGGTTGTGGGGGCGTTTAGGGCGTGGGGACCAGAGAGGAGAGCTGCAGGCTTGACACAGTGAGCAGAGTGGCCCTTGGCCTGCCTGCCTCAGCTGTGACTAGCTGTGGCCTCCCCTGGTGATGAGCTGCCCTCGGGCTGTGACCCTTCTGAAGTCATTCTGTGGTTTCTTTAGTTGAGGAGCAGTGTTGACACAGGTATCAGGGAGCAGTGCCCCGCTGGGGTCCTCGTGCCTTGCTGCGGTGGACCCAGCCCCCAGGGTAGGCACGGGTCGTGACGCCATGGTGCATACAGACAGGGCTGGGGAGTGGTTGTCACAGAGAATGACGAGAGCTGCCTGTGAGTGTCTGTGCCACACCAGGAGCCCTGTCATTTAGACAGAAGTCACTGTAGGGACATAGGTCATTTTGAGAAACTCAGGCAGTCCTCCTCACTCCTGCTTCGTAGACCAGAGCTGAGGGGGAGACAGGTGCTCACCAGCCCCAGCAGTCAGACCTGTGGGTGTGAAGGGCAGGGCATGGCTGCAGTGCAGACACCCCAGCTCTGCATGACCACTCTGAGCTTGGAGGTCCTTGGTGAGAGCTCTCCCCTCTGGGCTGGACTTTCTCAAAGAGGCTCTTCCTATGCTTCTGGAGTTGAAAGGCCAAGTAACAAGAGGAAGAGAGCCAGGGTAGGGACTTTTTTTTAATATTTATTTTTCAGTTGTAGTTGGTCACAATACCTTTATTTATTCATTTTTATGTGGTGCTGAGAAATGAACCCAGGGCCTCGCGTGTGCTAGGCGAGCGCTCTTCCACTGAGCCACAAGCCCAGCCCCTGGGTAGGGACTTTTAAAGCCATGTGAACTGGTGGTGTGATGTGGGCCAAGCCTCTGGACTTCCCCAAAGCTAGCTTCTTCCGCCTTCATTCAGCACATGTTTCTGAGGAGCGTGCCTTGGTGTTCTCAGTGCTTTATGAGTATCAGTCAACTGAACCCTCTGGACCTCCCCGTGACACTGCTCTTACTATCCCAGCTTCACAGATGAGGAAACTGAGACACAGAGATTAAGCAGCTCCAGGCTTATTGCTGTCCAGTATGCAGTTGACCCGTGTACCCTGCCACAGGACTGGTCCCTGGCCAGGGCCTGGTCTGGGGGTGAGGACAGAGCTACCATCGGGTCAGGGTAAAATATACTCATAAGGAATAGGTGGGGTCAGGCAAGGGTTTTGAAAAATATGGAGAACTTCACAGATTCCAGCGATTATTCCTGATAGTAATAGGCAGCTGTCTTTCCACATCACAGAATGTTAACTTCCAACCTTGTTGACGAGACTTCCAAGTCGTGTGCCTCAAAGGGAAGAGGATTAAAACAGTTCCACATTCAATTTCATTTGTAAAAATTTGATTCAAAGAGTGTTGGGGAATTTGAACGGCCGCTCTTCTCCTTAGTTCAAACCTTTGCTGCTCT
This sequence comes from Urocitellus parryii, assembly GCF_045843805.1. Classification (NCBI taxonomy): domain Eukaryota; kingdom Metazoa; phylum Chordata; class Mammalia; order Rodentia; family Sciuridae; genus Urocitellus; species Urocitellus parryii. The sequence continues at coordinate 141,727,354 of NC_135540.1, read as the reverse complement.
TTCCCTGTCGGGTGGCAGCTTTGCATGACCATGGCCGCCTGACTCCTCTGCTGCTTTGCTTGCCAGATGCTGACCAGTACAAATATGGCAAGAACCGGGTGGAAGCGGATGCCAGGCGCTTGCAGACCAAAGAGGAGGAGCTGCTAAAGAGGAAGGAGGCGCTGCGGGACCGGCTGGCGCAGCTCCGCAGAGAGAGGAAGGACCTGAGGGTCGCCATCGCAGTGAATGCAGGTCGGGGAGGTCGGGGCTTCCTTCTGCTCTGCCTGCCAGGCCTGGGACCATGGAGGCTGTCATGGGGACTGTCTGTGTCACGCCTCCTGGGGTGCAGGGTGGGCCTGGCAAGCCAGGGCGGGCCCTGCGTGGTTATAGGTGCAGCCACAGCAGAGGCTGGACCTGAGCCCAGGTTGCCCAGTGCAGCTCCAGCTCCATTCCAGCCTCAGGTGCCAATGAGGTCCAGGGGCGAGCCCTATGCCCAGGGCCGGAGCCCTGTGGTAACAGGTGTCCAGGGGGTCTCTCAGCAGGAGTACCCTCCACTGGGGCAGGTCCCACTCACAGGAGACAGCAGAGGCTTCACAGCAGGGAGCAGCCCTCCCTTCCCTGGAGGGGCTGGGGAGTAAGCAGAATGTGTCGGTAGGGGTTGGGAGGCCAGGTCCAAGGGCCCAAAGAGGGTGCAGTCTAGTAGGGGAGCCAGGAGGCAGAAGAGCACCCGGCCACCCTGTTCTCTCCTGCTGGCAGGAGTGCCTGCCTGGGGATGGGACTTGGGCTGCCTCCATGCCACCGTGCCAGACCAGTTCCCACACAGTGGCAAGGCTGGCTCTTCAGACAGCTCTGCCAGCCTCAGAAGGTAAGGGAGGGCAGGTGCAGAGGACGGGAGGCCACAGAAGCTCTCACTGGCTTATTCACACACAGCTGGAGCTGACACACAGTCACCCAGCTCCTCAGAGCTTGGCCTCTCTGGCTTGGAGCCTGGGTGATCACTGTGGAGGGAGGCGCTTTTGGAAGAGTGGAGGGCAGGCCCCGGATGAGGAGGCAGGGAGAGTGTCCAGCCAGGGCTACCTGGTAGGGACCAGAGCCTATTGTGGAGCTGGCAGGAGGGAGCAGCTCCCTCCCTGCCTCGTTGCAGAGCTGCAGCTGGTGAGCTGCAGGGAGGCCCTGGAACTTAGCCTCCAACAAGAGAGTCCCCAGTGCAGGCAGCATTGGCCGGGCCTGAGCGCATTTGCCAGCCTCTTAGACTCAGTTTCCTCATCCGTCCAGCGTGGATGCTGCGTGCTGCAGGTCACTGTGACAGACCTCAGCATGAGCAGAGAGGCTGGTGCCTGGAACTGGGGGAGCCGTTCCAGGGGACTTGTCCTAGAGCACAGCCAGGCTGGACAAGGCCTGGGCGGGAGCTGTGCTGGGAGCCAGTGGAGGCCAGTGGGCACAGAGGTCCCTCCTGAGAGCCTGGCAGTGACAGCGTGACTCTGGACTTGCAGGCAGGAAGACCCAGGTGGTCCTGGAGGACAAACTGAGGAAGCTGGAGGAGGAGTGCAAGCAGAGGGAGGCGGAGCGGGTCAGCCTGGAGCTGGAGCTGACTGAGGTCAAGGAGAGCCTGAAGAAAGCCCTGGCTGGCGGCGTCACCCTGGGGCTGGCCATTGAGCCAAAGTCAGGGACATCAAGTCCACAGGTAAGTGTCCTGCCAACTCCCTGCAGAAGCCACAGAAGGGCCAGAGCCCCCCGGAGAAGTGCTCTGGGGTGGGTCTCAGTTCACTCTAGGTCCCCTGAAGTGCAAGCTCACACAGGCTCACACGTTGTCATATGTTGGCACTGGACATGTTTGTCAGCTGTGTCCTCGGCTTGCTGACGCTGAACTTTCTTACCTCGGCACTGAAACTTCTACCAGGTCCTTGCTGCACGTCCATCCCTAAGAGAAGGGTGACTCCGTATAGCGCATTTGGTGCTGGAGCCCAGGGGTGGGGGCGTGGGTTCCGGGCTGGGACCCTCAGAGCTGATGGGACATGGAATCTCCTCTCAAGTGAGTCCTCCCCTTGGACTGCTGGTGCTACACCAGCCCCTCGACAGGCAGTTCCACGCCTGAAACCCAGCGGCCTCGTGAGCCCCGTGTTGTTGCTTCTGTTTCACAAAAAAGGCGTGAGGCCCACCCGCTCAGGAGTCCAGTGTGCAGCTGACCCCACTGCGGCTGACGCTGGTGCACCCTCAGCCCACCACCTGCACCCCAGTGCTCCTAAGGCAGGTTCTTCTTTCCAGGCGTCTGGCACAGGGCCAACCGGAGTGGATCCGATGCCCTCCACATGTGCATTTGGTGGATTTGCCAGGTTTATGGGCACCACCAAAACCCAGCACCCACCTAGCCACCACCAGCAGCCCTGCCACACCACCTTTGCCACTTTACTCTCCTCCCCAAGCCCAGCCACTGTCATAGCACAAGGGCCACCCCTCGCCTCAGAGATGGCCCCCTAGGCAGAGCCAATTCCAGCAGGTGGGGAGCTGCTCCATCACTGGACCCACAGCCCTGCAGGCTGGGGGGCAGCAGGCAGGGTTTCCACACCTGGCCCCTCTCGCCTGGGCTCTGTGCTTCCATTGTGTGCATGGTGCCCAGGATCAGTCCCGGGACCTCATGCCTCCTGGGTAGGTGCTCTGTCACTGAGCTACCCCCAGCCCAGCTAGCCCAGGTTCTCATCTGCTAGGTGACAATGTTGCCTGCTGTGGGGAGTGGTGTGGACACCAGGGTGTCCTTCCAGCACGGATGCATGAGCTCTCATGTATTGACCCACTCCATTCATTGTCCTTAGTTAAATAGACCGACAGGTTCATATTAGTGCATTATATGCAGATTATATTTATTTGACCCATTCATTCAACAATTATATGCTTGTATGATTGTATATTACTATTATATTTATATGGTCATATATCAGTAGTATTGTATGTAATTCATATGTAACGTGGTGTATCGTTATGTGCTACTATATATATGAAGTCGTACCTTATTCCCTCAGTGAGTCACAAACCATTCTGTTCCGACCATTGAATAAGCTAGATAAACGTCCCTGTCCAGGGGCACTTGTGTCCTCACAAGAGGGGAAGCCCACCACAACACTGCTCAGCATGGAGAGGCCGGGTGCCGTGGGACCCAGGCTCTGAGGGCTGTGTGGCTTGGAGTGTTGAGTCTCTGTGTCTGACTCGACCTAGGACCAAGGGCCTGTGAAGCCAGGTGCAGCAGAGAGAGTGGGGAGGGCGGAGGGGTCTTCCCTGGGCTGCAGAGTTCTGGGCCTCAGAGGGACTCATGTCTGTGATCGGAGGCAGGAGAGCATGCACCCCTGGGCCACCATCCTGCTGGAGGGTAATGGTGGGCCGGGTGGCTGGGGGACTGCTCCATTGCCGGCCAGTGGGGACTGAGCTTCCCTGTAGCAACTGGAGCCTCTAGCTGGGCCCTGGGTCCCACCTCTCCAGACTTCAGACACCCATGAGAATCCTGCACCTCCAGCCTTTCTCTGGTAGCTCCCTTCTCCTTTTGTGGCACATGAAACCCGAAGGGTGCTGCCTCGTTCCCCTACTCCCCGCAGGCTGCCGCCCTCTGGCCCTGCCTGCTTCACCTGTCCTTCCAGATGAAATCTGGAAACCCAGCTGCAGCGTGACTCCTCTCTGAGCCTGCCCTGCACAGGTGACCTCTGGAACTCTAGATCCCACAGGCGCTTGAGTGCTCGCCTCTCTCCAGCTCCAGAGGCCTTTGGAGTGTCCCCTGCTTCCTCCACCTGCAGCAACCTCACACTCCTGAATCCCTGTCCCTCTAGAGCCCCTCTCTGGCCCCTTCATCAGCCCCTCCTGCTCACACATGCCCCTCTGGCCTCAGGAGCCAGCTCAGCTCTCAGAGGCTCAGGGCTGGGCAGTGTGCATGCCCGCCCCTCTGCCCGCTGTGCTAGCTGCTGCCTCCGCCCTCTGAGGGCCTCTCCGAGGACCGTGGTTGCCATCACCTGCCTGGCATTGGTGTGGCAGCATTCTGCCTCCAGACCCCGTGTGCACAAGAGTGGCTCATCAGAGGGAAGCTTTCCAGAAGCAGGTGCAGGTTGCCCGCCTGGCCTCTCCCACAGATGTCTTTTTTCTGTCCTTTTCCCAACCACTCCACCTGCAGCCCGAGAAGCTTTGCCAGGGAGAGCTTGCTTACAGCCCCACAGTGTAGTAGGAATGCACAGTCATGGAGCCCACAGGGGACTAAGCTGTCAGATGCTACAGGAGACACCGCCCTCCCCAAACAGTACCCTGTGCCCCTGAGCAGCGTCCCATGGCAGTGATGACAGCAGGGTTAGTCCTTGGAGACTGTGACTGGGGTGCAACAGACTGCCAGCAGGTTTTCCCAAAGAGCAGTTTGACTCCTATATGGGAGGGCAAATGAGGCGCCGGGGCAACTGAGGGTGCGTGTTGTTCTATCTCAAGTCTCCCGGAAACCTCTCCGACACGGCAGGGTGTCTGAATGTTCGTGACCCCTGAATATCAGTGGCCTGTGGCTCGCTGTGACTGCATTCCCAACTTGATGCCAGTCCAGACACCTCCGCTGCCACCTGAGCCTCTCTGGCAGCCAGTCCCTGGGGATTCCCCGGAGCAAGCGAGAGCTGTGCAGATGCAGGAGCCAGAGGCAGCACCGTGTGAGCGGCAGGGCTGGCTCTGGATGCCGCTCACGTGTCCTGGCCACTACCACCAAGTGGAGCCTACCGGCCTCAGCTCTGCTGTCAGTGGCAGGGTGGCTAAAGGGTGCTGAGGATTAGGCCCTGGCTCTTACTGTCCTTGTGTCTAGTTTTGGTCATTTTCAAAATCCATTTCTTCTTTAAAATACTGGAGAATACCTTGGAGCCAGAACCCACTTCTCACACCACACTTCCCCCTTTGTGACAGTCTCCCGGGTTGAGGCATCGCACTCTGGAAAACTCGCCCATCTCCAGTTGTGACACCAGTGACGCAGAAGGGCCCCTGCCTGTGAACAGCGCTGCCGTCCTGAGGAAGACCCAGCCAGCCGCGAGCAACTCCCCCTGCCGGGGGCATGTGCTGCGGAAGGCCAAGGTGAGTCCCAGTCCCCGGGCAGGCACGTGGCGCCCTGAGCCCTGGGCAGGGTGAAGAGCGGGCTGGGCTGTCCTGCTCTGCTCAGCCTCCTGCCAGAACGTGCTGAACGTCACCAAGCTGCCCCGCATACCCTCCTTCAGAAACTGGGATTCAAAATCAGGAGGGAGTCTCTGGCTCCTTAGTGTCCCAGAAGTGGGTGGGGCTTGTGGAAGAAGGGCCATGCAGGACTGTTCCCGTGACCCCCCCGCCTTGTGGTAAAGTGAGCACAACAGGCGTTGCCACTCTCCTGTGCAAGGGTGAGCGACTCTGCACGTTCCCGTCACCCCCACCTCCAGGACTTCGGCACCTTCCATCTGCACCCTGTCCTCATCCCTGGGGAGTGCTGGCCCCTCCCCTCTCTGACCCGGCTGCCCTTCTCCCATCTCTGGGCTCCACTGCTCTGGAACCAGGCCCTATGCGGCCTCTAGTGAGTGATGGCCCTGCGGGCGTCTCTGAGGCCCTGGCCAGCAGGAGTACGCCTCGCCATGGCCCTCTGTTCCAGGCTGCCCTGTGCCCCCGCCTGGACTTGCACCCTCTGTTGCCTGCTCCCCCTCTGGCCTCAGGCTCCTCCTGCCTGAGGGCTGGCGGTGAAGCCTGGGGGAATTTGTCGTGGGAGCTCCAGGCTCAGGTTTTTGAGGAACCTCATGGTGCTTCCCATGGTGGTTGAGCACCCACAGTTTTGAGGTCTCCAGCGGGCATGAGCCCTGTCAGCCCAGTGTCTGGCCACTTGGATTTACGCTGTCTCCTTTTCTGCAGGAGTGGGAGTTGAAGAATGGCACATAAAGGAAGGCCAGGCCACCCAGCCTCAGATGGGGGCCGCACATGTCCCCTGGCCTCCTCGCAGCGACTGTGGATGCACTCCCCAGTGTGGCCAAGCATGACTCCTGAGGGCCTGCGAGCAAGCTGCCGTGGCTCACGCGTGTTCTTTCTACTGTACCATGGTGCCCTTTAGAGCAGCTACTATGAGGCTTTGATTTTGAACTATATTTGATAAAAACAGAAACGAAGAGGGATGACAAGCTGTTTAAAGACCCTGTAGAGGGCGGAAGGTCACCTATCCAGCCAGACTGCACGCTCAGCCCCAGCCCTGCCGAGCCTGCAGACATCAAGCAGCCCGTGGCCTGCACTGCGCGGCCTGCTCTGGGGTGGCTGCAGGTCTTGGCTCTCATGGCTGTGGCGTGGATGCGTGGCCTGTCTCAGGACCCCCCACCTGCGTGCCCTGGTTGCTGGAGGCCAAGGCGCAAGAGCGCATGCGGGAAGCCAGTTGGCCCTTGCTCTTCCTGGTGGGCAGATGCTTTGTCCCTGGGACAGGAAAGCTGCCACTTGCTGTAACCTGCTTTAAAAATGTCTTTTTCTGTGTCCCACCTAGTTGGACCTGAGGAGTTTCCAGAGGTTCCATGTCCAGTTTTGTTAGTCATTGTTCTGCTCTGGGGGGCAGCAGAGTGCCCCTAGTATTTGGTTAGGCTTCCCCTGGGCCTGAGGTTCGGAGCCCGTGGCCATGTAGTGGGGGGAGGCACCATCTTTGTGCAGGCGTCCACTGCCTGGGGCGGGAGCCGTCCTTTGGAAAGGAAGCAAGTCATAGACCTAGAGCCCCTTGGGCCCAGCGGTGACCTTTCAGAGCCTCTCGTCTGCCCCCAGCTTGAGGGGCCAAGCTGAGCCGGGAGTACGTCAGCACACGAGGCTGAGCTGTGACTCCTGAGCTTGCCGCCTCTCTCAGGTCCTGTGGGATCCCGCTTGCCTCCTTCCCAGTGTCTCCTGGAGGGCGCTTGTGCTCAAGGACAAAGTGGAGCTGGTCGGCCGCCCACTCTGGCCCTGTTCCGAGGCCGGCCTGCCTGCGTGGTCCCCCCAGAAGGCCCCACACTGGTGATGGACCCCCAGAGCACAGGCTCCACACCCACAGCCAGGGATTCTCATCAACCGTAGGAAAAGAGGGCTGGAAGCAGTGTCCCCACACTCTCCCAGGCCCTGGGCCAGCCACAGTGGCCTCATCGTCCTCAGGCCTTCCCGGGGAGGGCCAGTTCTGCTGCCACAACCTCGGCCCCGCAGGGCTGGAGTTGGCTTTCTGTGAGCAGAAAAGCTGTCTCCAGTGAGGAAGGAAGTGTCGTAGCAGGACGGGGAGGCTGCTTGGCTGAGGCCCCCTGAAACTTGAATTTATTGTGAAGCCATCTGCCAGGAGTGTCTTTGGTCCGTGAGCTGCGTGGTGTTCCCACCCCACAGCACGTGCCAGCACTGACCACAGGGGCCTCCTGCTGGAGCCCTCGCAGGGAGGCCTGGAGGGGCAGCCTCCACCAGAGCCAGTGGCTGGCTGTCACGGGGGAACCCCTTCTCTCTTGGGAGGGTTTCCCCATCATCACAGGAAGCTGTGACCTCTCCATCTCCTGTGACACTGATTTCCATAAAGGGAAGAAAATCAGACCTGCCATAGATTCCCGCTGCCTTCAGGTCAAATGAGCTTTCTCAGCTCTGGCCCTTCTGACCGGGGCCACCCTTGCCAAGCACCATGCCAGGTTTTGATGGTGGCCAACCTAAGGTCTTGGCCTTGGCCAAGGCAGGGGGAGGTCAGCAGAGTGTCTTGTGCATGGGAGGTGGCCTCGGGCACTACCAGGACCAGCTTTGTGGTACAGGCAGAGACCCATGGCCTCAGAATCTCCTCTGAGGACTCAGCTCTTGGTGCCAGAGCCAGGGTCTGGAGCCAGGTCTCCGCTCCAGAAGACAGGGTTGTGTCTGCAGCCCCAAGTTTGTAGCCCCCATCACAGCCATGGTCTCCTGGGGAGGGCACACACTGAAGCGCACTTCCCACGTCCCACAGAGCCCTTCCATTGGTCCTGAGGAGGTGGCGCTCCGCCTGCGACTCCATAGCGTCCCTCGCGCCCCTCGACGTTTCTAGGTGACCAGAAAGTTAGTTTAAAGTATTTGCTTCAAAATAAGTTATTTATTTGTATATTTTCAGTAAATAGAGTTGTAATTTATGTCTGTACATATTGGGCGACCGGAGGCGCCTGCCCGAGGTGACAGGTCGTGGCACCTTGTCCTCCCAGACGTCCTCCGGGCCGACTCTGGGACAGCTGAGCTCGCTGACAGATTCTGTCCTCAGGCCCAGTGGGCGGAGGTGGGGCAGCCCCTGGGGAAGTGAAGCTCTTCCGATGGTCAGCTGTCACTTCAGCAGGCGGTCATGATCACATCAGGGCTGCAGGAGGCCGGCCAGCACAGAGGAGCTGCCAGGACAGGTCAGCGGCAGCCCCTCTGGGGGCTCAGGCCCTCTTATTCTGAGGCCACAGTGTCATTCCTTGGGGTTCTCTCTGGGCCATAATTTGGCATGATGTCACTGTTAGGTTTTCATAACGTTTTGTTCACTGACTGACCATTCACATAGGAGCAGCATGCTAGCCAGAGGCTGGAGTTGGCCAGGCCGGCCCAGATGCCAGAGTCCATCCAGATGAGTGTGGGCCTGCACACACAGAACTTTCTGGAACCCTTCTCTTTGCACTTGGAGTGGCACTGGCCACCAGGCATGCGCCTCCGTCCCATTCCTTCCCTGTGTGTACCTCGGTGTTGTCCAGCCCTCTGTCCGTTTTGTCTTGCTTGTCCCCAGGTTGTTTTGGCTTTTCCTAAATAACCAGATCTGTGCACTGAGAGCACATGTGCAGCCACAGGACACCAGACAGCTTCAGAGGTGCTGCCTGGTGCCACCTCGCCTTCTGCCAGGTTCCAAGGGCGGCTTCCCAGGCCATGGAGAGCCCCGCCAGCACAGTCCTTTAGAGCCCCTGCAGGGGAGAGTAGGTCCCACGGCTCCTGCTGAGGGTGGGCAGCAGCAAGGGGCCAGCGGCCTCCCACCAGAGGGAAGGCAACCTCCTTTGCCACCAGCATCTGCCGTGTGCATGCTGCAGGGTCCCCTCTGGTCACACAGAGGTCGGGCTAGCTTCTGCCACCGCAGTGCAGGCAGGACACCCCAAGGTCTGAAAGGGCCATGCAGCAGGGAGGGGAGCCACTGCCTTCCTCATCTCGTCCTCCTGCTTCCTAAAACCATTTCTACGGGAACAGTTTTAAACCAGGGCATGGTTTTAAAGAGGCAACTAAATATTTTGGTCCTGTTCTACTGTCCTCTTACAACCCGTGGAGAGCTGGGTTCATACTGTGAAACTGAAAATCAAAAAAGTGAAGCCGCTGTGTGTGCTCAGGCCCAGCCCGTGGAGGGCCCCAGACCGCTGTGCCCTGCCCAGCCAGGGCTTGTCGCCTTAGACACGTGGGTGTGGCCGGGACCTGACACCCTGTGGGTACCGCGGTCATTGCCTCGGGTGCTGGCTGCCTGGCACACAAGAACGCCAGGAGTTGGCGCCCTGGGAGAAGTTGGCAGCAGCTTCTGCAGACCTTCCTTCCTAGGGACCAAAGGTTTTTGGCCAAGGCCATCTTTCCAATTGATTTTCTAATGAGAAAGGAAATATTCACTAGACATTTTAGCATCAACTTTTACACCATAGGTATTCAGAATTAATTGACCATGGCTGTAAGTTGTAAGATGTTTTCATATTAAGAATGTAATTATTTCCTTATTGTATTTTTTAAAACTAAAGTCATATTTAAATTTCTCTTTGAAAGAAACTTTTTTTTAAATTAAATACGTTGGTAGTGCCCATTTGAGATGACTGTAAATATATTTTCACTGTTTCTCAGTGTATTTAATTCATAAAGTAAAAAATTTTATAAAAAGAAACTTGCAATGAAAATACTAGTTTTCAGCCCATCTGCCCCATTTGTAGCCACCTCACTTGAATTTTCTGCTCTACTAATCGACTTTCTACTGTTTACGTGGTGTAGCCACTGACTGGTGCCCCTCGGCGCGACCACTGTGTGTCACTAATAAACTGCTCTGAGGACCAGGCCTGTGTCTTGCTGAGCGTGGGGCCTGGCGCAGGTTGGGGTCGGGAGGCACAGGGCAGGGTGAGCATAAACCCTTCCACGAAGGAACCACCGTTTTAGTCTGCAGACTGACCTCCAGATGCCAAGCCCATGCCAGGGCTAGAAGGGGATCAGACAGGGAGGGCCCTGCTCTCGGGTACCAATGGGTCAAAACAGACGGAAACAGAAAGTGGGTTTGGTTTTTGAGTGGAGGACCGAGTGGAGGTTTCTGGAATGGTAGAAGGAGCAGCTCACTTTGAGGCCATTTGATAAGGTTTTTAGGTAGGGTCATTTGAACTAGGCTTGGGGTTTAAGTAGGAGCTCAATGAGGTGAGAGTTTGGGAAAGACGTTCCAGTCTGAGACGGCCACGGGAGCAGAGGGGTGGAGAGTGGAGCAGCCTGGCCAAGGAGGGCAGCCGCGTTAGCTGGGAGAAGACACCAAAGAGCAGGTGGGAGCCGACCGTGGAGGACGCTGGGGGAAGGGTCTGTTTACAGTGCTGTTAACCGCGGCCATCTTCCCAGGGACAAAAACACAAGACAGGAGCACACCTGGCAGAGAGGCTTGGTGGGGTGAGCAGACCCCCCGAGCTGGGTGGGCTGGAGCCATCATGGACCAGGTCGCTCCCTGGAGCCCCAGCCAGGGGCAGGAGGCCTGGCAGCCTGGGCTGCGTGGCTTGGTTCCCAGCTCCAGGGACTTGCCTGTGCGTCCCAGCGGGAGGCACAGCTGGGGCGGGCACTGTTGCTGGGTCTGGAGGTCAGTGAGGCAGGCTTCCTGCACTGCCCTCCACCTGACCCCGTCCTCGACCTCCAGGGTTCACCTGCAGGTCTCATCAGGTTGTCCCACTGGCACCTCCCAGGTCCCCAGCGGCTGGCCAGCCAGCCTCCCTGCCACCCCACTCATCCCCCGGGAAGCCTGGAGCGAGCCGCCCTGGCCCCTTCCCTGAGGCCACTCCTGCTCCCTGCCGGCCTCTGGCCCCGGCCCTCTTCCAGCCCACCACTCAGGGCTCCCCGCTTCCCCACCTGGAGGAGCCACAGCGTCCACCCCCTGCAGTGGTTGAGCCCAGCCCCACGCCTGCCAGGTGGGAGCTTGCGGCCTCAGGAAGTGGCTTCTGGCCAGAGAAGCTTCTCCGAGCTGCAGCCGTAGCAGCCTTAGCAGTGGACCTGGCCACGCTCACACGTCCAGGCACCTTGCGTGGCTCGGCACTGGAGCCGAGAGGGCGGCACGCACATACGAGAGAGGCTGGACGCACCCTGGGCTCCTCCCTGAGGCTGCCTTCCCAGCACCACAGCCCGGGGGACACTCACAGAGCACCTACTGTGTGTTGGGCAGGAGGGGGCAGCAGGAAGGCCAAGCGCCTGCCTCCCTGGGCACCGGAACGCCGCAGACAGAAGGAGGGACCTCAGTGGTGGGTCTGAGCTGTGAAGAGCGTGCCAGGCCCTGGTGGGGGAAACTGAGCTTATGGAAGGGGACACACAGGAAGCCGGCAGGCTGGGGAGGAAGAGGGCTGCAGTGGCCAGCTGTGGCCACGGTCTCGCCTTCCCTCCCAGGTGCCCGTGGCCTCCCATTCCGCCCCCTGCCCCCGGGGGTCCTGGAGTGGCTGTGTTGGGCAGGGGTGTTCTGGAGGAGCCCTCTGTGGCTGCTTTGGGCTGGTCAGGGCTGAGGCAGGAGGGCCTCCCCGAAGCTGGTCCCTGGCCTCCTGGGGCAGAGTCCCCGCGGCAGCTCTTAACCCCAGGCGTGCTTGCCGTGGCAGAGGGAGGCCATCTTAGAGGTATCACGATGGTCCACCCCAGAGGCTTTGGGGGGACGACTGATGTGGCGTCCCAAGGACTGAGGCAGATGGACAGTCCTCTAAAGTCACGACTGCACTTGTGAAAGTTCAAAGAAAGAAAGAAACATGCTCCAGCTCCAGGGTTTGAGAGCCTGCCCGAGGCACCACGTGGTGGGGACGCTGCCAGCCCCAGCCCTTAGTCCTGGGAATTTCCAAGACGTGCCTGTGAGTCACAGTGGCTTCCCGCCACGCTGCTGCCGGCCAGCCTGAGTGCCAAGGTTTTCCTGGAGGGTCTCCACCAGCCCTTCTGCGGGGACGTGGCCTCCAATTCCTTTCTTAAGTCTCTCATGCTCAGAATAGCTGCAGTGACTTCTGCTTTCCTGACATTGTTGGGATTGGGTGTATGTGTGTCGCACCAAGCTTCTAGCGTCTGCCCCTGCCCCTGCCAGACCCAGCCGGCATGTCAGCACAGATGTGCTGAGCATCAGGTCCCAGAGCCACTGAGGGCTGGGCAGTGGCCTGGACCTAGGAGGAGCTGTGACCGTAACCCGCGGCTACCCCTGCCAGGCGGGAGCCCCTTGATGATGGCATTCTTACCAGCAGGAGCAGTGAGGAAGGCTGCACTAGTCCCCTGCCTGCCTAGCACGAGGACCATGGGTCCCAGTAAGACCCACCGTGATCCCGCCTTAAGGTCACACACACAGTGCTTCCATGAGGGAAGGAGTGGGTGGCAGAGAGGCGACGGGAGTCTCCCCAGCACCTTCTGGGAGCAGGCAAGGACAGGCACCAGCCTGGCGAGTCTTCTAAAACCCACTGTGGCTGAGTGGCCGTGTTAGCAGGAAGAGGTCTTTGCTAGGGGCTTCCAGTTGGCCCTTCCTGACAAGATGGCCCTGGGTCTAGAGGTCCATGTGGGGATCCTGCCAGCTGCTCTGTGTTCCACCTGTGCATTTGGGCGTGGAGGGGTGACCCCAGGTGGTGTCCACAGCAGGCCCACTACAGCAGAGCAGCCCAAGCGTCATTGACTGGCCACTGCTAGCCCTTGCCCTGACTGGTGTCCTTGGGGGCTTTGCTGGTCTTGAGGAATTTGCTCTAGGCCAGTGCCCACTGACTCCCCCACACTGTGAGTCCCCCTCCCAGTGCACAGCAGCCAGGGAAGGATAGGGGGAGGTCAGCCTTGCCTGAGTGCCCACAGCCAGCCTCCAGGCACCCCGCATCCCTGCACCCCAGGAGCTCAGGCCTGGGGCCTGGGTGAGGGCTGGGGCTGGCAGCGTCCCCACCACGTGGTGCCTCGGGCAGGCTCTCAAACTCTGGAGCATGTTTCTTTCTTTGAACTTTCACAAGTGCAGTCTTTAGCGGACTGTCCATCTGCCTCAGTCCTAGGGACGCCACATCAGTCGTCCCCCCAAAGCCTCTGGGGTTGACCATCGTGATACCTCTAAGATGGCCTCCCTCTGCCACGGCAAGCATGCCTGGGGTTAAGAGCTGCCGCGGGGACTCTGCCCCAGGAGGCCAGGGACCAGCTTCGGGGAGGCCCTCCTGCCTCAGCCCAGCTGAGGCACAGTAGCCATGCCCGGGGGCTACAGCGGCTCTGCCCTACCCTGCCCATGTCCCTGGTGTCCACGGCCTGGAATGAAGGCCTCTTCCTCCAGTTGGTGGTCAGAGTCCACACAGGGACCTCTTGATCCACAGATCCATGCCTGGCATGCGCAGGGGTGTTGGTTCCGGGAAACAGGATCTCAGCTTCCCTTTGTGGCGGGAAGCAGGCCATCGGGAAGCAGCAAGCCGCCTCGGAGAGTAGAGCTGGGAACTCTGCTGTGAGGGGCGGCCAGAGGAGAGCCAGCCCCAGATTCCGAGCCCTGATCCACAGTTTCCTCGACACTCACAGGCCCTCGTCTCAGGCCCGTCCTATCACTGGGCTTCTCTCCTCTTTAAAACATTCCTAGTCTAGAGGCTGAAGCCCGTGCAGGGCCTCTGACCTGAAGGTGCTCACAGAGACGGATGGGAGGACCCGCTCTGCTCACAGGCATCGCCCACGTCCAGGGGGCGCCGTCAGAGCCCAGGGCATCATCCAGCCCCCAAAGGTGGGGACGTGGTCCCTCGGGCTTCCTGGAGAAAGGCTGGGGGGACTGACCCCTCCCCAGGCCCAGGCTTCTTACCACAGTGGTTCTGTGCTTTCACGTCACAACCAGGTCTGGTTTGGCCATCGCACCTCGACACCCGAGAGGCCTCTGCAGGCGGCTTGGTCATGTGGAGCTGACAGCAGACCACGGCCGGGGAGGGGCGTGCGAAGACCATCACAAGGCCAGGAGGGAAGTCCTGTGGAGCCAGATGAGCCCTCACCCTGCAGCTGTCCCCAAACAGCTGGTCACCTTGTTACTGTCTTCACTTCCACATTCACTTGGACGATTGCTATTTAGAGGCACTGGCTGCCACAGTCCTTTTCTATCCCCTAATTGCCATCACTGAGGGACCTGCCCAGGTCCTCCTTGGCTAGTGACAGATCTGCTTGGGCTTCTTTGTCCCCCTTCTCCTTCTTGAAAGATGCAAAGTCACCCATTTCCACTGCTTATGGCCTAGAAATGCCCTCCTGATTCCCTGACCGTGTGTTGTCCAACGAGGAACAGCCGACACTTTCCCTCCAAGAGCCCCTGGTTCCGCCCTCTGTGTTCTGTGGGTTCTGCCGGACGCTCCTCGTGTTCTTTAACTTCTGGGTTGGGAAGGGTCCCCGGGTGGCCTCGCCCGCTGCCCCGCGGGCCCTTTGACGCTCTGGTCTCTTGGGCTGCTGTGTGGACCCATTCCCGAGGAGCCCGGCTTGGTCTTCACTGCTCTCCAGCACGTGCTCTGCTGTCCGCAGGCGCTGGCCCACTCTCCGTGGCGCCATTTCCTGCGCCCTCCCCCTCCTCTTCTGCCTTCAGCAGCTCTGACTGCCCACCCGCCCCTCTCAAGTCAGCCAGGCCTCTGCTCGCCCTGCCGCCTGCACGCCCCAGTTTCAAAGAGGGCTTTTCCCCTGCCTTTGACCCAAGGCTGAATTCCTTCTGAATTCCTCCAGCTGGCTTTAATGAACCCCTGGGCACACACAGGCTGTCAGGGCCCCTCCCGCCGCTGCCTGGGCTGTAGCGTGGCCAACCGGTGCCTGGGTCTCGGCAGCCACTTTCAGCCTCAGTGGAGCTCCCTGCAGGCCGTGTTTTCCGGTTCATGAGTCCGTCTCTCCGGCACTCTTGGATGCTGAAGGAATCCTTCTCCACATCACCCTTTTTAGTCACCCCACTCTGCACAGCCCCCAGACCAGGCTGCAGGTTCCCACTGGCCAGCGCCGTGTCCCTCCTCAACTGACGGGTCGTCCCTGGGCCCAGAGCCTGCATTCACCCGAGTGGCTCGAGTTTCTCCACGCGTCTAACTGCGGTCCTCGCTGAGCTCACACCTGCAGGTGGCAGTGTCTGCACATGCTCTAGCTGCCATCTTGTCCCATGGCTTGGAAGCAGCACCCTGTCTCCCGGCCACCAGAGGTGAGGACCTACCTCTGGCTTTGGGAGCAGAGCCATGGTGGGCCACAGTGGGAAGCCTGGGACTCTGTGGGATCGCCCCGGAGGGTCCTCTTGACCACCTGAGAGGAGGATGCTGAGTTTGGAGCTGAGGTGGCCTTCTGGGCCTGAGGACCCCCCTGTCCCTACACCCCAGTAGCAGAGGTGGTCAGGAGGGGCAGAGCCACAGGGGAGGGCTGTGGGGCCTGCGGCCTTTCCCTGCCCCTGCCCTGCTGCCCCTGCCCTGGCCCTGCCCTGCTGCCCCTGCCCTACCCTGCTGTACCTGCCCTGCCCCTGCCCTGCTGTCCCAGCCCTGCCCCTGCTCCTGCCCCTGCCCTGCTGCCCCTGCCCCTGCCCTGCTCCTGCCCTGCTGCCCCTGCCCCTGCCCTGCTCCTGCCCTGCCCTGCCCCTGCCCTGCTGCTCCTGCTCCTGCCCTGCTCCTGCCTTGCCCCTGCTCCTGCGCCTGTCCCTGCTCCTGCCCCTGCCCTGCTCCTGCCCTGCCCTGCCCCTGCCCTGCTGCTCCTGCTCCTGCCCTGGCCCCTGCCTTGCCCCTGCTCCTGCGCCTGTCCCTGCTCCTGCCCCTGCCCTGCCCCTGCCCTGTCCTGCCCCTACCCTGCTGCCCCTACCCTGCTGCCCCTGCCCTGCCCCTGCCCTGCTGCCCCTGCCCCTGCCCTGCCCCTGCTGCTCCTGCCCTGCCTCTGCCCTGCTGCCCCTGCCCCTGCCCTGCCCCTGCCCTGCCCTGCCCCTGCCCTGCTGCTCCTGCTCCTGCCCTGGCCCCTGCCTTGCCCCTGCTCCTGCGCCTGTCCCTGCTCCTGCCCCTGCCCTGCCCCTGCCCTGTCCTGCCCCTACCCTGCTGCCCCTACCCTGCTGCCCCTGCCCTGCCCCTGCCCTGCTGCCCCTGCCCCTGCCCTGCCCCTGCTCCTGCCCTGCCCCTGCCCTGCTGCCCCTGCCCCTGCCCTGCCCCTGCTCCTGCCCTGCCCCTGCCCTGCTGCCCCTGCCCCTGCCCTGCTCCTGCCCTGCCCTGCCCCTGCCCTGCTGCCCCTGCCCCTGCCCTGCTCCTGCCCTGCCCTGCCCCTGCCCTGCTGCCCCTGCTCCTGCCCCTGCTCCTGCCCCTGCCCTGCTGCCCCTGCCCCTGCCCCTGCCCCTGCTCCTGCCCCTGCCCTGCTGCCCCTGCCCCTGCCCCTGCTCCTGCCCCTGCCCCTGCCCTGCCCCTGCCCTGCTGCCCCTACCCTGCTGCCCCTGCCCTGCCCCTGCCCTGCTGCCCCTGCCCTGCCCCTACCCTGCTGCTCCTGCCCTGCCTCTGCCCTTGCTCCTGCCCCTGCTCCTGCCCCTGCCCTGCTGCCCCTGCCCTGCCCCTGCTCCTGCCCTGCCCCTGCCCTGCTGCCCCTACCCCTGCCCTGCCCCTGCCCTGCTGCTCCTGCCCTGCTGCCCCTGCCTCAGGGATCAGGCCCTAATGGCCTCTGTCCTGCCAGCCATGAGTCTGCCGGCCCATCTTCAAAGCGCGTCCTCGTCCTGGCCGGGTCCAAGGCTCCCTCCAGGGCTTCCTCCTGCTCACAGCTTCCCCTCTTGATGGGAGTCAGATGGTATGAAGGTCGGCTACACCACGGTCCTCCCAGCCGGCCTTGGTGGCTCGCCTCCTTCCCTCTGCTCCCTGGCCCACCAAGCCTCCTGCCTGGCCCTTGCCACCGGCACAGGTGCTGCGGTCACCAGGAGGGCCTGAGGTCTGGGATGTCACTTGAATCGTGACTTAGTCCCACCTCCCTCATCTGTGGAACCAGGATTGGCAGGCTGACTTCAGAGCTGCTGGTTTATGGGGGGCCTGGAGAGGGCCTGGAGAGGGCCCAGAGCTGGACTTGGCAGGAGACACTCCCTCTGTCACCCCCTGAGCCAGATGCTGCTTGGGTCATGCACAGAGCTGAACATCTGGGCATTGATGATGACAACCGCAGACACCCGCTCTGCTGGGCCAGCCTGAGCCAGGAGCACCAGGGACAGGAGGGTGCTCTCTGCCAGCGGGCGCTGTCTGTGACCGTCTAACTGCAATGTCACTGGAGGGCCAGTGGGCTGGGGATGCACGCTGTCAGACGCCTGGGCCGGCGCTGCTCAGGGCCTGGGGTTGGCAAGGCTGAGCCCACCCGGTACAGAGAGCACCAGGCCCCCGCTGCAGGATGCGAAAGGAGGCTTCCCGGGTTGGGACGTGGCAGGCCCTGCAGGCCGGGGACTGCCCCAACAGCGAGCACGGCCACCAGTCCCACTGGACAGCAGTGCTTGCCCGGCACCCTGCAGCTGGAGGCTGGTGACTCCGGAGCAGGGGTGACTGCCTGACTCACCAGGCAGCGCTGGGAGTGGCTCCAGCCCTCAGGGAAGGAGCCGGGTCCTGGGCTCTGCTCCTGCTGAGGTCTGGTTGCCGGGCCTCCCCAGGACCGCCAGCAGCACACCTGTGGCCAAGCAGGGGTTGTCATTGGTGCGCCTGACACACCTGGGCGCCTCAGGTAAGGGTGGCAGAAAGGGCTGGCTCAGGGGTGGCTGGGTGGCTCAGGAGGCAGTGGATCAGGACGCCCTCGGGGAACAGGCAGTGCCAAGGTCCTCTGGGAGGAGGGGCGGCTCCAGGGTGCCCGATGTGGGGAGGACGGATAGCAGCCTCCCTGCTCCTGGCCAGGGCGGGGTCTAGCCCGTCTAGGTTTGGACAGTGACCTTATCTGCTCTATGCTCATGCTTGACTGTCACACGACAGTGGCCTTGTCTGAGGCAGGTGCTCGGTACACTGATGGGTAGGGGACGGCCCATGCCCAGGGGGGACCTGTGGACACTCTTCTCTTCCTCAAACTTGGAAGGGGCTCTGGCCTGACCTTCCCATATCCACTCTGAAATGGGTGCCGGCAGGGGTGTCCTCAGGAGCACTGTCCGGGCAGGTCCCCAGGGGGGGACAAGTCCCTGGCCTGTGGAGCTGGCTCTCTGACAGCTTCTAGAGGGGCTGCTGCAGGACCCAGGGCTCTGAGGCCAGGAGTGGACCCCTGCAGGGGACCCTCAGAGCATGTGGATGCCCTCCCTTCCTCCCCTGGTCCCCTGCTGCCCTGTTGGGCCACTGCCCGCTGTAGGGGCTGCCGTCTGGTCTCTCCTGAGCGCCGCCCTTTCTGCCTGGCGCCCAGCATGAGTTGAAAGGACCCTGGAGTCCAAGGGGACATTTGAGGACTTTGATGTTGAAAACCCGATGTTGCCTCATCAGGACATGTGGTGGTGCAGAGGGGGGTGCGCGTCTGGGAGCGTGTGTGCAGGTGGCTTCCCTCCGCCCTCTCCCTCTACTGCTCCATGCCCACCGGGGCCATCCTGGGTCGCAGTGGGAGAGCGCCTGGAGGGATCTCCCTCTCCCATGCTCTGAGGCGTGGCCACACCTCTCAGACGTCACTGTTCCTAGCTGCAGGGGGACCTCGGTCTGTGGCGAGTACTGGACCCTCCCCAGGCCGGCCGTGTGAGGGCACCGTCCTGGAGAGGACGCCTCCTCTGGGCCGACGCTTCCTGGTCCTGCCTAGGCGGCCCCCAGTGTGGCCTCCGCCCGCTTCACTGCAAAGTGCACTTAGCAAACGTCAATGGGGCTTTCAGGTGTCTGTCCCTCTGTCCCCGTCCCTCTCCCGTCCCTCTCCCGTCGTTCCTGCCCCTCTGCTCCCTCACCCTCCATCTCCAACCACGCAGGAGGAGAGTGAGGAGGAGGCACGAGTGTACAGGGGAGGCTGCCCTTAAACCCTCAGAGAACCACAGTCCTCAGCCACCAGGGACAGCAGCCAACCACCAGAGTGCCCCGCAGGTGGGAGAGCCTCAGTGTCCCAGCAGCCAGAGGCCCTGGCAAGGTCCTGTAGGTGTGCCAGTCCAGCCAGGACCTCATGGCAGCCTCCGCAGCCTCTGTCCAGCTGGCAGGTTGGCGGAGGCTCTGGCCTCCCAGCAGTGGGGGCAGGGGTGCCCCCGGGTGGAAACACGGGTGGCATCACGTCAAAGGCCAATGCCACCTGCAAACTCCCACCTCAGGACTGCCCCCTGCTCCCCTCACAGGTCCTCGGACACATCGTCCCTGGGGCCACGACTGTAGGCCTGTGTATGTGCAAACTTCAACATCGAAAAACATCCTCAGAGTAAGGCAGAAGCTGATCAGATCTGTTTAATCTTTGTTAAAAGCATCACAAATTATTCGTTGGTCTTTTTAAAGGAAAAATAAGAAAGAAGGCATCCCCTGTTATGTGCACACACTGTGTGGGTATGGGGCCTGCTCAGACAGCACCAGACACCAGCGCTGTCATGCCAACTCCAGGTGCCCCCCTGTGCACCTGCACGCCAGGCGCGGAGCTCAGTAGACGGCCAGGTAAACGCACAGACCCCCGTGCTGATCCCCCGGTTGCGGAGATGGGAACACACGGGGACATGGGATGCCACCATCCTCCCAGGTTCTTGGGTCCACACACCCAAGAAGATCTTAATACCAATAATAATATAAAATAGGAAAAACACAATTACCAAGGGGGATCCCCACCCAACAGCTGAGAGAATTAAACTGAGTGGTCGAGGAGGGTCGGAGGTGTGCAGCTGGCCACCCGCAGGCCCTGGTGAGCCAGGGAGGGTGTTTCCAGGGATCCCGAGCTGACCTGGGATCTGGGCCTGGGTGGGCTGAGTGTGAGCATGGCTGTGTCCAACACGCATGGCCGGTGGACACAGATGTGCTGGGTGGGGGCCGCAGCTCACAGGTCTCCACATAGGAGTGCAGACTGCAGGCTGGGGGTGGGCACTGGCTAAGGTCTCAGGTCAGTGGGCAGGCAGGGTGGGGGCAGGCTGGGCACAGCTGGGACACCTCCACACCCAGGCCCGTCCCTGCATGGCTGTCTTGGTGACTGTGATCCCCGAGTCCCATCTGTGACAGGAGCACCCAGATGCCAGGGCATCCACCCAGCAAAGACCAGGTGCCCGGAGGCTGAAGACCTCTCCCTGGGCCTCCCTGGTCACGGGCCACTCCTAGGGAAGACAGGCGGACACCCCAGGCTCCGGCAGGGTGCAGAGGACACTGCTGCCTTGCTACAGGCCCTGGTGTGGCCACCAGAGAGCCTGGCCTGGGCAGGGAGGGGAGGGGAGGAGGAGGACAGTGACTTCCCAATTCAAGGCAAAAGGTGAAGTGCCCGCTGTCTTCTGGAGGCTTGTGCCAGAGCCCCGACTCCAGGCGGCTGCGTCCTGTGTGCTGCCGAGGGCTGGCTCCGGGGCCACCCCGCTCCATCTTGTCCTGACCCTGGGAAAGCCACCCATTTCGGGCCCATCGCCCACCTTCACCTGGGGGGGGCCACACTTCCAGTGGCCCCTCAGATCTGCCCTACGCCTCCTGGTTGGCTCTGCAGGAGCCCCCCAAGTTGTAAGGGGCACAGAAGGCTGTTCTGGCTGTGGGGGGCCCGCCCCTCCCAAGTCCCTGGAGCTGCGGGGCAGAGCTGCGTGAGGCCGGGCAGCCGGTGAGGAGCTGTAGGCTGGGGTCCCTGTGTCCCCACCCCAGGCCGCTAGGGAAAACTGGCCCCTCTGGGCCCAGAGGAGCCCTGGGTTCTAGAAAAGGGGTTCCAAGAACGAAGCTCTGACGGCAACCAGATGCCCACCACTGGCCACGAGAGCAGAAGTTCAACCAAAGCCCCGGAGCAGGCGTCACCGAGAGGGAAGCTACGTCATCTGCAGCTTAAAAAGAGGACGATGGCAGGAAGGCCTGGAGGTGGTGCTGGGAGCCCTGGCCACAGGGTCCAGGACTCCGGGGCTTCTGCAGGGACAGGAGCTGCAGTGCAGCGTCTGCGTGGGTCTTGGGTCTCGGAGCAGGGCCCACCCGGTGGGCTCGCTCCCGGACTGGCTCTGGACAGGCCAGCGGCAGCCAGGAGAAGCCAGGCCTTGGCTGGGGCGACAGGTTGGAGCGGCCTGGTCATGTGCAGGGGCCAGGGCCAGAGACACCCCAGAGTCAGGGGTGGGGACATCGGTGGCTCTGTGGGCCTGTGTCCAGAAGGGCCAGGAATCAGCTGGGCTGGCACCCCATGGGCCTGGTGGGCTGGGATTGGGCAGAGGGAGCAGTGTCTGTCCCATGTGGGGATGGTGGAGGAGGTGGCCTCCCGCAGGTCTCTGAGGGGACATGGTTCCAGCTGCACTCGTGGCTGTGCCCTCCAGGGAATGACCAGCGGAGGAGAGTGTCCCGGCCAGACCCCGCCACATCAGCTCACCAGGTAGCTGTGCATCTCCCTGGAGTTGATGCTCAGGACCACGCCCGAGTGGTTGCCTGGGGAACACAGGAGAGGCCACCGTGAGCGCAGGCCATGGGCTGGGGAAAGGGAGAAGTAGGCCGCGGGGGTGCCAGTGGGGTCCTGGGCAGCACGTGAGCTGGCATGCAGTGGGGACCCCAGGTGCCTTCAGCCAGTGCCAGTCTCAGGTGTTGGCTCGCCACGCTGCTGGGGGAGTGAGGAGGGGGTGTGCCTGGCACTGTTACAAGCAGTGGGCACCCCAGGGTTGTGAGGTGAGGCTGTGCCCACTGACCTGCACGGGGGCCACCCCTGGCATCAGCAGCAAGGGGGTGCAGGAGGGGCTGAGGCTCCGCCCCCTCCTGGCAGTGGGAGCTGCAGCGCACAGAGTGGCGAGGCGGGGGGTGGGGGGACGGGGCGAGAGCAGAGAGTGGGGTCAGAGGCTGGTCGTCAGGTGGTCCTGGGGGCCGTGCTAGGACACCAACGGACGGGGACCCAGAGCTACTGCTGGCAGTGTATCTGCCCGCCCCAACTCATGAGACTCCCTGCACTGCCCGCCTGGGCCCATGTGCCTGACTGTCCATGAGAGACCGCAGCAAGGGTCTCCACCCCCTGGGCCTGGTTTTGCTATTTGTAAAATCATGGTGCCCCTGGCACCCTCTGGGAAGGACCCTGGTTGGGGACGCCTGGTGCACGCCAAGGGTCTGGTTCAAATGATTATCATGTTTGGTTATTTTCTAGGGGCTTGAAAGCAGGCAGCTGTCAGAGGAAGGAGCCAGGCTCAGGACTCAGGTCCACCTTCCTGAGACCCCGTCACAAGGGGCCGAGACCCTGCACGAGAGCAGGACCAGCTGGCAGGTTGGCGGAGCGCTGGCCTCCCAGCCGTGAGGGTGTGTGGAACCAGTCATGGGGACAGGTGGGGCCAGCAGGAGCCCAAGACCACCTCTGCCCGGGGCAGAGGACAGGCCTGTGGAGAGTCCTGGGGCCTGCGGAAGGCACTGTCCAGAGCCGGACGCTGTCTCCCATCACCTCTAGTTGGGCAGTGACCTGGGAAGGTTGGTCTCAGCTTTCCATCTGAGGAACAGGACACCGGCATCTGCCCAGGGCTCAGCTATGTCCTGATGGGACCTGGCACCAAGTGGGCACCCAGAGGGGACCCAGGCATCTCGCCCTGATGAGCAGCCCTGGGCCGAAGGACTTGGGAGATGATGGGGATCCCAGATGGGGGGGGCAGACTCACCCCTCGAGGAGCTAGAGGGAGAGCCTGGGCCTGGGGGGGACCCGGGGGCAGCCCCTGTGGGTCGTGTGCCCCTGGGCCAGCAGCGTCACCTTCCCGAGCCTCCCTCTAAGTTAAAACTGAGGCCGTGGTTTCTCACTGGCATGGTTCTGAGGGCGGGGGGCACTCAGTTCACAGCCCGTCCCCTGGTCGGGGGGTAAACCTGAATGTAGCCGTGACCACGGCTGCAGTGGGACTTTCCTGGACACTCTGGCAGGAGCCTTGAAGCCACGGGGTGGCAGGCTGCCAGCCGCCTTGGAGGAGGCACAGAGGGGTTGTGTGGTGGGAACAGGAAGGGTGGGGCATGATGAGCTTGGGGTCCACCTAGACCCCAACTCCAGCTCTGTCCCCCATGAGTGGCGACCTGGGCCAGTGCAGTTCATCTCTGTCCCCCAGGCTCACTCAGAGCCAGCCTGGCTCCTGAAGGGGCCCAGAGCAGCCTGGTCCTGGCCGCGGGGCGCCTGCCTCAGCTCTGCCTGCTCAGGCTCCAAACCTCCAGGAAGACTCGGAGGCCCTGGGGCCTCGGCTGCCCCACCCGTGGAGAGGCAGAGCTGCCAGGAGCTTGCCTTGCCAAAGGGTGCCATGGTCCCCACAGTGCAGCCCTGCCGCTCCCCTAGCGGGGGCACCCGCATCCCCACCCCTGAGTAGGGAGAGTTCTGGGGCCTCACCTGACCTCCAGACTGCTCCCTGCCTCCCCCTGAGGCCCCAGGGTCTGCCTTTGCTGACCGCAGCACCAGAGTGGGGCCCGAGGCGCTGCGGCCTCGCCTTAGGGTAGGGTCTGGCGGTGTAGAGACCACGGGGAGCCGTGGCACAGCCCTGCGTCCAGGCCCGGGCCCTGCGTCCAGGCGCCCCATGTTTTGAGGCTTATCGTGGAGGCCGGCCTCTTGTCCTCCCTGCCTCTGCTACCAGGCCTGGCGCCCTCAGCTTCCAGCAGCTTCTCATGTCATCCTGGGGCAGCGCTGGGAGGCCCCACCGTCCACGTGCCAGGGAGATGATGGCCCAGGGTGACCCACTGGCAGGGTCTGCCTGGCCCCACGTCCTGTGTGCTTTGGGCCAAGAGGCCGGGAAGGCACCTAAGGAGGGGTGGGCCTCAGGGCAGGCGCCAACTGGGAGCGGGGTCCTGGGGAGGGGGCTCACCCTGGGTGGCGCCCTGCACGTCCTCGCTGTGGCTCACGGGGCTGGTCATCTCCTGCTCCTTCTCGTTGTGCATCTGGGCGTACACGGTCCTGCCCGGGCGTTTCCTGCTGGGCAGAGGTGGCTGCTCAGCTGGGCCCAGCCTCAGCTGCCAGGACCCGGCCCCTCGGGAGCAGGTGCAGACAGCCCCGAGGGCTCCGCTCAGCACCCGGAAGCCCGGCTCCCTGTCCTGCAGGGCCGGTCAGAGGTCTCAGGGAGACACGGCCGAATGACACAAGATGGTGGCGCAGGGCCTGGGCCCCACCCTTCCTTCCTCCTTTTCTTCCTCCTTTTCTTCCTCCTTTTCTTCCTCCTGCTCCCGAGTCCCCTTTACAGTGAGGAAACCAAGGCCCAGACGGGAGGCACTGGCCTGAGCCCCGGAGGGCAGTGGCAGGGCAGGGTGGTGGCCCCGGTCTGTGGCACTGACCCACGGTCCCCTACCCCCTATGGAGCCACCTGCAGTGAACGGGTCCTCGGCTGCTCAGAAGCAGAGACCTTAGCACCCACCAAGGGGCCCTTCAAAGCGCCCCAGGGGCCCGCAGCCCTGCCTCAGCCTCCCGGGTGTCCCGGAGCCGGCTGCTCTGGAGCCCCCTCCCTGTGGAGCACAGGGCCAGAGGGGCAGCCCGGAGGAGGACCCCTGGGCAGGGAGTCGGCCCTCCTCCTGCAGACCCCGCCCGGGGCACGTGCCCTCCCTCGGGTGGGTGGAGGTGGAGGGCGCCCGTGGCCCTGTGGGAGGAGGGCCTGCATGGGAGAGGCTCTTGGGGTGAGTGGTGGCCCTCTCCCCAGGGCCCACGGGTGACAGATCCAGGAGGGGCGCTGGGCAGGTGTCAGGGCAGGCTCACACCACCTCCCGCCATGGCCCTCTGGGGGCCACCGCTCCAGGGGTCTCCCCAGGTCTTCTGGGCAGCAAGGACAGGGCCCAGCGGCCGAGGGCTCCTGGCGGCT
Organism: Urocitellus parryii; assembly: GCF_045843805.1. Taxonomy (NCBI): domain Eukaryota; kingdom Metazoa; phylum Chordata; class Mammalia; order Rodentia; family Sciuridae; genus Urocitellus; species Urocitellus parryii. The sequence continues at coordinate 141,702,450 of NC_135540.1, read as the reverse complement.
TGCCTTTTAAACTTGTAGAGGATGAAGGCTCCCACTGCGAACAGCCCTGTGACCGAGAGGACCACCACAGCCCAGTAGCCGCCACCGCCGCCCAGGCTCTGAGAATCTGTAAGCAAGGCACCAGGAGGGGACAGCTGAGGGCCAGCCCTGGCAGGGCCGGACCCAGGAGGAGGGCATTTCACTGTGCCTGGCTGATTCTCCCAGTGTGGCTAAGGGGCGGCGGGTCCCAAGGGACCAAGGAACACACACTCTGTGGCCTTGGAAGGACCAGTCACTCCCTTCCCAGCCCGACTCCTGCTGTACACCGTGGCCTGGACCCGCTGTTAGCTGGGCCCTCCTCAGGGGACACCACTGTCTCCAGGCTGGTGTGGGCGAGGGTGGGCTTCCTAACGGTGTGGTGTCCACCGAGGGGAAACTCAGCTACTGCACAGATTCCTGCTCCACGGAGGGGCACACGGGGGTGACCCGTGTGAGGGATGGAGCCGAGGTCCTCGAGACCCTGGGCAGGGGTGTGGACCCAGGCAAGGGCCCCGGCTGCACTGGTTGGGACAGACGGGCTCCTCAGAGCTGGACGCCAGCCGGTGGGAGTGTGTGGGCAGAGGAGGGCCCTGCCCGGGTCCCAGAGTGATGCCCACTGGGGGCCGCGCTGGGCTCTCACCTGAGCTGGCGTCCCTCAGGCCCACCAGGATGCGGAGGCCTCCCCGCAGGAGGAAGCTGATGTGGTGTGCGCCCAGCGCCTGCTGGATGGCCGAGAGCCTCTGAAAGCAGAGGGGCAGGAGGGTCCTCCGGGGCCTGGGGCAGGCAGGGCAGTCAGCCCGTGGGTCCAGGCCGACTTCCTGCAGCCGTGGCCGGGGAGGGCCCCACCTCCCGAGCCCCAGCGTCCTCCTCTGTGACATGGGAGTGGCATCCCGCAGCTGACTTCCAGGGTCACCACTGACGGGACACACGTGTGGCACACTCGTCCCTGCCTCTGCAGGGACGCACAGGACGCAGGGCCACCGAGGGTGTTCCAGGGGCTGGGTGCTGCGGGAGCCCCGGCCTCCCGCGGTGGCGGTCAGGGAAGGCTCCCCAGAGGGGGGAGGCGGAGAAGAGGACAAGGCGGATGGGACCCGGGACTCAGGCAGGGGAGTGGGCCCACCCGATGGGACCCCGCGAGGTGTTTCTGGGATGTGGGGTGAGGTGGGGTGTCGGGGGCTGGAGAGGGTCTCGGCCAGGCAGCAGCCAGCCTGTCCATCTGGGATGGCGCACACAGGGTGCTGGCGCACAGTAGGGCTCCTCAGCTCCTCTCACTCCTCGCTATACCCTGACCGCCCATCAGCGCTGCCCAGGGTCCACCATTCCACGTTCCCGGGTCCCGGTGGCTCTGGGCTCAGGAAGGTCCTCCCCAAGCCCTTGGAGCCGTGACGGAGCACAGCCTGGGACCCCCAGTGTCCCAGCTCCCGGCTTTGGGGAAGAAAGGGCTTTGTCCCCCCCTGAGCACCAAGTCCCAGTGGGTGACTCTTCCTGAAGCCCCTCAGGGGCCTGGGACACCCCCGCCCACTCCCACAGGTGGTGGCCTGTGGCTCTACCCTGCTCTCTGCCATTCGGTCACCTGCTGGCCCTCACAGCTCCTCAGGGCTCTCCCTGCGCAGGTGGTGCAAACGGCCTGGGGGATCCTCCCACCAGGCCCCAGGCACCGAGGCTGGTGTCCCTCAGGCCCACCCCTGGAGGACATCCTGAGGGCCAGGTCAGTGCAGCCTGGACATGCACATGAGGTTCCCTGAGGAACCCAAGGCCAGCTCCCTGCTCAGGGCGAATGAGAGGTCCTGACCCTAGGGTGGGGACGGATGCTCCTGGGCAGTGGGACAGCTGTCCTCCATGCCGCCCCACACCCCCTTCCCCTCTGGGGTGCGTGATGCAGGTAAGGGGGACGTCACCATGGCCTGGATTGGCACGTCCCTGGTGGCTAGGGGTGGCGAGTGTTTCTCCATGTGCCTTTGGCCACTCGAGTGTCCTGCTGAAAACTGTCCATCCAGGTGTGGCCCCTCTCATTGGCCTATTTTCTTGCTCTTGAGCGAGGTCCTGCGTGTCTGGGACCCAGCCGCTGTCGGACGGTGAGGGTGAGGACCCCATCCTCTGGCCTCTCACTGCCCACTGCCTTCCCTGCCCTGCAGAGGCTCCCGGCCTCATGTCCCCCTCTGCCTCTCTGGGATCCATGGCGGTGTGAGGCCCACCCTGACCGTTGCTTGCACCGCGTGGAGTCTGCGCTGTCCTGGGTCTCCCGTGAGTCTTCCGTCCACTTGGGGTTGACATTTGCATGTGTTGTGAGCAGGTCCGACTTCACCCCCTGCAGGTGGACGCAGTGTCCCCAGCACCATTTACTGCAGAGACTGCCCTTCCCCATGAGCAGTCTCAGCCCCTGTCAGCCAGCTCTGCTGCTGTGACCAAAATGCCGGGCAGGAGCCATTAGAGGGGAGGCAGGGCATGTGAGCTCATGGTCCCCAGGTGCAGCCACCGTCGGCTGTGCAGCCACTCTGGGCCCAAGTGGGGCAGCGCCTCCTGGTGCAGGGCCCAGTGCAGGGCCAGAAGCAGAGAGAGAGAGAGAGAGAGGGAGAGAGAGAGAAGAGAGAGAGAGGGAGAGAGAGAGAGAGAGAAGAGAGAGAGAGGGAGAGAGAGGGGGGGAGAGAAAAGGAGAGAGAGAGGGAGGAAGGGAGAGAGAGAGGGAGGGAGGGAGGGAGAGGGAGAGAGGGAGAGAGGGGGGAGGGAGAGAGAGAGGGAGGGAGGGAGAGAGAGGGAGAGAGGGAGAGAGGGGGGAGGGAGAGAGAGAGGGAGGGAGGGAGAGAGGGAGAGAGAGGGAGAGGGGGGAGAGAGAGAGGGGCAGAGGGAGGGAGGGAGAGAGAGAGGGAGGGAGGGAGAGAGGGAGAGAGAGGGAGAGGGGGGAGAGAGAGAGGGGCAGAGGGAGGGAGGGAGAGAGAGAGGGAGGGAGGGAGAGAGGGAGAGAGAGGGAGAGGGGGGAGAGAGAGAGGGGCAGAGGGAGGGAGGGAGAGGGAGGGAGAGAGAGAGGGGGAGAGGGGGGAGACAGAGAGGGAGAGAGAGGGAGAGAGAGAGGGAGGGAGGGAGAGGGGGGAGACAGAGAGGGAGAGAGAGGGAGAGAGAGAGGGAGGGAGGGAGAGGGGGGAGACAGAGAGGGAGAGAGAGGGAGAGAGAGAGGGAGGGAGGGAGGGAGAGAGAGGGAGAGAGAGAGGGAGGGAGGGAGGGGGAGAAAGGGGGGAGAGAGGGAAAGGGAGAGGGAGGGGAGGGAGGAGAGGGAGAAAGGGGAGGGGCCTCAGGGAAGAGGCGCCTCCCCAGGCACATTCCAGTGACCTCCCCAGCCACACACCCCTGCACACAGTGACACCCAGTCAGTCCCTTTAAACTGGGACAGGCTGACCAGGTCACAGCTCTCACAATCCTGTCACCTGAGCACACCTGCACTAACAGGAGCGCTGGGTGGACAGCTCACATCCAAACCACAGCAGCATCTTTGTTGGCCGAGTGCGCGTGGCCTCCTCTGGGCCTCTCCTGCCCCTGCCCTCTGCTTGGACACCATCTTGGTGCCACCTCAGCTCTGTAGCTCCGTGTGCTTTGGAGCCGGCGCTTGGGGTGTGTCCAGCTTGGTGGTTTTCTTGATGGCTATTTGGGGTCTTCTGTGGTTCCAGGAGGTTCAAGCGTTACTTTTCGTTTCTGTGAAAAGTGCCCCAGGAATTCTAGTAGGATGCGCTCCGTAGCCAGCTGCTGGGCGGCAGGGACCTGAAACCAGCCCTGGCCGCGGACCAGGCCACTTGCCTGTCACCTTCAGAGTCTCTCACGCTCAGGGGAGGGGTCTTTCACCTCCTTGGTTAAATCCATCGCGAGGCGTTTTACTTAGGACTCTGATGCTCCCCAGTGGACAGCTTTCCTGGTCTTTCCTCATCTTCACCGACGGCACAGGAAGGCGCTGCATCCCCTGTGTCCCTGCGCCCTCCTGTGTCCCTGTGTCCCCCGTGGCCCTGTGTCCCCTGTGTCCCTGTGTCCCCCGTGGCCCTGCACCCTCCTGTGGCCCTGCGCCCCCTGTGGCCCTGTGTCCCCTGTGGCCCTGCTCCCCCTGTGGCCCTGCGCCCTCCTGTGGCCCTGTGTCCCCCGTGGTCCTGCGTCCTCCTGTGGCCTCTCCCAGCCCCTCTCCTCTGCTCTGCCTGGCGGGAAGCTGCATTTGCAGGGTGCTGGGGTCTGCTGCCGCTGCCTCGGTGCTGGCCACGCTGTCCAGGTCACCCAGTGAGCTCGTCTGGGTACAGTCCGTGGAACCAGCCAGTGTTCTTGGTAAGTGTGGGGTTCTTACAGTGTCCCCAAGGCTGTGCACTGTCACCACTAGCTCGGACCTTCTCATGACCTCCACAGGAAGCCCTGCCCGGAGCCCTTGCTCCCACCCCTGGCCACCCGCAGCCCCTGGTCCGCTCCTCGTGTCTGTGGACCCACACATTCTGGCGTTGCATAGACTGGACGCTGTGGTCTGTTTCTGTGCAGCCGCCCTAACAGACCAAAGGGCTCGGGTTCATCCCCCAGTCCCCTCCCAGCCCGGCCCGTGGGTCAGTCCCTCCATGTGGGCCGTCTGGCCGTCGCTCTGGAGGCTGGATGCTGCTGTGCTGATCCCAGGTGGGTCGCAGCTCAGGGCTCTCCCACGTGCCCCAGCGCCCCCTGCAGTAAGGCCATGCGGCCACCTCCAGCCAGTGACATGGGAGGTCAAGTGAGGTCACCCTGCAGGGCGGGCAGCCCTCCTCCGGCCCTGCTGCCCTGGCTCAGTGACCTAGGCGGCCATGTGACCTCTGGAGGAGAGCCACAAGGCAGACCACATCATTGTGAGAAATTAGCCTTTAACGATGTCCTTGTCCACCAGGAACGACCCCAACCAGGCACGTGGCCACCAAGCCCTTGGCCATGCAGGGAGGACCAGGGAGGCCAGTGACTGCAGGACAAACCTTGTCACTGGTGAGGCTCCTCTTCCTCGTGGGCCTGGGAGGTGGCAGGAGCACGTACAGGTCAGCCAGGGTGGGCAGCCCTGGCCTCACCACGGTCACCAGGAGCTCCTCGGGGACACTGGTTTCCTGCAGGGACAGACAGGCCACTTTAACCCTCTTCTTGTCCTCATCCCTGACACAAGTCAGACCCCAAGCACACCCGCTGCCCCTTCCTGGACTAAGTCCTGGTCACTTGTCAGGTAAGCCATTCCTGTCCATGCAGGGAATGTGGTTGGCCCTCGAGCCCCAGGTTGCGCTGTGCCGCCTCCTGCCCCTCAGCCCCTCCAGGCCTGCTCCCTGCAGCCCACTCCTCATACCACAGCTGAGGGCAGCCCCCGCTAGTGAGCTGCAGGTGCTGGCCAGTCCTTCACCTGGTGCTAACATGGCGCACCAGCCGCGGCCTGGCCCTGCGCCTCTTCCGCCCGCTCTCCCTGCCCCACCCACAGCGACACAGCACCGCCCTCCGCCCTCGGCCTGCTCCTGGGGTCCTGCCTCGGGGCCACTGCAGGCCCAGCCGGCTGCTGAGCTCCTGTCCCTGCCACCCCTCCTGGAACCACGGTGCCAGCCTTGTTCACAGGACAAGCGAGGTCAGCAGGGTCAGCCTGTGACAGCCAGGGTGGCTCTAGGCTGGGCTTTGTCTCCCTGGGGCCACCTTCTGCTGCCCTGGTGGGCCACCTGCTCTGCCCTGTCCCCAGCACCCATCTCGGTTTTAAAGAGACTCTGACCCTCTGGAGGACAGTGACTGGACGCAAGCTCACAGCCGACTTTCCACAGGTGATGGCTCCCGTCCCTGCCCTTTGAGGTGACCCTCTTGTCCCGCTCCCCACCCAGCCGGCCTGTGCCGCGGCCCCACAGCCCTTCCTGCCCTGGACCGCGGCTGCAGCTTCTCTGGAGGCAGAGGCCCTGGGTGGGAGGCTCTGGGCCCCAGTGGGCACCTTGGAGAGCAGCCGGGTGACCACCAGGCCCACGTCCTCCCTCCACTCGGGCGTGCTGGGGTTGTAGGCGTCCAGGTCCTTGGAGAACTGCAGAGGCACCACCTGGAATTGGTCTGGAAGGAGGAGAAGACAGGAGCGCCGGTCAGTCCTGGACAGTGGCTCTGACCCCTCTGGGGAGGCAGCCAGGCCAGCCCTGGCTCAGACCCCAGCCGCTGTCCCCATGATCTGGAGCAGGACAGGGCCTGGCTCTGGAATTGAGCCCCTGTGAGCCGGCTGTGGCAGGGTGTCCGGGCAGGGCCACCTCACCGAGGTCCACGTGATAACAGAGGTCGCAACAGGGACAGGCCCCTGGAGGAAGGCAGAGCTGGTGCCCAAACCTGGTCTTGCCGCAGGTGACTGTGTTAAGTCACTCAGCCACGTCCTTGCTCACGTGGGGTGAGGGCCCAAGTCGGCTTTTACAGATGGGGACCCTGGGGGGCGTGGAGCTTCTGGCTTGTGCACCCCGGTGACCTGCTCCCCGAGAGGCAGGATGCAGGTCCACACGGGCCCCCGGGGACTCACCCAGCACGCGCACCACCCTCGAGTCCTGCAGCACCGAGTTCCCGCAGGCAGCCTGCACCGTCACCCGCACGTCACCCGCGTCTGCAAACCGCGTGGTCACAGAGTTGTCCAGGGAGAGCAGGGGCTGCGGGGCACAAGAGCGTGTCAGGTCCCGGCTGGCAGGAGTGGGGAGGCTGGTCCTGCGTGGCTGCCGGTGACAGGGCACTGTGGCCTCCTGCCGTCCTCACAACAGGTGCACCCTCATCATCAAGGCGCCCTGCGGAGGCAGAGCCTGGGACACTGCGAGGCTCCACAGGTCACAGGCTGAGCAGGAGCTTGCTCTGGGGCCTCGCAGGGATGCAGGTCCAGCAGCCCTTCCCGTCCCTCCTCTGTGGGCCTTTCAGGAGGCCTGTGGGGCACCGCCGGCCTGCACAGCGTCCAGGGCCTCTGCCCACCCCACGCCCAGCTGTTGCACGTCATCTCAGACCCAGCTCCCAGCTCAGGACCCCTGTGGCAGGGCGGCATGAGGGTGGGAGGCAGTGGCACCTGAAGACAGGAAGGCTTAGACACAGGGGCTCTGGGGTGCGGGGGGCACAGGGGGCACGGGGCACTCAGCCAGAAGTGGCCAAGTCGGCACTCAAACCCAGAGCTCCTGCTTCTTCCTGGGCCCCTGAGCCCACAGCCCCTCCGTCCCGCCAACCCTCTGCGAATGGACCCTCAGCTGGTGCTTGCTAGGTGAGGGACAGGCGCCCCCCAGCTCTTGAGGCCTCAGCCTGAGGATGGACAAGCTGCCCTTCTGTGAATTGGTCTGTTTCTGCTCAAGAACTCTCCATGCATGGCTCCCCACTGCTCACGGTGTGCAGCGGGGCCTCCAGTGAGGTCTCTGAGACCTGTGTCACCCCAGGTGAGCTCCTTCTCCACCAAGCGTGACCTGGCCACTCACCCCTGAAGTGGTGGCCCCTTCTGGAGCCCTCACATGCCTCACCTGTCCCTTCCTGTGACGCTAGGCACACCCTGACTTGGGTCAGCCACTTCGTCTCTTTCCTAAGAAGAGCCAGGGGCTGGTCTGACCACCTCATGTGCATGGAGTAGACGGGCCCTGAGCAGATGCCCAGGGATGGCGTTGAGCAAAGCCAGGTCAGATGGGTCCCTCACGTTGGCCCAGGAAGGGCACTAGGTCTGGGGAGTGAGTTGCACACTGTCCCCTGCTGCTGGATACCTGGGCAGCGTCCTGCCCTGCTCAGCACCCCAGAAGGGAGCCTGCAGGTACGGGGACAAGAGGGGCCAGGGCAGCTCACCTGCAGGCTGTGGCCAATCCACCAGTAGAAGACAGTGAGATTGGGGTTCAGGGGCAGCAGCACAGCGGTGAGGTTCACCTCCTGGTTGATGCCGACGACAGGAACCACCTCCAAGTAGAGTGCCTGCAGGGGGGCTTCAGGGCCCAGGAAGGTCAGGGTTAGAGGACTGCAGGACACAGGGCATCTCAGAAGATGTTTGGGTCATTGTCACCATCAGTTTTATTGCTACCTCACCACCACATCAGCTTCCTCATCATTCTCATAACCATCACCATTATTATCACCATCAAATCACCATCATCATCATCACCATCATCATCATCACCACCATCATCATCACCACCATCATCATCACCACCATCACCATCATCACCACCATCACCATCATCACCATCATCACCACCATCACCATCACCATCATCACCATCATCATCACCTCCCATCACCATCATCACCACCATCACCATCATCACCACCATCACCATCATCACCACCATCACCATCATCACCATCATCATCACCATCACCACCATCACCATCATCACCACTACCATCAATATCATCATCACCATCACCATTATTACTACCACCACCACCATCACCATCATCACCACCATCATCATCACCACCATCACCATCATCACCACCATCACCATCATCACCACCATCACCATCATCATCACCACCATCACCGTCATCACCATCATCATCACCTCCCATCACCATCATCATCACCATCACCACCATCACCATCATCACCACCACCATCACTATCATCACCACCATCATTATCACCTCATAACCATCACCACCATCATCATCACCACCATCACCATCACCACCACCACCATCACCATCATCACCACCACCATCACTATCATCACCACCATCATTATCACCTCATCACCATCATCACCATCATCATCACCTCCCATCACCATCATCATCACCATCACCACCATCACCATCATCACCACCACCATCACTATCATCACCACCATCATTATCACCTCATAACCATCACCACCATCATCATCACCACCATCACCATCACCACCACCACCATCACCATCATCACCACCACCATCACTATCATCACCACCATCATTATCACCTCATCACCATCATCACCATCATCATCACCACCATCACCATCATCACCACCACCATCACTATCATCACCACCATCATTATCACCTCATAACCATCACCACCATCATCATCACCACCATCACCATCACCACTATCATCACCACCATCACTAACATCATTATTACCATTACCACCATAATCACCACCATCTCCATCATCATCCTCACTATCATGGCCATCATCACCATCATCATCACCATCAATATCATCATTGCCACCATCATCACCATCAACACCATCATCACCACCACCACCACCATCACCACCATTGTCACCATCATCATCACTATTATTACCACTACCACCATAATCACCACCCCCATCACCAGCATCATCACCACCATCACCATCCTCATCACCGTCACCACCCCTATAATCACCATGGCACATCACCATCACCACCCTTATCACCATCCCCAAGGGACCCCTTGTTCTTCTCCAAGGACCAGAATGTCCCTGTCACAAGGAAAGGCTCTCAGCTTCAAAGAGGTGCTGGACTTACAGTTGACCTGGACAAACAGCACCGCCTCATCATGCCCCGCCATGTTCTCTGCCCTGACAGACACGCGGTAGATGCCAGGACTCTCGTATCGGTGCCGGATGGGCTCTCCAGTTAGTGTGAGGTTCACGTACATGGCCTTGAAGCCATCCCCAAGGTCCACCTGATACTTGGTGGTCAGGACATCTCCCTGCAGGAAGCACCAAGAGGCCACTCAGAAGTGGCCCTAGAAGCTGAGGGGCCAGCTCAGGGTCACTTCACATTAAGGACAGGTCTGGTCCTGCCCTCAGAATCCCAGCCTGAGTGAGCTGAAGGGACAGTCAGGAGGACTTAGCAGGGGCCATGGTCAGGGGTGCATTTCAGAACAGTTGCCCAGCTGCAGGTGGAGGAGGAGGACAGAGGTGGTGTCAGGCATTGTGGGACTGGGTGAGGGTCCCGGGGGACCCCCAAGGCCTGGGCCTGGTCATGGAGCTGGGGGTGAGACGAGTTCCCTCATACTGAGTAGGGCTTCTGTAATGTAACCAGGACATCTCGCTCTGGTTTCTCTTTTGTCACCCTAAGTGTGCAGTGGGGCTGGGGGGGGCGGGCCCCTGTGACCTGAGCACTCCCCACCATGAGCAGCCTCCTCCTGACACATCCCCCCATGCTGGAGAAACAGCAAGGGTCCCAGCTTGGGTCTGCAGTGTCCCCAGAGGCTCACAAAGCAGAGGCCTGGTCCCAGTGCAGCCATGTCCAGGGTAAACTCTGACCACCATCCATTGATGGCTTCATAGCTGAATGGCCTGCTGGGAGCCTTGGGTGGCGGGAGGATGTAGGGACATGCCCTTGGGCTGCTTCTGCCCAGGGCCCCGTCTCTCCACCGCCCTTCTCCATTTAAGTCCACACTCCCCCTCGCTGGCCCCCTCCTGCCCTCCCTGCCCCTTTCCTACCAGGCCCCTCCCCCCAGTGTGTCCAGGAAGCCGCGTCCCAGTGACAGGGGGCTATTGCCAACCACTCAGTGCCTTCATGCACCCCAGCAGGTGTCGATCTTGCAGGACACTCCACATCCGTTACGTACACCAACTTCTCCACAAAGATGGTGGACCAGGTTGGACAGTGTCCCCCAGAGTTCATGTCCACTGGAGCTTCCGAATGGGACCTCACTTGGAAGTGGGGTCTTGGCAGACGTAAGTAGTTAAGATGAGGTTGTCCTGGGGTGGGGCGGGCCCTGAACCCGTGTCCTTACGGGGAGGCGAGGGACATGCGGGTGCAGAGGAGGAGCCCTGTGGATGGCGCAGACCCTGGCGTTTCGTGGCCGTGCACAGCCCACGGAGCCCTGGGCCCCTCAGAAGCTGCAGGAGGAGAGCCTGGGCTGCTGGGGGCCCCCAGCAGTCGTCTGCTGACCCGACGCCTGTGCTGTGATGGGGAGTCCTCGGCTGCCACAGGGCGCTCCTCCGGGGGAGGAAGGAGGGAAGCCGTCCGCTGCTCGCTGCTCGGGGAGGGAGCAGGCATCCCAGGCAGCCGGCTCTACCTGGTTTCAATGTGCAGCTGCCCGTGGACCCTGCAGCGGGCGACACTTTCTGTGCCCATTTCTCCTGTGCACGTGCTGCTTGGGCAGACGCCTCCAGTGGGGCTGGCCGTGCCCAGCTGGCTGGTCGCTCTCCGTGGAGTCCCAGGTGGCTTCCTCTCGCTGGGCTGCAGGCTTTCCCCTCCCTGAGGGCCTGTCCCAGAGCCAGTGTCTTGAGGACGGGCCAGTCTGTCCACTTCCCTCTCGGCTGTGCCCTTCCTGTCCAGCCTAAGGACTCGGGCGGCATCTCAAAGGTTTTCTCTGAGGATTTTTCTAGAAGTTTCCATGTTCTTCTTCCATCTCAGCCCGGGCTCCCTTCTGAATGTGTCTTTGTGTCAGCGGTGAGGTTGGTGGTGGCCTTGTCCCTGGAGGGAGAGGCCGTCCCTCCCACACTAGACCCTTCTGCCCCATGGGGATCCTGGCGTCTTCCCATGGGTCCGCTCTCGGCTCTGCCCCAGATCTTACTGTTGGTCCTAGAGGCCTCAACACGGACTCCCCTGATCCAGGGCTGCCTCCAAGCCCAGCGTGGCCCACGTGTGTGTGGGTGTGCGACTGCACAAACACCTGCGAGTGTGTGAGTGTGCAGGGAGGGGATGTGGGAACGTGTGGGAACGTGTCCATCAGCGAGCTGGTGTGTGCGGGGGGCACGCGTCCCTCCCTGGCCCCCAAGGAGGCCAGCAGGCTCTTCCAGGCCAGGGGTCCCCGGGGCCCATCTTCCAGGAGCGCCTCCCAGCCCCGCGTGTGCTGTGGAGCAGGCCCAGCAGGCAGCCAGTGCACAGCCTGGGAGCCCGGCCCTGGGCAGGCTGGAAAGCAGGCGTGGGCCTGAGAGGGGCAGCCCATCTGCACTCTGGGTAGGAGAATCCGTACCTGGGGCCCAGCTGCCAGGCTCCAGGGGGCAGCAGATGCCATGTTTCCAGGAAGGCTATCCGGGGTCCACTGAGGGTCTAGGTGGCCCCTGTCTAGGTTGGCAGGGGGAGAAGCCTGTCCAAGCCTCAGTCTCCCCCACTATAAAGCAACGGACAGTGGCTGAGTGACTGCCCACGGCTGGGCCTTGGCCTGGACCAGCCCGCGTCCTCCTCAGCCTTCCTTTCTGAATTTGCACCAGAGCAGGGGCCTGCTTTCCAAGCCCACAGAGCTCATTGTCACAACCCGAGCCACCTCCGTGCCACCTTGAGGGACATTTGAATAAAGCAGATGGGATCAGGAGGCCCCCCTCCATCAGCCCTGTTTGTCTGAAGGTCCCCTGGGAGCCAGAGTCCGGGGACCCTCTCCCGGCAGGGAAGGCCAGCCCTCTGCACTTCTCTGCACCTTGCATTTCCTGAATATTCGTAAGTTTTCTGTTTTCATCTTTAAATGTCCTACAATGAACATTAGTTATTTCCATAATCAGAAACGTAAGCATGTTACCTATTAATTTTAAGACTAGAAGGAAATGCAAGAATTAATCGTTCCTTTGGGGAGCAGAATTTTGATGATATTTATGTTCTTGATTTTTTTTTTGTATTCTCAAAATATTTTACAATGAACACACTATTTTTAAAATCACAAGGAAATGTAACGTTTGTTCTAAAGTAAAAACAGGTTGGGAGACGGGGGACGCACTTGTCACATACCTACGTGTCTGTGTGCAGATACACGTGTGTGTGAGCTAGGTTTGTGTCTAGCCTTGCACATGCACATGCACAGAACTCATTTTTGATTGTGTGATTATAATAGGGATCTTCTTTAACTTCCTGCTTTTGTTAGGATTCCAAATTAACTAGATCCATATAATCAGGGGGTGAAGAAGTCCCCCTGCCACATGACAACGCTCCTTCCACCCCCTGTGTCTGTTTCACTCCCAGGCGCTGGCCCGGGCCAGGGCGGAGGTCCCACCCACCGTCCCTCCTGCGGGCTGCAGCAGGCTGGGATCCACAGTGACGCTCCAAGCTGACACACAGCCCCCCAGAGCCACCCCGCAGGTGACAGCTCGGGCCAGCCACTCACCTGCTCCTGCCGCACCATGAACAGCACGTCCTCCCCGGGCCGCACGGCCACCGCCTCGCCGCGGATGCTCACCCGGAGGCCCCGGGGTGGGGTGAGGGGGCACTGGAGCTGCACGGGGCTCTGCTGCAGGTCCACGCCACCCTCACACACGTTGGACACCACCTTCCGGTACCTGGGTGGACAAGGGAGGGTCAGGTGGCACCAGACGGGCAGTGGATGGGGCTCCACAGTTGGGCAGAGATGTGTCACCCAGAGGTGGCCCTCGGCCTTGACCTTAGAGGCTCCGCGCCCCACCCTGTGCGCCCCACTCTGCGTGTAATGCGGGAACGTTGGGGCTCGGAGGGACGAGGGTCTGCTTCAGAGGACAGCCTCGCCTGGGCCCGAGAGCAACAACATGGCCACCACTAGCTCCTGGGGGGCGAGGGCCAGTCTGGATTGGGTGGTTTTGAGGGGAACATGAGGAGGGTGCCCGGGGGGACACAGCTGTGGACTTGCTGTCACTCCCTGTGTGGCCCAGGCAAGAGTGCCCTCCTCACGGGGCCCTGTCTCCCTATGGCCTCGAGAGCCAAGGGACACCCGTTTCTTAGGTGCCAGGTCCTGGGCTGGGTGCTCCCAGGCAGCCCTGTCCTGGTGGGGCAGACTGTCTGGTGGGAGGAGGAGGCTGCCTACCTCCCTCACGTGGACGTGGAGCCCGGTGGACAGCAGTGCCCGGGCACCTGGGAGCTCATCCCTGGGGGGAGCAGGTAGAGCCTCGCAGGCAAGGGGACCAGGTAAGGGGACACCAGGTACAAAGGCCCTGCGGTGGGCGTGGGAGCCCAGAGGTAGGAGCTGGTGGAGTGGACAAGGGGGAGGCCGGTAGGCGAACCTGGTGGCCCTGGGAACCCTCCTAGGAGACCACTGGAAACCCCTGCTCAGGCGGCGCCCCCTCCACATGGTCACTGTGTGCTGAGCAGCCCTCTGGGAAAAGTGGGTCCTGTCTCCGAGGCTGGTGGCCCTCCTGTCCTCAGGACCCAGTTCTCCACTTGGCTCAGCCACCAAGTGAATGTCCAGATGTTTACCAGGCGAAGCCCATTTAATTACTGACTTGAAAGAAAATATGTTTCTCTGAGGGCTCTCTACCCACAGTTCCTCAGGGCCCACGTGGGCAGGTGGAACCCTCCACCCAGGTACGGATGAGAGGCCCTGTTGGCCAAACCCTGGGGGGGCGGGGTGGGAGATGGATGGATAGATGTGTAGGTGGGTGGGAGGGTGGATGGGTGGGTGGATGGATGGATGGGTGGGTGGGTGGGTGGGTGGATGAATGAATGGGTGGGTGGATGGGTGGGTGGGTGGGTACATGGGTGGATGGATGGATGGATGGATGGATGGATGGGTGGGTACATGGGTGGGTGGATGGATGGGTGGATGGGTGGATGGATGGATGGATAAGTGGGTAGATGTATAGGTGGGTGGATGGGTGAATGGGTGGATGGAAAATTGGATGAATGGGTGGATAGGTAGATGAATAGGTGAATAGGTGGAGGGGTGAATTGGATAGGTAGGTGGATGGGTGGATGTTTTGATGGGTGGGTGGGTAGGTGGGTGGATGGATGGTTTGATGGGTGGGTGGGTGGGTTGACAGGTAAATGGCTTGATGGGTGGATGGATGGGTGAAGGAAAAAGGGCAGGGTGTGTCCTGCTGAGGCCAAAGCCTGCATTTTCTGGCCCTGCCTCCCCTTTTCTCAGGTTTCCCAGGGAAAAAAGTGGAATTTCTTCATAAGGTTGTGGGCTCCCTCCTCTGGGAGATGGGACCTTCAGAGGAAGTGTGTCTGGGACTTCCTGGGGCTGAAGGTCACACACAGCTCTGTGTACCCAACATTTCCACGTGAAGTTGGTGTTTGGAAGCAACGTGCTCGGCCCCTGGTGGGAGAGGCCATGACTGCCACCCCTGCTGAGCCCCTCCCTCAGGCTGCAGGACACCCACATGAGCCTGGGGGGAGTCTGGCAGGGAGGACAATTATGTGAATGTGACCATACCTCAGGTTTTGGCTATGACAGAGGGGGGCGTGGCTCTGGGGTGAGATCAGGGAAGGCTTCCTGGAGGAGGTGCTGTTGAAGCTGAGACCCACTGTGGCAGTGCCACCAGACCTGGGGCACTGAGTTGGGTATGGGGGTGTGGGGGGTCCTGGGCCGCAGGAGCTCTGGAAGACGGCAGGAGCACTGCTTCTTTGGGGCCCTTGGGCCTTTCCTCTCTGGTTCTCTGCTCAGGCCTGGCTCAAGGCAGCTTTCCCCTATGCTGGCCCCTGGGGCTTCAAGGGACCTAGAGCCTGGTGACAGTGCCATGCGGAGCACAGCACCCCCACCTTGGCTTGTCCTTCGGCCCCCTCTCGGGGTGGCGGCAGTGGGCGGCCTCTGGAGCCTGCTCTCCCTGGGGTGGCGGGGAGCCCCGCGCACACTCACCCGAGGCTGCTGGTGTAGGTCTGGCCCAGGGCGCAGTCGTCAGGAGGTGACAAGGGGTTGAACCAGAAGTTGGCAGCGCACTTGTCGGCCGACTCCGGGGAGGGCGAGCGCTCAAACCCGTAGTCACTGTGAGGAGCCAGAACAGCGGTCAGGCAAGAGGCACTGGTGGGGACAGCAGCCCGCCAGGGCTGGGCAGGGCATGGGACCGCACGTCCAGAGCCTGCCGTGCTCCTGTCCGTGGGGACGCAGGGGCGACCCCACACAGCCTGTCCCAGAGCGGGAGAGAGGCCTGACCCAGGGCAGGTGCCATCCAGAGCGATAAGCCCCAGGTCCCGGAGGGCTTCCTGGAGGAGGATCCAAAGATGCCCCAGACCCAGTGGTGGAGGGGAGCCCTTTCTGTCCCAGCACCCCCAGAGCAGGGCAGAGGCCAGCACCTGCTGTGGCCAGCTCTCCAGTCACACCCGGCCACCTCGGCCCTGTCCTGTGTATCACAGCTGAGTCCCTAAGTCCAGTGTCCCCTGAAGGAGTGTGGAGAGCAAGCCCACCATGGAGGTGCCCACCCCGGAGGCCTCCGCCACAGGGAGGGCCTGGGGGCAGGCCATCGTGGGGGTCTGCACCCACAGCCTCCTTGCCTCCTCCAGGGCACTGCTGAAAGGCACGGGCCTCTCCCTGCTCTGCTCAAACCTGCCTGTGGGGCTGCGCTGGCCTGGGGTGAGCGCCCGCCTGGCACGTGCCCGGCCCGGGGTCGACCCTCAGCTCCCCACATAAATGAATAAGATTAAGTCCATCGACAACTAAAAACATTTAAAAACCCCCAAACAGAAACCAACCCCTGTGGCTGCCCCTGCCCACGGGACACGGCCCCCCAGGACCGCCCCACCGCCCACCCCGCTGCCCAGGCCCGGCCTCCAGCTGAGGACTCACCAGAGGAAGTCCGTGTCCCGGCATGGGCACACGCGGGACTTGAGGGCTGCCGTGAAGCTCCGCCCCTTCACACACCAGGACGTGGGCTTCCTCTTCCGGAAACTTCTCTGCTGGCCCATAATGCAGTCGTCGCCCTGGAGCAGGGGCGAGGAGCTGGGATGAGGCAGCAGCTCCCTCCCAGGGGTGCGGGTGCTGGGGCCCTGCAGCTGGCTCTGTCCCTGGCAGCAGCTGGAGGGGCACCCCATTCACAGAAGGGGACACTGAGGTCCAGCAGAGGACAGGGTGGCCTCCCTCTAGCCCGACTTGTGAGCATTCATTGTGCATCTGCTGTCTATTAGCCCTGGCCGGGCCTCAGGTCCAGAGCTGCTGGACAGGTGGCCCCTAAGTTCCCCTTTGACCCCCGGGCCACAGGGAGCGCGGAGGCCACTCCCCGAGGAGGACCTCAGGGATGCCCAGAGCACTCGCCCCGTCCCTGCAGCAGGCCCAAGCAGTCACGGGGTCTGCTGGGCCAGGCGTGGGCAGGCTCCGGAACCTTCTCCTAGGCCCCTCTGCAAGGTCCGGCTTGGCAGAGTCTGGCGCAGCCTGAGCCAGAATCTCGCCCCACATGGGACCACCCTGTGTTGGGTGGACACCCTGTCACCTGTCAGGTGGTGTCTGGCCCTCAGCAAGGTCGCCTGGCCACAAATCCTACTTGCCCACGCCTGTCCATGTTGAGCCTTCTCGCCCTCCGTGGGCCCCAGGGCAGTGGCACCTCTGTAAGGGTCCTCAAGGAAGTATCCTGTCCCCCCACCCCCGGGTAGTCATCTTCCCTCGACAGCCCTGCCCACAACCCCAGTGTCCTCCAGAGCGGCCTGCTCAGCACCGCTGTCCCCGCAGGTGGGGATGTTAGCCCGTGTGCCCAGACCCCCCTGTGCGCTCCCTCCCGAGGGCCGGAAAGCCCAGAGCCCTGCTCGGTGCCGGAGCAGCCCAGGCCCGAGGGACGCGCTCAGAACACCCAGAGGCTGGTGTGGTGGGTCCTCTGTGGACGCCCTGGAGGAGGAGAGGTCCCGGCTGGCCAGCGCTGGGGCAGGCGGAGGGGGCGGGGCCAGCGGTCCTGGCCGCACCTGGAGGTTGGTGAGGTCCCAGGAGCTGTAGTCCTCCTCAGAGCACTGCCTGGAGAAGGAGGGCCGGAAGTCCACCTTGACCAGCTCCCAGTCGGAGCGGAAGCTGATGTGGCCGAAGACCCTGCGGGGGAGGGGGAGCACCGCCTTAGTCTGGCCTCTCTGCTGGGCACACGTGTCCCCCGCGACTCGGTCCACCTGCCCCAGGGCCCAGCGAGGCCGGCCTGCTCTTGCCGGGCTGCAGGGCTGTGCCCTCTGCAGGTGCTGGGCCAGCCTTGGCAGTAGGGTCCCCAGAGACCGCTCCCCAGCTCTGGTCGGTCAGGGCGCTGGCCTGGGCCATCCCACCCACAAGGCCGCCCTCGATGGCAGGGAAGAGCTCCCAGCTGGCCGCCGCCCTGGCCTCCTGGCTGTCCCGGGGCCATCCACAGCCCCACCCAGCTGGACCTTGCACTATGTCTTGCAGAAGGACCCCAGACAGGTGGCCACTCTTGGCCCTGTCCAGCTTGTCCCAGTCCTTTCCCCGCCTCCCTCGGCCTGAGCAGCAGAGGGTTCTGTGTCCAGGAGCCGGTTTCCATAGCTGGGTCTCATTCCAAAGAGAAAATGCACCCCAAGCCCAGCTCAGAGCAGGCAGGGGAGAGGGGGCAGCAGCTCTGCCGTCCCTGCACGCCTCCCTGTCCTGCGCCCACGTCCTGACCAGCATCTCTCCCCAGGCCTCCCTGCCCTCAGCCAGCGCCCACGTCCTGACCAGCATCTGTCCCCAGGCCTCCCCCCCTCAGCCAGCGCCCACGTCCTGACCAGCATCTGTCCCCAGGCCTCCCCCCCTCGGCCAGCGCTCACGTCATGACCAGGGTCTCGTCTCCAGGCTCGCTCAGCAGGCCGTCCACGAACACGGAGGTGCTGGTGAAGTTGTGTGTGCTCCAGGTGAGGCCCTCGTCCACGCTAAACCTGCAGGAGGGCCGCAGTGTCCAGGCGAGGCGGAACACACCTCGGCTTCTGGGACAGTCCACCCCTAGGGCCCAGCCACTGTCCCACGGAGGCCAGCCCAGCCTCGCCCCTGCCTCGTGCCCGCTCACACCCTCCTGGCCAGCGGCAGGCCCCGCCCTGGGCACCCCATCTGCGGCACCTGGGTACCCTGCACCCATGGACGGCAGCACGGCCGAGCTCTGGGAATGTCTAGTTCAGCCTGCCCAAGGCTGGGCCTGGCCAGCAGAGTCTGGGCCAGACAGGTCCAGCGTCCTGGTCCTGCGGCTTCCTGGCAGCCCCGGCTGGGCCTCTGAGCCCAGGCTCACCTGGGGCACTGGCCACAGCTGCCCTGGCTCCCCGCCTCCCTCCCTCCACCAGGACCCGTGGGTGAAGGTCCCTCTCTGGGAAGGGCCCGCCCCTGCCCACACGCTGTGTTGCTTCCCCGTCTCTGGTCTCCTGAGGGAGGACCATGCAGCTCCAGGTGCTCTGGGAAGGGCTTGGGGGGCAGGTGACACCCAGGACCTGGGGCCCATGGGGACAGTCCTGGCTGTGGTCAGGGCCCCGCGCTGGCCGCACGTTACTTGAGGATCTTGAGGGGGATGGAGGTGTCCTTGATGGCCGCGATGACCCCGCCGTGGTCCAGGTAGAGGATGTGGTGCTCCTCCTCGAACACCTGTGGGCATGGCGGGTGCTGAGCACAGCACTAACCTGCCCACCTGTGCTGGTCACGAGAGGACGTGCCACGGCTGGAAGCGAGTGTCCCCAGGGTCCCCGGGTTGAAGGTGTTGGGCATCGACCGACCTTTAAGAGGTGGGCCTCATGGGAGGGAGAGGGACCTGCCCTGACCCTGCCAGGCTCACTGCGTCCTGTCTGGCCCACCTCCCGCCACCTGTGGATGCCCACGCCTCGCCCCAGATCCTCCAGAACTCCAAGCCCAACAGGCCCTCTAGTGGGCTGCCGCAGGAACGCCGTTACAGGGACGCCAGGTGGAAGATGCAGGGTCCCCTGCCTCTGCCCCAAGGACTGGTGCTCAGTCCTGCTGCAGGGGGCGCGGAGGTCTGCACAGGGAGGGGCTCCAGGAAGTGGAGAGCCGGTGAATCTACCAGGGAAGTGCCCCCCTCGGGGGGTGGGGGCAGCAGGTGCAAAGGCCCTGGGGTTAAAATGGTGGTCCCCCAGGAGAGTGGGGCTGACTGACACTGGAGCTCTGGGGGCCATGCTGCCCCAGGAGGCTGTGGCTCTGAGTGTCAGCGCACCATGCGGAAGGCGAGATGCCGAGGCCTGCAGCATAGGGACTGGCCCATTCCCTCCTGGAAGCTCCCCTGGGTGCTGGGAGTGGGCGGGCGTGACCTTCTGAATGGGGACTTCTCCTTCTGCCCGTGCCCCCCGCTCCTGCTCCAGGTGGCCCAGCAGCTCCTGTCCCACTAGGCTGCCCCAGGGTTGGAGCCTCTGAAAGAGCTGGGAAGAGGCCCAGTGGGAACAGCTGACCTCTAGCTCCTGTTTCACTGGACTCCAGGTCTCAGGGGCCGGGGCGGACGGATGGGACAGAGGTGACCTTTAGAGACTAGACGGCTTCCCTGGTTCAGTGAACAGGGACATCACAACGCGACAGATCCCTCCTGCCCTTTTCACAATCCCTTGTCTCTTGCATGTCGTTAGAGGGACGTCAAGGTCTTAGGCCGGGATGGCAGGTGAACTTTGTCTGCCTGGGCAGGTGGCGTGTTGTCCAAGTGTCACCTGGGAGGGGCCACCGCTGTGACTGCCCAGGGACAGGGCTTCCTACACGTGGGCGGGGGAGGTGCAGGCCCAGGTCTAGGTCACCTCTTAGCCACTTGGAGCAGCACTGTCATCCACCAAGCCCCCACCCCAGGAGCAGCGGTCGGCAGTGTCCTGCAGGATGGGTGTGGGTGGGCACGGGCCACTGTGCCACCTTACCTGCCGCCAGCTGCGCCCGCAGTCCGCTGTGATGTACATCTCCTCTTTGTACTCCACCAGCTGTGAGCCCAGGTTACCTGCCCCAAGGCAAAGGGACAGCGTTGGGGTCGGGTCAGCGGCTGCCCTCTGCCCAGGTCGGAGCCCAGCACAGCCGGGCCCAAGGGCTGCCTGGGCTGCACCTCCTGCCACCTAGCCACCAGAAGTGTGTCCCCTGCCGTCCTCTTCTGATGTGGACCTGCTGGGGGTGCTGGGCTCTGGCTGGTCCCCTCAGTGCCCTGGTGCTCACTGAGCTGGGGCCAGGGCCTCAGGCGGTTCAAGAATGAGAAGGTGCGGCTTGGTCATCAGGGACAGCAGCGCCGGGGCTGGGCAGGCAGTGGGCTCAGGGCAGCCCCCAGCCCGGCCGGGTTTGCTTTAGGAGAGCAGGAGACCAGGGGTGGGAGGCGAGACCCTGGGTGGAAGGCAGGGTCGGCCCCTCCAGGTGGGTGTGAAGCCCCCGCTGGGGGTGTCTGGGAGAGGGGGAGGGCACGCGAGCCTCCACTTCTGTCCACTGGCCTGAAGCCTGCTACAATGGCCACTTGGGCTCACAGAATCCTGTGTGCATTGGCTTGGAAAGAGCCTCCACCCAGGACCTCGACAGCCAGCCAGGCTCTGAGGTGGGGTGACTCGGGGAGTGGAGAGGAGACCAGAGGGAAGGGAGATCAGCACCAGCCTCGCTCCCCCAGGCCTGCCCCCCCAGGACTGCGCCCCCAGGTCTGCTCCCCCAGGACCGCTCCCCCAGGTCTGCTCCCCCAGGACCGCTCCCCCAGGACTGCTCCCCCAGGCCTGCTCCCCCAGGTCTGCCCCCCCAGGTCTGCTCCCCCAGGTCTGCCCCCCCAGGTCTGCTCCCCCAGGTCTGCCCCCCAGGTCTGCTCCCCCAGGACCGCTCCCCCAGGTCTGCTCCCCCAGGTCTGCTCCCCCAGGACCGCTCCCCCAGCTCTGCTCCCCAGGACTGCTCCCCCAGGTCTGCCCCCCCAGGTCTGCTCCCCCAGGTCTGCTCCCCCAGGCCTGCTCCCCCAGGACCGCTCCCCCAGGTCTGCTCCCCCAGGACCGCTCCCCCAGGTCTGCTCCCCCAGGTCTGCTCCCCCAGGTCTGCCCCCCTAGGTCTGCTCCCCCAGGACTGCTCCCCCAGGTCTGCTCCCCCAGGTCTGCTCCCCCAGGTCTGCACCCCAGGTCTGCTCCTTCAGGTCTGCTCCCCCAGGACCGCTCCCCCAGGTCTGTCCCCCCAGGTCTGCTCCCCCAGGACTGCTCCCCCAGGTCTGCTCCCCCCAGGTCTGCTCCCCCAGGTCTGCTCCCCCCAGGTCTGCTCCCCCAGGTCTGCTCCCCCAGGTGTGCTCACCCAGGTCTGCTCCCCCAGGACTGCTCCCCCAGGACTGCTCCCCCAGGTCTGCTCCCCCAGGACTGCTCCCCCAGGTCTGCTCCCCCAGGTCTGCCCCCCAGGTCTGCTCCCCCCAGGTCTGCTCCCCCAGTACCACTCGCCCAGGACTGCTCCCCCAGGACTGCTCCCCAGGACCGCTCCCCCAGGTCTGCCCCCCCAGGACCACTCCCCCAGGTCTGCTCCCCCAGGACTGCTCCCCAGGACCGCTCCCCCAGGTCTGCCCCCCCAGGACCACTCCCCCAGGTCTGCTCCCCCAGGACTGCTCCCCCAGGACTGCTACCCCAGGACTGCTCCCCCAGGTCTGCCCCCCCAGGTCTGCTCCCCCAGGTCAGCTCCCCCCAGCCCCACTCCCCCAGGTCTGCTCCCCCAGGTCAGCCCCCCCCAGCCCCACTCCACCAGGCCTGCTCACTCCAGGCCCACTCCCCCCAGGCCTGCACCCCAAAATGCCCTGGGCCTCAGCGTAGGGGACGCACTGCTAGCATATACCCATGTTTTCTTTGGTCTAAATAGAGCTGGGTACACCTTGTAGGGACTTAGGGGATTCTTCATTCTGAGTGCTGCCTCTTGACTGGGAGACGTTGACCTAGAGGTCTGGGAGAGCCGCACCCCAGGCCCTGGCCCGTGCTGTCATCCAGCTGGTTGGGCTCACCAGGCCGACCCCACCCCCCACACTTCCCAAGCTCACTGATTAAAGAATTTCCTCTAAAAAGAGGAGCCCAGGACCTCAAAAGTGTCTCACTCCTGAGCATCCACCCTCCTTGGTCCCCGCGAGTGTGGGCTCTGCTCTAGGGTGCTGCCCCGAGGAAGTCCTGGGCTTTCTTAGGTAGGTCTTTGTGCTCTCTGGAAGCGTCCAGGATCCCCTTTCTGTGGGTAAGTCAAGGGACTGTCAGGGCTTGGTGGAGGGCCCCTTCTCTCTTCTCGGGATCCTCCTCAGACCACTGTCCAGTGACCATCCCTCCATCGTCCACCTGTCCACTCCTCTTGACTAATTCCACCCACTGACCCATTCCTGCACCCGTCCCTCAGCCGTGGCTGGACACCTCCTTCTGCCAGCCCTGTGCTGAGCCAGGTGTCTGAGAGGAGTGATCAAGGGTCCGCCCTGGGGGCTCTCCCTCTAGGCAGGGAGGAAGGTACCTGCATCCACAGGCAGCCAGGGTGGTGGGCCCCAAGGCTGAGTGAGCAAGGAGGGACTGGGGCAGAAAGTGGCCTTCAAGTGAGCCCTGGGAGCTGGCCAAGGGCACAGGCAGCCCAGGCAGAGGGGAGGCCTGGCCAGGGCCAGGGTGTGTGGCTGGGAAGCGGCAGGCCAGGCAGGACAGGGTGGCAGGCAGGTGGCACGTGGTGCTGCTCCAACCACTATCCATCCATCCATCCATCCATCCAACTACCCATCGATCCATCCACCCACCCACTGACCGTTCCATCCACCATTCCATACCATCCATCTACCCATCCCCCACCCCCCACGTATCCATGTACCATCTACCCACCCACCCATCCACCATCCATCTACCTGTCCATCCCCCCACCCACTGGGCGTCCATCATCCATCCACCCTGGCAACCAGATGCCATGTGCCCTGAGTCCCTGTGTCCTGAGTCCCTGTGCCCTGAGTCCCTGTGTCCTGAGTCCCTGTGCCCTGAGTCCACTGTGCCCTGAGACCCTGTGTCCTGAGTCCCTGTGTCCTGAGTCCCTGTGCCCTGAGTCCCTGTGTTCTGAGTCCACTGTGTCCTGAGTCCCTGTGTCCTGAGTCACTGTGTCCTGAGTCCCTGTGTCCTGAGTCCACTGTGTCCTGAGTCCCTGTGTCCTGAGTCCCTGTGCCCTGAGTCCACTGTGTCCTGAGTCCCTGTGCCCTGAGTCCACTGTGTCCTGAGTCCTTGTGTCCTGAGTCACTGTGTCCTGAGTCCCTGTGTCCTGAGTCCACTGTGTCCTGAGTCCCTGTGTCCTGAGTCCCTGTGTCCTGAGTCCCTGTGTCCTGAGTCCACTGTGCCCTGAGTCCCTGTGTCCTGAGTCCACTGTGTCCTGATTCCCTGTGCCCTGAGTCCCTGTGCCCTGAGTCACTGTGTCCTGAGTCCAGTGTGTCCTGAGTTCCTGTGTCCTGAGTCCCTGTGCCCTGAGTCCACTGTGTCCTGAGTCCCTGTGCCCTGAGTCTACTGTGTCCTGAGTCCCTGTGTCCTGAGTCCCTGTGCCCTGAGTCTACTGTGTCCTGAGTCCCTGTGCCCTGAGTCACTGTGTCCTGAGTCCCTGTGCCCTGAGTCCACTGTGTCCTGAGTCCCTGTGTCCTGAGTCGCTGTGTCCTGAGTCCCTGTGCCCTGAGTCCCTGTGCCCTGAGTCCCTGTGTCCTGAGTCCACTGTGTCCTGAGTCCCTGTGTCCTGAGTCCCTGTGTCCTGAGTCCCTGTGCCCTGAGTCCACTGTGTCCTGAGTCCCTGTGTCCTGAGTCACTGTGTCCTGAGTCCCTGTGTCCTGAGTCCACTGTGTCCTGAGTCCCTGTGTCCTGAGTCCCTGTGCCCTGAGTCTACTGTGTCCTGAGTCCCTGTGTCCTGAGTCCCTGTGCCCTGAGTCTACTGTGTCCTGAGTCCCTGTGCCCTGAGTCACTGTGTCCTGAGTCCCTGTGCACTGAGTCCACTGTGTCCTGAGTCCTTGTGTCCTGAGTCGCTGTGTCCTGAGTCCCTGTGTCCTGAGTCCCTGTGCCCTGAGTCTACTGTGTCCTGAGTCCCTGTGTCCTGAGTCCCTGTGCCCTGAGTCTACTGTATCCTGAGTCCCTGTGCCCTGAGTCACTGTGCCCTGAGTCCACTGTGTCCTGAGTCCCTGTGTCCTGAGTCTACTGTGTCCTGAGTCCCTGTGTCCTGAGTCCCTGTGTCCTGAGTCACTGTGTCCTGAGTCACAGTGCCCTGAGTCACTGTGTCCTGAGTCCACTGTGTCCTGAGTCCCTGTGTCCTGAGTCCCTGTGCCCTGAGTCCACTGTGTCCTGAGTCCCTGTGCCCTGAGTCTACTGTGTCCTGAGTCTCCCTGTGCCCTGAGTCCCTGTGCCCTGAGTCTACTGTGTCCTGAGTCCCTGTGCCCTGAGTCACTGTGTCCAGAGTCCCTGTGTCCTGAATACCTGTGCCCTGAGTCCCTGTGCCCTGAGTCACTGTGTCCTGAGTCCACTGTGTCCTGAGTCACTGTGTCCTGAGTCCCTGTGCCCTGAGTCCACTGTGTCCTGAGTCCACTGTGTCCTGAGTCCCTGTGCCCTGAGTCCACTGTGTCCTGAGTCACTGTGTCCTGAGTCCCTGTGCCCTGAGTCCACCGTGTCCTGAATCACTGTGTCCTGAGTCACCGTGCCCTGAGTCCACAGTGCCCTGAGTCACCGTGCCTTGAGTCCACAGTGTCCTGAGTCCACTGTGTCCTGAGTCCCTGTGTCCTGATTCCCTGTGCCCTGAGTCTACTGTGTCCTGAGTCCTTGTGTCCTGAGTCCCTGTGTCCTGAGTCCACTGAGTCCTGAGTCCCTGTGTCCTGAGTCCCTGTGCCCTGAGTCTACTATGTCCTGAGTCCCTGTGTCCTGAGTCACTGTGTCCTGAGTCACTGTGTCCTGAGTCCCTGTGTCCTGAGTCCACTGTGTCCTGAGTCCCTGTGTCCTGAGTCCACTGTGTCCTGAGTCCCTGTGTCCTGAGTCCACTGTGTCCTGAGTCCCTGTGTCCTGAATCCACTGTGTCCTGAGTCCCTGTGTCCTGAGTCACTGTGTCCTGATTCCCTGTGCCCTGAGTCCCTGTGCCCTGAGTCACTGTGTCCTGAGTCCAGTGTGTCCTGAGTTCCTGTGTCCTGAGTCCCTGTGCCCTGAGTCCACTGTGTCCTGAGTCCCTGTGCCCTGAGTCTACTGTGTCCTGAGTCCCTGTGTCCTGAGTCCCTGTGCCCTGAGTCTACTGTGTTCTGAGTCCCTGTGCCCTGAGTCACTGTGTCCTGAGTCCCTGTGCCCTGAGTCCACTGTGTCCTGAGTCCCTGTGTCCTGAGTCACTGTGTCCTGAGTCCCTGTGCCCTGAGTCTACTGTGTTCTGAGTCCCTGTGCCCTGAGTCACTGTGTCCTGAGTCCCTGTGCCCTGAGTCCACTGTGTCCTGAGTCCCTGTGTCCTGAGTCACTGTGTCCTGAGTCCCTGTGCCCTGAGTCCCTGTGCCCTGAGTCTACTGTGTCCTGAGTCCCTGTGTCCTGAGTCCCTGTGCCCTGAGTCTACTGTGTCCTGAGTCCCTGTGCCCTGAGTCACTGTGTCCTGAGTCCCTGTGCCCTGAGTCCCTGTGTCCTGAGTCCCTGTGTCCTGAGTCCCTGTGCCCTGAGTCCACTGTGTCCTGAGTCCCTGTGTCCTGAGTCCCTGTGTCCTGAGTCCCTGTGCCCTGAGTCCACAGTGTCCTGAGTCCCTGTGCCCTGAGTCCCTGTGTCCTGAGTCCCTGTGCCCTGAGTCACTGTGTCCTGAGTCCCTGTGCCCTGAGTCACTGTGTCCTGAGTCCCTGTGTCCTGAGTCCCTGTGCCCTGAGTCCCTGTGTCCTGAGTCCCTGTGCCCTGAGTCCCTGTGATTCCACCGTGTCCTGAATCATTGTGTCCTGAGTCTACTGTGTCCTGAGTCACTGTGCCCTGAGTCCCTGTGAGTCCGCCGTGTCCTGAATCACTGTGTCCTGAGTCCCTGTGCCCTGAGTCACTGTGTCCTGAGTCCCTGTGTCCTGAGTCCCTGTGCCCTGAGTCACTGTGTCCTGAGTCCCTGTGCCCTGAGTCACTGTGCCCTGAGTCCCTGTGCCGTGACTTTGCCCCTTGGGTTTTCCTTGAGAGCTGAGCCTCCTGGGGAGCTTGGGCCTGCCCCCTGGGAAACGCAACATGGCCCCAGCCCATGGTTGTCCCTCTTTACCCCTGAAAGGAAGGCTCCTTCAGGCTGAATGGCACCCACTGGGAGGGGGGCAGCATCACCCACCTGCTCCCATGATGAGGCCCGGGGCGCTGTCCTTGGTGTGCACGGTGCCCGACACATAGGGGTTGTCTGCCCAGCGCAGGTGCAGATGCAGGTGACAGTCAGGCTGCAGGGGGGAAGGGGGCGTCAGCAGGGGAAGGAGTGTCTTGGGGAAAGCTGGGCCTGTGGGGTCTGGGGAGAGGGCAGGGCCTGGGGCGCTTGGAGGAGTGGAGGGGCAAGAAGCAGGGCTGTGCTGGCCACTAGGGGCAAGGACAAGGACATGTGGTCCAGAGGCCCCGGGGGTGGCGGGAGGTGGAGTGGGACCAGCAAGGCATCTGGGGGACAGGTCCATTCTCTGCTCTGGATTAGTGGCCCTGCGTCATCTGCGTGGGGGGCTCTGCTTGGCTGAAGTGCCAGAGCTCACGGCTGGCCTCAGGCCGTCGGCCCTCCCAGGTCCCTGCTGAGCACTTGCCCCCCCCCCCCCCCCCGCCTGGGTGGGGCGGGGCCGAGGGAGGGCCATGCCTTCCGCTGCTCCTGCCCAGCCCAGCCCAGGCGCGGTCCTGCTTGGTTGCACTTGGGCTGGAGGTGGACCCTGTGGTCACTGGACACTGGAGACACAGGCTGAGGTCCCTTCTGGTGCCCTGTGGGGCCACTGACTGCCACATATTCCTCTCTCCAGCTGTCTCTCCTGGGGCAGGGGGGTCTCCTGGCACTGACCAGAAGGCAAGGGCAGGTAAAGGGCAGGCCGGGGCTCCAATGCCCCATGAAGGACACAGGACAATAAGCTCCGATGGTACCAGAGCTGTCCAGGCACGTGGCAGACGGGGCTGGTCCTCTGAGCCTGCCAGGGTAAGGGCAGGGACCAAGGGCAGGCTGGTGCCCAAGAGCTGGTCCTGATGGAGGTGAGCCGGGCACTGGGGCTGGTGGGCTGCAGGGAGTCCCTGGCCCTCAGCGACCTCCCCCAGTGCTGGGGGCGCTCTCCAGAAGGCCAGCAACCATCACAGACAGACAGATGGACAGAGGGAGAGGGCCGTGTTGCCAGCCACCCAGCACCCAGCTCCTGCCTCGGCCTGGCTAAGGGACCCCCGGGGGGCCAGCACGGGGTTTCTCTTCAACAGTTCAAAACCATTTCCCCACCGAGAGGCATGATGCTGAAGCACATCTGATGGCCCCTCTAGTGACAGCACCTCGTCTCCCAGCCCTGCCAGCCCCGTGGCCCCGGAGAAGACACCGACCCCGGAGGACCAGAATAAAGGAGACCAGGGAATCCGCGGCCTCCGGATCCACGGAGGAGCCCAAAGCCGCTGTTCCAGGGGCTGGTCCAGGGCCTCAGCCCCATCACCCTCTCTGTTTTCCAAGCCTTCTGCCATGAGCAGGAATCACTCCTGGGGAGACAGGCCCCGGGTCCACCTGACACCTGAGGCTGAGCGGGGCCGTCCACCACGCCCAGGTGGGAAAACCCGGCCTCCCAGTGGGGCTTGATTTTGGTGTCTTTTGTGCCCTGTGGGCTCCCATGTCCCTTGCTCAGGTGCTTGAATGCCTGCCTTGGGGCGTGCTTTCTGGTTCGCTTCCATTTTTATAATTTTAGGGTTGGGACATAATCCTGCAAAGGCCATTTCCTCGCTGAGTGCGAATTACAGAGGAGAACCGGTCCCGGCAGAAACTTGCTCTGGCAGATTAATAGGGCTCAACTCTGCCAGGAGCACACGCTCTCCGCCCTTCCCCGCGGCTCTGCTCTCGGTGGGCGCTGACACACGGACTCAGTCCCCACACAGCTGGGCAGGTATCGGGGTCCCCGGGGGTCACAGGTGGGGCCTGAGCAGGGCCCCTGGGAGGGGAGCAAGGGGCAGAGAGCAGGCCGCCTGGTGTGTGCCAGGCGGAGTCCCAGCAAGGCCGGCATCCTCTGCTGTGCTCGGAGGCCGGGTCGGGCCCACCACGCGCAGGCGCAGGCCCCGGACAGGCAGAGCCAGGCTTCCTGCTTTAAACATGAGAGGACTGTGGCAGAGCAATGAGAGGGGTTGGCCGTCCCCTGTGGGGGGTCCTGCCCGAGAAGGGCTTGCAACTGGCAGAGTCAAATGGAGAGGCAAGATGCCCAGTGGAGTGGACCACGGGCAGGGTCTCCAGGTGTCGCTAGGAGTTCTGTGGGCAGGGAGAGGGAAGGGCATCCTGGGCTTAGGGACAGTGGGAGGGGGTTCCTTGCTGCTTGCTCTGTGCTAGGGACTGGGAAGGGTGTGCAGGCCATTTCACGTCCCCTAGCTAAAGGCCACCAGGGACTGCTATCCTGTTCCCTTCCAGCAGAGGCTCAGAGGCAGAGGGACGCCGCAGAACGTGGCGTCAGCAGGGGGCTGAGCTGCAGCTGTCAGGTCCAACCCTGGAGCAAGCTCTGGCCCTGCCCCTCCTGAGCAGCCCACGCTGGCAAAGGCCAGGCAAGCTCCCCACAGAAGCCAGGAGAGAGGCCCTGGGAGAGGTGGGCCCCCGGGCAGGGGACGCGAGGGCCTGGCTAGACCCATGGCCCGGCCAGCCTCTTTCCTTGCTGCAGCCGGCCGTGAGCTCACCTCAAGCCAGGGCCAGGGAAGGCCAGGGCTCCTAGTGCTGCCTTGCCCTCCTCACCAGCAGGGGCCACACGGGGCTGGGCACCCAGAAACTTGGGGACTCTCAGGATGCAAGGGGCCCTGCACACCTGTGTCCATGCAGAAGCGTCCCCAGGCAGGTGGGTCCCGCATAGGAGCCCGTGGCTTGGCCACCCCTTGGTCCCTGCTCAGGGGCCTGTGGCCTCTGGTGGCAGGTATCACTCTATGCCTCTCACCCCCCTCGAGCAGAGTATGTCCCCAGACCTGGCTGTTGGCCAAGGAGACGTGGCAGGTGCCACAGGTGGGCTGGGAAGCTGCTGGCTGCCCCGTCTGTCCTGGGAACCCACCTGCACTGGCCCCAGAGCGGGGAGGCAGGACAGGAACATGGTCACTCCCTCCCTGCCAGCCTGGGGATCCAGGGAGCCGGTCCCGTGGCTACAGCTCCCCGGGCCTGTCGGTCTCTGTGCCCCTCTCCCCATGCCCAGGGCGGGGACTCGCATGTCTCAGGTCCTTCAGTCACCCCCAGTGCCCCGGGGAGGCAGCAGGCACCCCCTGTGCCCACAGAGGGCAGAGCACTCACGGGCTGGCAGTGGGTGGGCTTCCCGTTCATGTCGGTGCTGGGCGGCCTCAGGTGGTCCCAGTCGCGGCCCTTGTTGTAGGTGATGAGCGTCGTCACCTTCCCGTCAACCTTCTGGTTGGCCAGGAAGACCCCTTTCACCCCTCTGACCTGGGGAAATGCAGGAAGGACTGTGAGGGCCTGTGGCCACTCTCTAAAGCCACACAGCCACCGTGCCCCCGCGGCCTGCTCGGCCGGAGCTCCTGCTAGGGGTGAGCCGGGCCGGGGGCAAGGCTTCCAGGCCTGGGCTCCAGGAGGCTGGTTCTCCCAGCTCCAAGGCCTGGACGATTTGCGCCACACCGAGTTGTGCTCCCAGGACCCGCTGACCACCCGATGGTGAAGCAGGTCCCCTGGCCTGCCCATGACCCCAGCCACGGGTCTCATGCAGAGCACAGGCTCACCTCACCTCACTCTGTGGGGCCTGCAGGTCCCACACCAGGGCTCTGCATCTGGGTCCCCTCCTGGGACTCCAGCAGCTCAGCTGCCCCTGGGAACGTCAGGAGCAAGGGCCGGGGGGGTCGTGCTAACCCAGAATGCTCGGGACGGGCCCAGGCTGTCACTGCTTTCTCCCTCAAGGGTCCAGAGGCCCAGGGCTGTGGTTCGCCCACACCCAGGGTGGTCACTAGTTGACCTGGAAGACGAGAGCAGGTTTTCCGTTCCTCAGTAACACCCGCACTCCCGCACAGAGATATCTCTGCAGGCTCCTGCTGCGTGGATGTCTTGGGCCCATTTTCTGTGCTGTGAACAGGCTCAGGACTCCTGCTCGCCCACCTGTGGGCAGCGGTCGGCCTCAGCACCGGGGCTTGCCACTATTTCTTGCAAAACACCTCAGGAGACTGAGGCTCCGGGAGCTGTGTGGAACCCCAGGTTCTGCACCCGAGGACTGTAGTTACGCTGATGGAAATAACAGTCATTAGTGGCTTCTCAGTGGCAGGCGCTGAGCCAAGACAGGCCACTGTGTCACTCCTGCAGCCCCGGGAGGCTGGTGCGTCTGCCCTCCTCAGTGTGCAGGTCTGTGGGTAACCACCCCCTGCGGGGCGCTGGCGGGGCAGGGTGGGGAGTGGAGCGTTAGCGTCCTCCTGCTGTGACAGAACATGGCAGGCAGGGCTTGGCCCTCCAGCTCCGCAGGTCAGGAGTCTGACGGTGTCCCCCCGTCCCATCAGCAGGGCTGCACCCCTCTGTAGCTCCAGCAAAAGTCCTTAATCCCCTCCAGGCCCCTTGGCCCTGCGAGGTGAAGGTCACGGTTGGAGGACTAGGATGTGGACGTTTGGGGGGCCACGATTCTCCCACAGTCGGGAGGGGCTGAGTGGCCCTTCAGAGCTGGACCCTGTGGGACTTGGGGGCTGGCTTCATGGGGTGATGCAGGGCAGCAGGGTCGTGCTCTTTGCCTGGGGACCATGGTCTTATAGGCACAGGCGGGTGTAGTTAGAAACCCAGCAGGTGCCTAGCGCTGGGCTGCTTCTCGGCTCTCGAGCCAGCTCTGACCCATGGCGAATCCACACCCGGTCCACTGTGGGCCTGCAAGGCACAGCGGGAGGCCGTGACCCGAGGTACACTGCCTGGCCTCTGCCCAGGAGGCTTCAGGGTGCTCCTGCTGGGGTGGCAGCTGCAGGCAGGCTAACAACCTGCACCACGGTGGCTGTCCTGGAAGGCGGGGACTGGCCCTCCAGACTCGGCACCAGCACAGGCTCCTCCAGCCAGGCCCAGCTTCTCAGTGAGAAGTGGCTCCAGGCCCAGGACCCAGGCTCCAGGTCATGGGGCTGAGCCTGGCTGAGCTCTGTGCCCAGCTGTGGGCCTGTGGCCAGCTTAGCCATGGACAGTGACAGCCTGGGACCACAGAGGGCATGCTGGGTGAGCTGGATCTCTGCCCTGCAGGAGAGGGCATGAGGAGCTGGTCCTGGCTCAAGGCCCCAGGCACAGCCCCGTGGGCTCCGGACTGCGGCTCACCCGGCTCTTCCCTGACACCCAGTCCTGTCACCCCGGGGTGCTCCCGGCCTCCCTGCAGAGTGCTGAGCCCTGCTGTGCTCGGGAGTAGCTCTGATGGATGGGGTCCCTTGTAACCCACTGTTCTTTACTGTCCTGGGACAGTGGCATCTCACTGTGGCTGACAGTCCAGAGGAGCCAGGAGCAGGCAGCCCTGGGCTGGTGCTGACCTGGGGTGTCTGGGTTGTCCGCCTTCTCTGACCCTCAGCTTCCTGAGCTGTGCACGGGCTGAGTACCCTTCCTGCTCCCTGGCTAGAAAAGGTCCAGGAGGGGAGCCTGGGGGCAGGGCTGGGGACATCGTGGCCCACCGAGAGCCCTGGCCGGGAGCCAGGAGTCTGCACCAGAGCCTGCATCCATGCTGGAGCCGGAGGCCAGAGCAGAGGAGGCTGGCGTGGGAGACAGAGGAGACCCGGACCCAGGGAGGGCAGCTCACAGCTGGCAGGGGAAAGAGGCCCCAGGCACTAGGCTGGGGCAGGACGGCCCCGCACGGAGGCCAGTTTCCATCCTGGGAGGGAGTCGAGGCTGCGTCTGTGTTGGGAAAGGCTCCGCAGATGCTCTCCAGTGCGGTACCCACCCTGTGTGGGGCTGTCCCTGGATCCCCTTCTTCCCTTTACCAAAGCTCGCACTGAGTGGCCACTGCATCTGGACCTCCTGAGGTGTCTCCGTACCCTCTTGGCCTAATGCGTTCGGCCCTTCAGAGGTGTTTGCAGACCCCTGAGACAGCGAGTGGGGACAGGACAGGGAGGGGTCCCCCTGCCGCGGGCCGTGCCCACCTCGAGGACGTCGATGACCACGCTCTCCTCGGCCTGCCGCGAGCTGCGCACGTCCTCCAGCACCAGGGTGTAGTGCACTCCACGCGGGTCCGACTGGTACAGGTTGTAGGTGTCCACCTGGTACCACTCCTGCACCGCCACGAACACCTGGCTCTCGTCCGTGCTGATGATCTGCAGGTCCTGGGGGACAGCGGCGGGGTCAGGGCCGGCTCGGCCGCAGCCCCCCGGCTCCCTCGGGGTCAAGCCATCTGGATCTGCACCCTGGCTCTCCACGTGTGGCTCCGTGGCCCTAGACAACCCCTTCACCTCCCCAGGGCGAGGGTCGGACCCTCCATACCAGGCCACCCTCCTCCTGCCCCCCCAGGCAGGCTGTCCTGCCACCCAGCGGGTTCCTCCAAGCACCCTCATGGCCAGCATGACCAGGGTGGGCTCCCTCCCCCACATGGGGCCAGCGCTGCCCTGCCACGGGGATGCAGAGCCGGATGGCGTCCAGTCCCCGGGAACGACCCACCCAGGGCCGACCCAGGGCCTCAGGTCCCAGGATATCTTCACTGCCCGATGACCCGACCCAGGAGCTGTGGTCAGCCTGCTTCCCTGTGCAGCTGTCACCCATCCTGGGGCCCCAGGGCGGTCAGGGAGGGCTTCCCTGGGAGGGAGCGTGGAGAAGGGAGTGTGGAAAGGAGCGGCCGGCACTGGTCCAGCCTGGGCTTCCCCCTCAGGGAGCCACAGGCCAGGCAGCTCCAGGCTCGGCAAAGTGGTCTCGGGTCAGTTCAGAGTTCAGAATCCAGAAAGAAAAGAAATCCCATGAGGAGGCAGCCAGGCTGCCCTGTTGGTGTCCTTCCCCAGGCCACATGCTGCGTGGGAGCCTGGACAGAGGTGGCCACACAGCCTGGTCTCTCAGCCATGCTCTGTGGCTCTCCAGCCTCTGGCTTGGTCTTCCGTTGATCTGATCCTTTGTTTTTTTTGCATGGGAACTGAAACCCAGGGGTGCTAACCACTGAGCCCCATCCCCAGCCCTTGTTATATTTCATTTAGAGACAGGGTCTCACTGAGTTGCTAGGGTCTCACTGAATTGCTGAGGCTGGCTTTGAACTTGCAACCGTCCTGCCTCAGCCTCCCAAGTCGCTGGGATGACAGACGTGCACCCACGGGCCCGTTTGTGCTGAACGTTTATTGCCCTCTGACCCTAGGGTTCCCAGGGTGTGGGGCTGCAGGTGGCCACTGCCCGGGCCCTTCTCCCTGTGCAACCTCGGGCTGAGCCTCGTGTTCTGCAGCCAATCTGCATCCTCAGCTGTGCTGACTCTTTATACGGAGACCCGGCCCTCCACCAGGCTGCCAGCTGGGCCCTATGCTGCGCAGCTGAAGGGGCCTTTGTAGAAGAGAGAGGTGACATCGTGGAGCACCTGCCATGCACCCTGAAAATGGGACAGCCCATGGCTGTGTCTGTGGACATGATTGTGACACACAGAAGTGAAAGGCACCAAGAAGCAAGCAGAGCGGAAGGATCAGGAGGCCCCAGGGCCTGGTGGCCCATTTGGAGGTGGGAGTCTGTGGGTGCTCAGGAAGCTCCCGTGGGAGCCGTGGCCGAGGGGCTTTGTCACCATGGCTGCCCACCAGGGGGCCTATGTGTCAGTCTGGCCATGAGGTCTGGCCACGGCAGAGCTTCAAACTGCGGTCAGGCTGAGGCTCCGCAGCCCGGGTGCACCGAGGCCCTGGGTGCTGGGTGTGGGGGGCGGCTCCTCAGCAACGGCATTCCCGGGGGCTGCATGGATTCAGATTTTGGTCCTCGGTGCCTGGCAGATGCCCTGCGTCGTGGTCCCTGGAATCTGGGACCAGGGACAGGGCAGGAGTGGCACCGAGTGATCTTCAGTGCCACCCTGGAGAGACCTGGCATCAGCACTGAAGATGTTCGTGGGACTTTCCTGACCCTGACCCTCCCACACCCTTTCCCGCGGTGGCTTCCTGTCTTGCACGTTTCCTGGGTGTGCTTTCCTCTGCCGTGAAGATCGTCCTGGACACCGCGCTCGGGGACGGCACACTGTGCTGTGCAGAGGGACATTCCGCGCTGGTGAGTCCTGGGTGTTTTCAACAGGAGCGAGACGGTCCTGGGCTCCCACAGACCTGCCTCTGGTGACCTGCTCGACGTCAATTCTGAGGGTGACTGTGGAATTGGCGACGAGGAGCCTTTCCAAGGTGCCGGGAGGCTGTCGAGCTGCGGGTGCTTCTCGCTCGCTGGCAGGGTGGAGGCCGCTCACCTCCCTCCGGGTGCCCAGACTGAGAGGGGGCCCCTGAAGTCCTGGCAGGGGGAGTGCTGCAGGTGTGGTGAATTCCGCATAAAGTTGCATGGACGTTTTTAAGAAATGAAGCGTGGCGCGTCCACCCCATTGTTAAGCCCGTGTGTGCCCAGCCCCGGAGGCTGCGGAGATGCCTGCTCACCAGCAAACGCGACCAGGCAGAGCTCAGTTCCCTGCGAGTAGTAAAAACGGCGGGGGGGGGGACTTAAAGAAGACGGACAGTCACTCTCCTGCAGGCCAGAGAGGTCCAGGGGCAGGCAGTGCAGGGTGGGGGCTCCACTGGCCACCAGCGACTGGGGTGCTTCCTGCCACGGCTCTACTGCCCCAGGATGTGGCCCTTGTCCTCGTGGCCCAGATGAGCTGAAGCTCAGCCACTGTACTGACACCCGGCAGCCGGAAGGAGACAGGGAGGAAGGCTGGGCTCCGGAGGGACAAGGAAACTCCATGAACGAGTCGTTCTAAAGCCTGGCCTCTGTGGCCTCTGTGGCCTGTGGCCTGTGGCGCAGGGGAAGCTGGGAAACGCAGTCCTCCTGCGGGCAGCAGCGTGGCAGCTGAACTCTGGGTTTGCTGCGTGAGATGAAGGGCAGGGTGGGCATGACGGGGCCCACGAGTTTCCACAGCGACCCAAGAGACGAGGACACAAGGGGTCAGAAGAGAGGGACAGGCAGGCTGGAGGGGGTTTGGGTGGAGAAGCAGCACATTCTGAGGAGCCCAACAGCGGAAACTCCCACAGACCTGAGAAGCAGGGCGCGGGGGGCTGAGAGAGCCACCTGGGCGCGAGGGCCAGAGCTGGCTGTGCCTCCAGGGCTCTGTGACAAGACTGGCTCCATCTTACTGAGAAGGGCTTGTGAGTGACAGGTGGCCCGTCTCCGGGGCTGTCACGCCGGCTCCTGGCCTCTGCTTCGGCAGCCTGCGGTGGCTCTGGCTGCGCTTGGCGCCCCCGGGCCGGCTAGAGCCATGCTCACGTGTTTCGGGGCCGGCGTCCTTGGCCACCGCCTCCCCCTGCCCCGTGCGAGGACTCCAGGGTGTCTGCTCGATGCCGCCCGAGGGCTGCTGTGCTGGCCGGGCCACCTCAGGACCCTCCAGGTCCCCCTGCCCCGGGGGCCTCCGAGAGCCCTCTGCTGGACCTTCCTTCCCCACGGGGACGCACTCTGTCCCTTCGCTGGCTCCTGTCCCTCGGGGGTGCCGCCTTTGCCAGCTGCTCTGCATTTCCTCCTGCTGCCTGGTCCCCGCGTCTGGAGGCCCCTGCCGTGTCCGGTCTCCGTCCAGCAGGTCCAGCAGCGGGCCTTTCTCAGGACGGTGTTGATTCATTTTTTAGCCCCTGTGCTAGGTGGCCTGTCCCAGCGTGGTGGTGGCAGGTGCCATCTTTTAGAAAGCCACAAAGTCACACGAAGACACACCCTGTGTCCAGGGAGTCCCCGCGCTTCACCCTGAGGAAGTTCAAGAGGCCCAGGGCCCGGCCTCCGAGCAGCAGGGATAGGAAATGGCCCCCGCGTCCAGGAGTGTGGCCCGGCCAGAGAGACCCCGTCCTTGACCGAGGGTTCGTCACTTAAAGTGGGTTTCGAGAATGGTTCTAGAAAATTCCTGGGGACAAGAGGCCTGTGGCCCGGACAGCTGGGGGGAGGGAGGCCCGTGAGAGCCTCTCCTCTCACTCACATGAGGCTGCGCAGGATTGAAAGGGAAGAAGGATGGGGTGAGGGGAGGAGAGGCATAAATCCACCGTAGAACACCTGAATCTGTTAGGAAACTCACTGATCCAGTTCTCAAGCCGCTGGCACGAAGTAGAGTCTTCCCTCTCTGAGCCGGGGAGAGGCTGGGCTGGGGGGCAGCGGCCTGAGAAGGTGGCATGGCCGTAGCTGAAGGCCACAGAGGTCATGACCTGCGGCCATAGGCTCTTTAGGACCCCTGCAGCCTGGGGAGCAGGGAGCAGGGCGCTGGGGGGACAAAGGCCCAAGGCCCAGGTCCCTTCTGTGCTGCAGCCCCCAGAAGTGACAGTCCCTCCCGACACAGCTGCACCTGCTCTGTGCGCCGAGCCGGGCCGGGCCCCGTCGGTCAGCCTGCTCCTCCTCCTCCCCTTTCCGACTCCTTCTGTCCTTTCTAAGGAGAGGCTCCAAAGGCCTCGGGACCCTGCCCACTCTGACTCAGGGGCTCGGAAGGTGCCAGCACAGCAGCCCGGGAGCCAGGGACGGTAGAGGCCCAGCCCCGGCGGGAGGCCCGGCAGTGCTGTCCTGGGCCACCCCTGCTCCCTGCCCTGGCCCGGCTCTGCCCAGGGACCTGGCTCTGCCCTGCGCCCCAATGGCTTTCCCCAGCTCTTCCCAAAGGGAACGTTCCCAGTCCTGGGGGCTCAGTGCACAGAGGTCGCACTGCTGCCGTCCACGCGCCCCGCCTCTGCCTCTGTCTGTCCTCTCCACAGCGCACGTCAGGAGGAGCAGCAGTTTCAACGACTGTCTACCCGACTGTGGCTGCCCCGCATCCGGAAACCCCACAAGGGCAGGAGCCGGGCACCTGGTTTGCAGCTCCAGCACCACCGCCTAGCCCCGTGAAGGATTTATAGTTGGTGTTTAATAAATGTGTGTGAAGGAGCAAAACCTCGGGCTGGGGCTGTGCAGTCTGCACAGTGGAGGAGGATGTAGCATGAGGCTGGGCTCACTCCCTGAGGCCTGTGTTAGAGGCTTGCTCTTGTTTCTAACTAGCTGTGTGACCTCCAACAGCTTACTGAGCCTCTCTGAACTTCCTCACCTTCCCTGCATCTCTGGAATAACACATTGGCAGGGTGAGGTCACAGTCAGGTCCTGAGGCAGGGCTTGGGGCAGGGTGAGGGCAGCCCCAGGACCCTTCCTTGCCTGTCTACCCAACAGAAGGAAGCGTCATTAACGGGGCACCTCCTGTGTGCTGGGCAACATACCAGGAAGCCAGGAGGCAGAGGTGAATAACAGAAACCCTCCCTGCGCTTGGCGATGGCAGGTAAGAGCCTGGGAGTTTGGGTCACCAAGCTGGTGTCAACAGGGAGAGGGGCAGACAGGGCGGAACACAGAGGCCTGGGCCAGCTGGGAGTCACAGGCAAGTGACATTTCTCCTGAGACGGCCTGTGAGCGAGTGCTGGGTCAGTGCGAGGCAGGCGGAGGGTGGGCACAGGCCCCGAGGCAGGGCGGAGTGGGCACCCTGGAGCGGGAGGCTGGGGGCTGGCCTGGAGGCGGGCAGTGGCTGGCCACCTGTTCCTGCCCGTTCTGGCCTGAGTCGCACTGCCCGCCAGGCAGTGTGGCCGGGGCATCTGGCCACAGCACTAGGGGAGGGGGCTGCCCTTACCTTTGGCAGTGCGTACTTGGGCAGCTTCATCAGGACAAAGTCACTGCGTCGGTAAGAGACGTAGTATTTAGTCCGGTTTGTAGAAGTCGCCTAAGAAAGGAAGGGAGGGAGGGACGGGGGAGGGAGGAGGATGGAAGGAGGAGAGAGGTAGAGGAGGGAGGGAGGGATGGAGGGAAAGAGGGAGGGAGGGAGGAAGGAAGGGAGGGAGGGAGGGAGGGAGGGAGGGAGGAAGGAGGAAAGAAAGGAGGGAGGGAGGGAGAAAGGAGGAGGAAGGATGGGAGGGAGGGAGGGAGGGAGGGAGGAAGGAAGGGAGGGAGGGAGGGAGGGAGGGAGGAAGGAGGGAGGAGGAAGGAAGGGAGGGAGGGAGGATGGAAGGAAGGGAGGAAGGGAGGGAGGGTGGAAGGGAGGGAGGGAGGGAGGGTGGAAGGGAGGGAGGGTGGAGGGAGGGAGGGTGGAAGGGAGGAAGGGAGGAGGGAGGGAGGATGGAAGGGAGGGAGGGAGAGTGGAAGGAAGGGAGGGAGGGTGGAGGAAGGGAGGGAGGGAGGGAGGGAGGAAGGGAGGTAGGGAGAGAGGGAGGGAGGGGGAGGAGGAAGGAAGGGAGGGTAGGAGAGAGGGAGGAAGGGAGGAAGGGAGGGAGGGAGGAAGACCATCTTAAGGGGCTGGAGTTCTGTTAAGCCTGTCCATCCCGAAGGACATGGCACGCTGTCAGCTCTGAGGCACCCTGTCCCTCAGCTCCTGTCTGTCTGAGACGGACAGACAAGGAGGTCCATGCCAAATGGCCCTCCCCAGGAGTCCACGCGGCCCCTGCTCCAGACCCTCCTCTCACGGCCCTGATCCCCAGCATCCAGGTCACAGGACTTCTCTTAGAGAGAGTGCCTTGGAGAGCCTCAGGCAGAAGAGACCAGAGATGCCCACTGAGCCCTGGGCAGGAGGGCAGGAGGGCAGGAGGGGAGGAGGGAGGAGGAGAGGAGGGAGGAGGGAGAAGGGGAAGAGGGGAGGAGGGAGGAGGGGAAGAGGGGAGAAGAACAGGAGGGGAGGAGGAGAGGAGGGAGAAGGGAGAAGGGGAAGAGGGGAGGAGAGCAGGAGGGGAGGAGGGGAAGAGAGAAGAGGCAGGAGGGGAGGAGAGCAGGAGGGGTGAGGGGAGGAGGGAGGAGGGGAAGAGGAGAGCAGGAGGGGAAGAAGGAGGAGGGAGAAGGGAAGAGGGTAGGAGAGCAGGAGGGGAGGAAGGGAGAGGGAGGGAGAGAGGAGGGAGGAGGGTGGGAGAGAGGAGGGAGGAGTGGAGGAGGGCAGGAGGGAAAGAGTGAGGAGGGAGGAGGGCAGGAGGGAGGAGGGAAAAGGGGAGGAGGAAAGGAGGGAGGAGGGCAGAAAGGAGGAGGGAAAGGGGGCAAAGGGAGGAGGGCAGGAGGGAGGAGGGAAAGAGTGAGGAGGGAGGAGGGCAGGATGGAGGAGGGAAGGAGGGAGTGGCAACCCCACATAGCGCCAGGGCCCCTGTAGCAGAGCAGGCCTGTCCAATGGGGACTTGGGGCTGCAGGGGACATTTGTCATGCCCATGGGCCTGGGCTTTGCCCTGTCCATCATAGGTCACCCAGCACCAGGCCAGGACAAGGCCACTGTCGCCTGGTGGGAGAGACAATGTGGGGCACCATCAAGTGTGAGAGACATGGAGGAGGTGGTCGACCAGACCTAGACTGGAACCCGGTCCTGGCCGGGAGCAGGGAGCCTGCAGCGCATCCTCTCTGTGTCGGACACCCTGGTGTGGTCCCTCCTGGACAGGACCCTGAGATGTCTGGTCATAGGTGACCTGTGTCCTGACAGCCCAGAGCCACGTAGCCCCTGAGCCCCCCAGTGCCCCATGCCAGGCTTCTGCCCTCTGCCCGGGCACCAGGCATGCCAGGCACACTGATGGCACCCCTGTTGGAGCTGCTGGCGGTCCCAGGGCAATGCAGGCCACACTGCCTGAGTCAGATAACACTCTGTGTGACATACAGTTGTCTCTACTATGGAGGACAGTGGACACTTGCAGAGATACAGGCAGGTGCTGGAGGACAGGGGCAGGTGGCGTGGGCTGGGAGGCAGCACAGGGGAGGGAACCGCGGGTGAAATCTGGCCTGGGGGCCTGACTGGGTCAGGGAGGTGGGGAGGAGGGTCCTGCAGTGGAGGTGAGGAGGGGGGTCCTGCAGTGGAGGTGGGAGGGGGATCCAGGAGGAGGGGCCTGCAGTGGAGGTGGGAGGGGGCTCCAGGAGGAGGGGCCTGCAGTGGAGGTGGGAGGGGGCTCCAGGAGGAGGGGCCTGCAGTGGAGGTGGGAGGGGGCTCCAGGAGGAGGGGCCTGCAGTGGAGGTGGGAGGGGCTCCAGGAGGAGGGGCCTGCAGTGGAGGTGGGAGGCGGCTCCAGGAGGAGGGGCCTGCAGTGGAGGTGGGAGGGGGATCCAGGAGGAGGGGCCTGCAGTGGAGGTGGGAGGGGGCTCCAGGAGGAGGGGCCTGCAGTGGAGGTGGGAGGGGGCTCCAGGAGGAGGGGCCTGCAGTGGAGGTGGGAGGGGGCTCCAGGAGGAGGGGCCTGCAGTGGAGGTGGGAGGCGGCTCCAGGAGGAGGGGCCTGCAGTGGAGGTGGGAGGGGGCTCCAGGAGGAGGGGCCTGCAGTGGAGGTGGGAGGGGATCCAGGAGGAGGGGCCTGCAGTGGAGGTGGGAGGGGGCTCCAGGAGGAGGGGCCTGCAGTGGAGGTGGGAGGGGGATCCAGGAGGAGGGGCCTGCAGTGGAGGTGGGGAGGGGGCTCCAGGAGGAGGGGCCTGCAGTGGAGGTGGGAGGCGGCTCCAGGAGGAGGGGCCTGCAGTGGAGGTGGGAGGGGGATCCAGGAGGAGGGGCCTGCAGTGGAGGTGGAGGGGGATCCAGGAGGAGGGGCCTGCAGTGGAGGTGGGAGGGGGCTCCAGGAGGAGGGGCCTGCAGTGGAGGTGGGAGGGGGCTCCAGGAGGAGGGGCCTGCAGTGGAGGTGGGAGGGGGCTCCAGGAGGAGGGGCCTGCAGTGGAGGTGGGAGGGGGCTCCAGGAGGAGGGGCCTGCAGTGGAGGTGGGAGGCGGCTCCAGGAGGAGGGGCCTGCAGTGGAGGTGGGAGGGGGATCCAGGAGGAGGGGCCTGCAGTGGAGGTGGGAGGGGGCTCCAGGAGGAGGGGCCTGCAGTGGAGGTGGGAGGGGGCTCCAGGAGGAGGGGCCTGCAGTGGAGGTGGGAGGGGGCTCCAGGAGGAGGGGCCTGCAGTGGAGGTGGGAGGCGGCTCCAGGAGGAGGGGCCTGCAGTGGAGGTGGGAGGGGGCTCCAGGAGGAGGGGCCTGCAGTGGAGGTGGGAGGGGGATCCAGGAGGAGGGGCCTGCAGTGGAGGTGGGAGGGGGCTCCAGGAGGAGGGGCCTGCAGTGGAGGTGGGAGGGGGATCCAGGAGGAGGGGCCTGCAGTGGAGGTGGGAGGGGGCTCCAGGAGGAGGGGCCTGCAGTGGAGGTGGGAGGCGGCTCCAGGAGGAGGGGCCTGCAGTGGAGGTGGGAGGGGGATCCAGGAGGAGGGGGCCTGCAGTGGAGGTGGGAGGGGGATCCAGGAGGAGGGGCCTGCAGTGGAGGTGGGAGGGGGCTCCAGGAGGAGGGGCCTACAGTGGAGGTGGGAGGGGGCTCCAGGAGGAGGGGCCTGCAGTGGAGGTGGGAGGCGGCTCCAGGAGGAGGGGCCTGCAGTGGAGGTGGGAGGGGGATCCAGGAGGAGGGGCCTGCAGTGGAGGTGGGAGGCGGCTCCAGGAGGAGGGGCCTGCAGTGGAGGTGGGAGGAGGGCCTGCAGTAGAGGTGGGAGGGGGCTCCAGGAGGAGGGGCCTGCAGTGGAGATGGGAGGGGGCTCCAGGAGGAGGGCCTGCAGTGGAGGTGGGAGGGGGCTCCAGGAGGAGGGGCCTGCAGTGGAGGTGGGGGGCTCCAGGAGGAGGGGCCTGCAGTGGAGGTGGGGGGCTCCAGGAGGAGGGGCCTGCAGTGGAGGTTGGGGGCTCCAGGAGGAGGGGCCTGCAGAAGAGGTGGGGGGCTCCAGGAGGAGGGGCCTGCAGTGGAGGTGGGGGGAGAGCGCAGCATTCCAGGGGCAGGGACTGCTGCCCAGTGCCTGGATGCTGGCGGAGGGCAGTGGAGACCGGGCAGGGCTGGAGGCTGGGCTGGGCAGGGTCAGGCCCTCAGGCTGCTGTAGGGGCGGCACTGCCCTGCCTGTTCCACCCCAAGCTCCACAGTGGCCTCAGCGCGCGCTGTGTGGGCAGGAGGCCAGAGAAGGCTGGAGCATGGAGGGCCAGTCCTCGGGGGAGGGGACACTCTAGGGGCCTTCTAGGCTGTTCTCAGCAGGAGGCTTACAGGGTCCCAGGGAGCAGATGGGACCAGTGACCGCAGCCAGAGCACCTGCCTCTGGCTCTCAGAGTGAGCTGGTGACAGCGCCAGCTGGCCTGAGGACATGGGCCTGGGGAAGCCCCCTGCCTGGCCAGTCGACTGGAGTTTCTGAGCTGGCTCGGACCTTGTGGTTGCTGAGGGTGGCCCATCTGTGACTCAGGGCACTGGGGCATAGGCAGCAAGTCCTCGTCACTGGGGTGTGGACAGCTGGTGGCTGGCAGTCAGGGGCAATGCCCAGGAGCAGCCCTGAGTGTCCCAGGGTCACTGAAGAAACGAGTGGCAGAATGGGTTTGGGTTTGGGGCCAGAGGTGGGAGGCTTCCGGCGGGCAGCTGGTGGGTGGCACCAGCAGTGCCCCAAGCCCAGGTACTGGCAGTTAGGGCCTCGGGAGGCGGCAGGGGCAGTGGGTGTGGCCCTGCTGAGAAGCCCTTGGGAGGAAGGCAGCCGTGTTGTGGCCTCTCCCCTAAATGACCCCATTCCCGAGCGTCCCACCACCTCCATGCCCACCGCCACCTTGCAGAGCCCGGAGCAGCCTCACCTTAAAGAAGATGTAATCGTCCTGCACGGTCAGCGAGCTGTGGTCGATGGGGCCTGTGAACGGGGCTGTTAGTGTCTTATCAGAGCAATTGTGGATCTGGCAGGTGACGTAGCGAAAACCTGCAGGAGATGAGAGCCAACCCAGGGCCATGAAGTGTCCAGTATTCAGACTGCGACGACCGAGCGACCGAGCGTTGGCCCGGCGACCCCGCCCTGCTGTGGCTGTTCTGTGTGTGGGTTCGGATTTTCAAGGATCTGCCCTGGGGTCACACCTGCTGCCCACCCAGCCGCCCTGGCCAGGAGGGCTGAGAGGAGCCTATTAGGTCTCAGCACTGGGACCAGCCGTTGCCCAGGGGTAGGGACAACCAGGGTAGCAACAGGCCCTCAGCCCCTGACCTTCAGGGCCCCCACCCTCCCAAAGGCCCTGACACCTCAGCGGGGCGGGAGTGTGTGGCACTGAGTGTGCTTATCCCCGACTCAAAACAAAAGCTCCCCGCCTTCCCCGGGTGTTTACGTGCGGCACGTTGAGTGCGGCCAGGCCGGGCGCCTGCGTCTGTCTGGGCTTCAGCTGCCCAGGTGTGGGAGCTCCACAGGTTCACAGCCTCGGAGCCTGCAGCCTGAGGGGCGCTCTTCCCAGCTGGTGGTCCAGGAGTGGGACTTGGCTGACACACCAACTTGCAGCCCAGGGAGGGACACGGAGGCCATAGCACCTTGGGCACACCTCCTGCCTGCGGCCCCGGTGTCAGGGGGGCATGAACAGTATTCAGGGCTGGCTCTCTCTGGGCCAGGAAGACCCACACCCTACGTCCACAACCACGAAGAGAGGGAGGGCTGGGCCTCCATGCACAGCTGGGACAGTGACACAGAGCAGGCACAAGGGCGCCTCTGACCCCACCCAACCACCAAGCATGCTGTAGGGTGGCCATGTCCTGTCAGCCCCATGGCCAGCTCAGATTGTAGGGCTGCTGGCCTGCAGGGACTTGGTGGGGAGTGAGAGCCAGACTCAGGGGCAGTCCCAGGCCACCCACACTGTGCCCACTCACCCACCCCCTCGCCCCCATCGGCTCTTCCCGTCCCTGGCAGGCCTCGCTGTCCTGGGCCTGGTGTCCCCTGAGCTAAGCCCCCGTGAGGGTGCTGCTGGGTTGGAGGGGATGCCCTGCTGTGCCCGCTGCCCTGCTGTGCTGCCTGCCCAGTGAAGTCCCCCACAGGGAGCGAGGCGCCTGTGGGCCTCTGGCCTTGCAAGTAGAGATGAGAGCTCCTCTGAGAGAGCAGCATGGC
Organism: Urocitellus parryii; assembly: GCF_045843805.1. Lineage (NCBI taxonomy): Eukaryota > Metazoa > Chordata > Mammalia > Rodentia > Sciuridae > Urocitellus > Urocitellus parryii. The sequence continues at coordinate 141,658,076 of NC_135540.1, read as the reverse complement.
ACGAAGTCACCACGGTTGTGACACGGGCACTGGGCTCCTTCTGTCCAGCCAGGAAGGGGATTGGCAGAGCTGGCGCAGGTTCTCCCAGGGTGGCCCTGGCCCCTGGGCAGGGCGTGAGCACTCAGCAGTCTACGGGGACACGGGGGTCCACAACCCCAGCTGGAGCTCCAGGCAGGGCCCCGGGTGCTGTGAGGCACAGAGGAGTGGTGGGGGGTGGGTCCTTGGGGACGGTGGGGAGGCGGGAGGGCCGTGAGAGTGCAGAGTGGCCCTCTGGTGGGCCAGGCTGGCGGGAGGGGGGGCGAGATCAGGAGGGGGGACTCGAGGTCCAGCGAGCCTGGCTCTGAAGGGCTGCCTGGCGGGGCGGGGCATTTGCCAAGTGGGTCTTGGGGTGCGTGGGGGCAGGCGACCCCGGGGGCTCTTCAAGTGCAGCTGGCTGCTGTGGCCCCTCTGCCAGGACGGCTGGCCCCTCTAGGACGTGGGCCTCTTTCTCCCTGGTGGGCAGCTGGGTGTCACAAGGACAACCCGCCCTGCTGTGAGTGGTGTCCTTGTGCCACCTGCACGGGGCCAGGGTGTTTGGGGCTTGGTGAAGTCCCCAGAGGACGAGAGAGGATGGCGGGAGTGGGGGAGGATTCTCCATGACCTTGTCTGGCAAACCAGGCCTCCTCTGAGCTTTGGCCACTTGGTTATCAAGAGGGGACCCACAATAACTGCTGCCCACCTCCCGGCTCCGTGGTGGGCCCCACAGAGAGCTGAGGACGGGGAGGCACCTGCCCCGGGTCTCATGGGGACTCCACCTTCGGGGCCCAGTCCTCACAGGGACCGCTGCCCTGCTGTCCACCAGCCCTGCCCTGGTGAACACGGCCTGGCCCAGTCTGCACAGGGACAGGCCCAGCGGCAGAAGGGAGAGCCAGGTGTGAGCAGGCAGGCGCGGCCAGCAAGCACCTAGCACAGGCCCGTCCTCACGCCCTGACCTCCCCCTCCCCCTCCCAGCCCGCCCCCGCTGCCCGCCAGGTGGGTCCTGCTGCTGCTAAGGTCGTCCTGTTGGCGCCATCACGCACCAGGCAGGGGCCTGTCCTGTTCATATCTGCGTTTGGTGGACAGAGGTACAACCTATGGTCCTCTCATCTCTGTTGTTCCAGAACATTCAGTGGTGCTCAAACACCCTGGGCTCGAGGACCCTCTGTGGTTCCCTTCTCAGTGCTCCTCCTGGAGGGGTACAGAGCAGCACGCGAGGCCCTGGCTCCCTGGAGGAGGCCAGTGGGCTGGGCGGCCGGGCCCCTGTCTTGGCTGGGGCAGGGGGAGCCCGCACACCGCAGGCTCGGCACACTCTGGCAGGACAGTGTGAGCAGAAGGTAGATGCTCAGGGGCCAGAACAAATCACCCTCTTAATAGATTTTTCCGCTGGAGCGGAGCTCCTTGGCTTCAGTGGATCCCCAGCGGGAAACAAGCACATTTAAAACCATGCCTCTTCATAACAGGGCGCCGTCGGCCTGCGGGGCCACCGCTGGGGCTGAGCAGGGGCAGGTCACCGAGACCCCTACAGCCACGCCCCTCCTCCTCACCTCCACTGAGGTCCTGGGCTTCCATGTGGACCAGGTTGGGGTCGGTGTCCACCCCAGACACAGCCCTGGAAAAGAACAGGTGAGATGGCATCAGGGTGGCCAGCACCAGATCCCCGCACCCCACTGCCTCTTGGCCCTCCTGGGTCTGAGGTCTCTGGCTCTGTGCCTCCCCCAGGGCCTCCTGCTCCTGCGGCAGACGAGGCCTGGCCTCTGCCTGTGGGAGCCTGGTGTGGGGTGTTCTGTCCCCCTCCCATTCACAGGACGGTTTACGAAGCTCACCCTCCTTCACGGGGGACTTGCTGGCCACCTCAGGAGACAGCAGCTGGGGCTGCCATGCTCACTTCACAAGTAGGGCAGTGCAGAAGAGCCGGTGGCTTGCCCGAGGTCACACAGCCACCACGGGCCACCACAGGCCACCTGGGCTCCAGCCAGGACCCAGCCTGAGCCGCTGCCTGACCATTTGCCCTGACCCTTTGCCCCGACTCTGGGTCACTGCCCCGCACGGCTCTGCTCTGTCACTGAGCCCTCCCCCAGGGGTGCCCCAGGGGCTGCCCCCATTCTCTTGTGGGGCACAGGCTCGGGAGGACAGCCTGCCTATGTCACTGGCCTGGACTGTTAGCTCCAGGCTGGACTGTGTGGCCAGGCACCTATCATGAGGAAGCCTACTGAGGCAGGGAGGTTCTGTCACTTGTCTCAGGCCACGAGGCCCTGACCCTTCAGACTCTGCCTCTGCACGGAGTGTGACAGCGTGACACAGGGCTGGTAGCTCCTGTGCCTTCTTGCGCTGTTCCAGCGCTGTCTCCAGGAGCCTGTGGGCCTGCTGAGCCAGCCCACCCAGGCCCTGGGGTTGGAGACCAGTGACACAGCAGTGTGGGGTTCCTGCCAGTGTCCTCCCTGAGCCCATGTCCACCCTCCCAGGTATGTTCCTATGAATGACAGGGAGACAGAGGAGAGTGGGCTTCCCCGGGGCAGGGCCAGGCCATCACCTGTCCTGACAGCGTGCTTGGGGCAGAGCCTCAGGTGCAGGCCCTCCTGGGTGCTCTAGTTACCTACCTCACTCAGGGCAGAGCAGCCCTGGGCACTTGGTTACACCCATTTCACAGATGAGAATTCCAAGGCTCAGGCAGGTGGAAACACGAACCCAAGTCAAGCAGCTCATCACGAAAGATCTATAGCCCAGGACCCGCCACCTCCTCCATCGCACATGGAGATAGGGCGGTGCGGCCACAGAGGACAGGAGGGCCCGCACCTGCCCTTTCCCTGGGCCCTGCCCCGAGCTCTCACAGGCTGCCCTCCCAGGGCACTCTCCTCTGGTTGCTCCCATAGTCACACTGGCCCTGAGACTGCTGGCCACGGGCAGCACCTCTCCCCTGGGTTCTCAGCTCCAGGTAGGGCAGGGAAGGCAGGTGCCCAGGGCCAGCACAGCCGAACCCTCTGCAAGGAACATCCCCTCTCCACTCACTTCAACAACATCTGCTGGCTGCCCCTGGACCACTGTTTACTGAAAGCCACGTGCCCCCAGCCACTCCCTGTCAACCTATTGTGTGTACTTAATAAAAACCTGCAGAGCACTCTCTATGTTGGGGTTCAGGATTCAGAGGTGAATCAGTCACAGCCTCTGCTCTCCAGGAAAGCAAGGCTAGCAGGGAGGCCACATTTAACAAAACCATTGGCCCATCTGTCTATCTTCCACCCATCCATCCACCCATCCACTCATCCATCCATCCACTCATCCATCCACCCATCCACTCATCTATCCATCCATCCACTCATCCATCCATCCACTCATCCATCCATCCATCCACTCATCCATCCATCCATCCACTCATCCACCCATCCACCCATCCATCCACCCACTCATCCATCCATCCATCCACTCATCCATCCATCCATCCACTCATCCATCCATCCATCCACTCATCCATCCATCCATCACTCATCCATCCATCCATCCACTCATCCATCCATCCATCCACTCATCCATCCATCCACCCATCCATCCACCCATCCACTCATCCATCCATCCATCCACTCATCCATCCATCCATCCACTCATCCATCCATCCACTCATCCATCCATCCACCCATCCATCCACCCATCCACCCATCCATCCATCCATCCACTCATCCATCCATCCATCCACTCATCTATCCATCCATCCACCCATCCATCCACCCATCCACTCATCCATCCATCCATCCACCCATCCATCCACCCATCCACTCATCTATCCATCCATCCACCCATCCATCCACCCATCCACTCATCCATCCATCCACTCATCCATCCATCCACTCATCCATCCATCCACTCATCCATCCATCCACTCATCCATCCACCCATCCACCCATCCATCCATCCATCCACTCATCCATCCATCCATCCACTCATCTATCCATCCATCCACCCATCCATCCACCCATCCACTCATCCATCCATCCATCCACCCATCCATCCACCCATCCACTCATCTATCCATCCATCCACCCATCCATCCACCCATCCACTCATCCATCCATCCACTCATCCATCCATCCACCCATCCATCCACCCATCCACTCATCCATCCATCCACTCATCCATCCACCCATCCACTCATCCATCCATCCACTCATCCATCCACCCATCCACTCATCTATCCATCCATCCACCCATCCATCCACCCATCCACTCATCTATCCATCCACTCATCCATCCATCCACTCATCCATCCATCCACTCATCCATCCATCCACTCATCCATCCATCCACTCATCCATCCATCCACTCATCCATCCACCCATCCACTCATCCATCCATCTACTCATCCATCCACCCATCCACTCATCTATCCATCCATCCACCCATCCATCCACCCATCCACTCATCCATCCATCCATCCACTCATCCATCCATCCACTCACCCATCCATCCACTCATCCATCCATCCATCCACTCATCCATCCATCCATCCATCCACTCATCCATCCATCCATCCACTCATCCATCCATCCATCCATCCACTCATCCATCCATCCATCCACTCATCCATCCATCCATCCACTCATCCATCCATCCATCCATCCACTCATCCATCCATCCATCCACTCATCCATCCATCCATCCACTCATCCATCCATCCATCCACCCATCCACTCATCCATCCACTCATCCATCCATCCATCCATCCACTCATCTATCCATCTATCCACTCATCCATCCACCCACCCATTCATCTACTCATCCATCCATCCACTCATCCATCCATCCATCCATTCACACATCCATCCACTCATCTATCCATCCATCCATCCACCCACCCATCCATCCATCCATCCACTCATCCGTCCACCCACCCATCTATGCACTCATCCATTCATCTATTCATCCATCCATCCATTCATCCATCCATCCATCCATTCACACATCCATCCACTCATCTATCCACCCATCCATTCATCTACCCATCCATTCACTAGTCTATCCATCCATCTATCCATCGACCCATCCACTCATCCACCCATCCATCCACCCATTTATCCATCCATCCAGTTACCCACCCACCCATTCCACACATGTGTCCATCCATTTACTGAGCACCTACTACTGGTTCTGTGTCAGGACTGGAACTATAAAGACCTACTTGGCGTCTCCCTGTCCTCAACAGTCACAGTCTGGAAAAATGTCTGAACATTCTTCCCAGGCTCAAAGTCTTTGGGACAGAGGTTGTCAAAACACCGTGTCTGCTGGTCACGGAGGCGGGGCTGGTGGTGGTGTGGCTCAGGAAGCAGTCTGTTTGTCACTGAGCAGTGGCACGTGCCACACAGCCAGGGATGGGGAGCTCTCCCCCATCTTGTGGTATGAGAGCAAATCTTCATCCAAGAGAGGGTGGAGCGGGCTCTTGGGGGCTGCAGTCTATTTGGCACGGCACCTAACGGGTGTCAAAGTGCCTTCCCTGGCGAGAAGGAGTGGGAGGAGGAGCCGTCCCCCGAACACCTGCGCTCAGCCCCCAACCACGTGCTTCACAGTCATGACCTCACAGACGGAGCAGGGGTGTCGCCTCTGCTTTATGGGCAACCAGCCGAGGTGGGGGAGGCTTGGGGCGCTAGTTCACTCAAGGTGCCATCCTGGGCTCAGACGGCCGGGCTCCCTCTTGGGCCCGGTCCCGCCCCTGTGAGGGGGCCCGAGCACACAGCCACACCAGCCGTGGCCTCCGCTCCCCAGTCCTGAGCTGCCGGGCTCCCGGCTCTCATGGGTATCCAGGGGGCCTGCTGACCGCCCAGGGCCCTGTAAGAGGCCAAAGAAGGGGAGCAGAGGCTCGTCCCAGGTGGCACTTGCTGGTCTCCAGGGAGCCAGGACAGGGTCGGAATCCATGCTGTCCCCAGCACCCGCCCAGCAGGGGGAGCGTGAGTGGGAAGGAAGGGAGCTGAGCCCAGGCCCGCGTTTCCCACACTGAGCTCCTCCGTGGCGGCTGTGTGCACACTCCCACTTCAGCCTCTGCCTCCCAAGACCCCCAGGAAACTCGAGCCTGAGCCGCGGTCCTGCTGGCCCTGGATGTCCAGCCAGCCCCACTGTGCAAACCCCTTCCACCCGCCACACCCGCTCTCAAGGACACGTGCCCAAGACAAACTGAGGTCACTTCCTGGCCGTCGCTCCCTTCCCTGCAGCACTCCCACGGCCCCTGAGACAGACCTGTCCCCACAGAGTGCCGTCCCTGGTACTGATAGCCCATGTCTGATAGCCCATGTGGCCGTCCCTTCAGACCTCAGCTGCTCCCAGCCTGCGTGGCACCACCGACCCGTGGCTCTACCTCTCCAGGGAGCAGGGGCAACCAGGTGGCCTGAGTGGAGCCAGGTGCACAGGGCGGGCCCCACGTGGGTCTGATGGGCAGGATGTGGTGCTGCGATGGCAGCTGGTGGGCACCCTGGAGTCCTGGGGATTCCAAGCCCAGGAGAGCCAGCACCTGTCCCCTGGCCCTGAGGGGAGACAGGGTTCCCGGAGCAGAGTCCTTGGCCGCAGATAGGAGCTTCGCCTCAGTCTGGCCACCACTGTCGAGGGGGGTGGGGACACTCCTGCTCTCTGGCATCTCCTGTGCTGACTCTGGTGTTTCCTCTTTCCCTCCCTCCCGTGTCCCTCTGCACAGACCAGTGCACAGTACACAGCGGCCCTGAGGCCTGGTACCCAGGACCCTTGGCTGTGAACAAGGCCCAGGCAGAGCCCGGCCGGCTCAGGGAACAGGCACGGCCTGGCGGCCCTCTCGTCATCGAGGTGCCTGAAGATGGAACTTGGGAAGGTCCCCGCCCTGGTCCTGCAGCATTGTTAGAACAGATGGCTCCTGGGCAGGAGAGGGCAGGAGCTGCAAGAGCCCCAGACGCAGCCCTGGGACGCCCCCTCCTGCCACTTCCTCTTTCTGCTGACAGAGGTGCTCTGTCCCCACCTGGGCCAGCACTGGGGCTGAGGAAGAGGAAGGCCGAGCCTGTCCCTGGGTGAGCTTGGGGACAAGGAGGGAGAAGACAGAAGCATCTGGTGAGGGGCTGTGGGTGACCTCCCAGCAGAGGAGTCAGAGCTGTGACCTCTGGCCACGGTCAATCGCACCCAAGGTCCGTGGCCGCTACCGAGGGCATCGTGACTAGGATGGTGCCCTGCTGGAGGCCACTATGACGGTTTCATTCCAGGAAAGCTGGGAGGCGAGGGAGGGTGAGGGCCAGAGGCAGAGGGCTGTGTCCACAAGGTGCCCCTCGAGCTCGCTAGTGTGCACCTCACAGAGCGCTAACAGCCCGGGCTTGAGGCAGAACGCGGGCCTCGATGATTCCTGCCGTCAGTTCAAGGACAAAGAGCCCTTGGAACAGCTGTCAAAACAGTGACTCCCCGTCCAACAGGGGGCTGCATGCCTGTCACTCCAGCAGAGATCCCCAACCCGCGCCCAGCGCCTGGCGTGATTGCTGTCACCCTGAGCCACCTGAGAAACTTGGGGAAGGACACTTTGATTTGCCCGAGATCAGAGCCTGTTTGAACTGTCTCCCATTTCCCTTCCAGCGTCTGAGGGCCACTTCCTCTCTCTGGCCAGAGGTCTCTGCGAGCCAGGCCAGGGCTGGGGTGCCCCAGAGCCTGGCCCCGGCCCCAGGCTGGTCCCAGGGCTGCAGAGCCCTGCCAGCTCCCCGGGCGGGTAGTGGCTCAGAATCCTACTTCCTGACCCTGGTCCTACTCCTGGGCACCCTCAGGGCACATAGGTCCCCTCCTACAGCTGCTCTGGCTCCTAAGAGTTGCCCTCAGTGACAAGGCCAGTGACTGATGGCCCAGCCCTGGTTTCTGAGGTGGAACCAGGCCCTCCCTGGGCAGCATGGACAGGCAGCATCACCTCCCCAGAGAGCAAAGGGCACCAAGGCAGGAGCCCGTCCCGTTCAGTCCTCGGCAGGCCAGGAGGAGAGTCTCCACCACTGCCATCAGCATGAAGCCACCCACGGGGCAGGAGGGAAGGGGACGCTCCACGGGGCTCTGTGCTGGGGACAGGGTGGGCCTGGCTGGGAGGCCAGGGCACGTCTGAGCCGAGGAGGGGCATGAGAGCACACGCACACACACACACACAGATGCATACACAGGTGCACACACATGCACATGTACACGTGTGCATACGCCACACACAGGCACACATGCACGCATAGACATGCACAGACACGCACACAGATGCACACGCATTTGCACACACACCACACACATGTACACACAGATGCACATACATGCACATATACACATGTGCACACACACCACACACAGACACACGTATGCACAGACAGGCACAGAGATGTACACACACACACAGCAGAGCCACACGTGGGACTACGTGAGGTGACTGTGCATCTCAACAGGCGTCAGATCAGGAGAGCATGTGGGCCTGTGGCCGTGGCTAGAGGAGGGCGCGGGCTCCCGTCAGCTGCCCGGGACTGGGTGAGTGCTGGTTCTGCCCGCGCCTGCTCTGCCTCCAGCAGACCCTCCCAGAGCGTCAGGGCAGCCTCGCTGGGGCCAAGGACCCGGGCTGAGCCCCGGAGGCCCTGAGCAGCTCAGGAGCTAATGCCTTCGCCAGCTGGAGCCCTGAATGCAGGTCCCCTGTCCCCTTCCCCTACGTGGCTCTTCAGCAGGCCAGGGTGGGCACGCCTCTGGGTCAGGTCTGCACGCTGACCTGGCTCCTAGGCACCCCACAGAGGCCGAGCAGGGCCACTAGCTGGGCTGTGGGCCCTGGCAGGAGATTGGGGCCCAGGCGCAGGCCCCAGCGGCCCGCAGGCCCCGGAGGCTACGCGGCAGCTCCCAAGCAGGGCTGTTAGGATGGTCAGGAAGAGGAGCCAGAGGAGCCAGGCGGTGCCCACGGGTGTAGGCTCTGGGCCAGGGAGACGCAAATCATAACCCTCTCCACTGGGGACAACCAGGGCCGGGAGACGCCCAGGCACACAGAGCTGGGCAGCTGGTTCACAGGTGCAAACAGGACTCAAGGGATGCCAGGCCCTGGGCCTGTAGCGGGGCCACACTGCCCTCAGGAGCAGAGGCCAGGAGGCCCCCCAGGTGAGGAGGTGCAGTGGGGACAGGGCAGGGGCCCCAGGGGACAGGGCTCTCACCAGAACACATGGTCTTTGGTCACGCGCTCTTGCAGAAGCGTCCACTTCTTCCCCAGGTCAGATGACACGTAGAGCTTCAGGCAGAAACAGAGAAATCACAGTTTGGTCGTGACGTCAGAAATGAGCCGGGGACAGGGTGGGGACAGCCAGCCTGAGAGTGGCCCGCAGGATGCCCCTGTGCTGTCGGCTCTATCCTACAGACACAGGAAGTGTGCATGGGGGTGGGGACAGCCCCCACACAGAGCAGCTCCTGCCCAGGCCACCTGCAGGAGCCAGGGGTGAGGACTCCAGGTGGAAACCCAGGAGCCCTCCCAGAGGAGGTGCGCTGACCGCTGACCAAGGAGAGCTTTGATAGCACTCACAGAAGAGGGGTGGGGGCAGGAGGGGGCAGGAGGGAGGGGAAGGCATGTGGAGGGGCGCGCTGCCGGCGCCCAGGGCTTCAGGAGTGGGAGGAGGTCAGGGCCTGGAGGGGAGCCAGGGCTGGGGCTCTGTGCAGGCTGCTGGCCTGGTCCAGGTGCCTCCACCCTGCAGGGTGGATGGCACGACCTTCTCCTGCTGTGGACTTGACCCTCACATGGTGTTTGAGCTTGAGGGGTCAGGCTGACGGATGGCAGGGCACGTGCTAGGCCTCCCAGTCAAGGCCCTGCTCCTACAGGGGACAGATTCTCAGCTCCTGTCTCCTCCTAGTGACCACTGCTGGCCTCTACCCCAGGAGGTCATGGCTGGGTGCCCTGAGCACCCAGTCACGGGGCAGCACCCTGGGTGGGCCTTGCTCTGCAGATGTCGGGCATGCGAGGGAGCCAGAGGTTCAACACTCATGGAGAGCACCAAGCCAGGAGAGGCCTGCAGGGGGGACGGCGTGTCCTGCATGTCCAGGCCTCCCCACGTCCCACTGGACCCTGCAGATTTTGCAGCCCCTGCCGAACACCCCCAGCCGAGGCGGGTGAGACCAGGGTGGGAGGGCGTGGCCAGGAGGCATGGCCAGGGATGGAGGCAGGGAGTCCTCTGTCCTGGCCTGGCGGACGGGAGGCAAAGGGCAGAGAGGCCTGTTTAGGGATGGGGCAGGCCCTGGGAGGAGTGGAAGGGGCAAGAAAGTGACATGGTCCTGGGTTCCGTGCCCTGGGGGCAGGGATGGGGACGGCCCTGGCCCCCAGGACGTCACCATAAGCTCCTGGGGAGGCAGCCCCTCCAGCCTGTCCTAACTGAGTGCTTTTGCCCTGGTAATGACACTGGAATCAAAGCCCTGCTTCTTTAACTCTGGAGCCACATGCAGAAAATAGCCATGGCCATAAGACTTTCCTCCCGAGCGGCTGAGTCATTGCTCAGCTAACCCTCTGTGGCCCCCAGATGCCCTATGGATTGTCACACAATCACCCTGCCTGCACCCAGCCGTCCATGCTAACCAGTTGCTGCCCCACGTGGTGGCCTCTGGGCCTTTGCACGTGTGATCCCTCTGCCTGGGACAGCATCCTTCCTCTCTCCGCCACCCAGGTAACCCCAGCCCTTCAGCGGAGCCTCCTCCCCACCCGACGCTCTGGTCTGTCGTCCAGGTGCTGAGTGGCTGCCGGGGCCCCTTTCCACGGAACCCCCCTCTGATGGAGGGAGAGACCACAAGGAAGCAGCCAGGTCTCGAGCATGCAGGTGCCTCCCCACAGCCAGGGTTCCGTCTGGCTGCTCTCTGCACTGCTGCACTGCCAGTCTGAGGGGACGGCCATAGCACCGTGCCACAGAGCTCAGAGCTGGGCTCAGACAACACAGTCGCTCCCAGTCCTGGAGGCCAGAAGTCCACGGTCAAGAAGTGGGCAGGGCAGGCTCCTCCCTCCTGGGTGGGTGGATGCAGCCTCCCCGGGTCTGCACATGGTGGCCCCTCTGTATGTCTGTCCTGGTCTCCCCTTCTCATGAGGACAGGATGAAGCTCCCCACTAGTGACCTTGCTTTACCTTACCAACCTCTGTGAAGAGGTCCACACCCAGTCACATACCAAGGTCCTGGGGTCAGGGCTCAGCACACGGACCTTGGAGGACATAGTCCTGGTACGAGCGCCACCAGAACCAGGTCCTCTGCAGTCCTGGCCCCTCCCAGGGTCCTGGGTCTGTCAGAGCACGCCCCTCGGAAGCTCTCTTCCAGGAGGGGCATTTCATTTCCCACTTCTCTGCACATGGCACGTTGCCCATGCTCCACACTGCTCTGCTCACCCTGGAAACAGAGCTGAGCCCGGGCCTTCATGGCCAGGTGCACGGGTGTTTTCTGGGTGAGTGGACACGTTTGGCTCCAGGGCAGGAGCTCATAGCCTGCTCTGTGAAGGGCCAGCCTTGCCGGCTGAGCTGTCTCTAGACCAGTCACCCATCTCACTCTGGGAAGAGCGCCATGGTCAGAGGAGGCACACAGGCCAGTGGGTGGCTACTGGCCATCACACAGGACGGTGACAGGCCTCTGTGCGCTGACCCCTGCTCAGGGCACGTGATGAGAAACCACCACCTTTGGCACATAGAAGGCGTAAGTCTCACGAGGACATGGAGCCCCTGTGTCCCTTCAAACGGGCCTGTCCCAAGGCAGAGCTCAGCCAATATCCACAGCAGGCAGGGGACATCTTCTGCTGTCTGGGCCTGTGAGCCCCTGGCAGCAGCCGTGGTCATGAGGGGCCAGGAGCTGAGGCACATGTGTCACCTGCTACTCATTTAACACACGCACGCAAACGGACACGCACACACATGTGTGCACATACACACACACACCCACGCACACGCACAGAGCACGGCTCCCTCTCTGCGGATGCAGAACCCCAGGCTCAGGGAAACAGGCCGCTGCCCAAGGTCGCGTAGAGGTCTCCGCCCGGCAGACCTGTTCGCAGAGCCATCAGTGGCAGCCCAGGAAGGTGACCGGTCACCCGAGCCCGCCCTCTGGTCGGCTGCATGGCTCAGGCCCTTTGTGCCTCAGTTTACCCATCTGTAAACCAGGAGAGCCCTGCTCACAGCCGCAGTCGGTGGACCAAGTACCAGTCCACAGCATCGTCCCTGGGAGCCCGTGACAGAGCCTCCGTGTCAACGAAGCCATCGTCACTGTCGTCACCGCCTTTGCTCCTGTCTCTGATGTCCCCCAGGGACTTTATGGAGCATTTCCAATTCAGTCTCACGGGAGATGATTTCACAATCCACCGTCCACTGCTTCAGAAATAGAACTTTCTGCTTAATAAACGGCAAACACCAGCAATAAACAGGGATAAGCCCCGGGGACATCACAGTCCCCACAGCCCCGCTGCACAGCTCCCGTCCGCGGGGCGCAGGAAGCAGGAGGTGCTGTGTGGCAGCACCTGCCGTGTGGAGGCCAGAAGGCGGAGGGCAGAGAGGGCAGGGTCGGCAGGCGGTGCACACAGAGGCCCGGGCGCTCCCGGGGGCTGGACACGGCTGGCAGCACTCGGACCCCGTCACCCTGCACAGCGGGAAGCCGCCAGCCCCTCAGCGCTTGGACTCCCTGGTTGTTGGAGACCAGGTTGGGGACGCCCCCACGATGCCGCAGTGGGATGAGGCCTTTCCTGCCCTGGGCTTCTCTGGGGGCAGCAGGGGAGGGCAGAGGCCGTGGGGTGAGTGGGGCTGGCTCTGGGCCCGAGTCTGGCTGGGCTGCAGGGGCAGGGGCAGTGGCCACGTGGGCTGGCTGGATCTCAGCCCCAGCCCTGCGTTCATGACGTTGGAAGTCCAGGGGCTCCTGCTGCCCACCTTCCTGACAGGCAGAGGCCGAAGGTCCCGGGGTGCCCAGGCTGCAGCTCCTGGGAGACCCTTGAGGGCCCAGACTGAAGCCCCATCCGCTCCACCAACCTTTAGAGAGCGCCCGCCGCTGCCCACTGGAGCCCCTCTCTGCTCAGACACCCCGAGTGACACCCTGCCCCTGTGGAGCCCCAGCAGAGGCCAGCGGCCAGAGCGAAATGAGCAGAATCGTTCTATCACCGGGGAGAAGTCGCGTTGCGACGGGGTCCCGAAGGCTGGGGTCAGAGAGGGCTGCAGACTCTGCTGACCCTGAGTCCCTGCCAGCAGCCCGGTGCCCACCCGTCAGTGCCCAGCGAGACGTCTGGCCTCTCACCCCACATCACAAGGGCTGCCCCTTGGCACCGGCCTTGGCTTGACCAGATGCCCGCGGACCCTGCCAGGGCTGCGGCACAGCAGTGTCCTCTCACCCCCGGACGCCCGCGGATCCTGCCAGGGCTGGGGCACAGCAGTGTCCTCTCACCCCCAGACGCCCGCGGACCCTGCCAGGGCTGGGGCACAGCAGTGTCCTCTCACCCCCGGACGCCCGCGGACCCTGCCAGGGCTGGGGCACAGCAGTGTCCTCTCACCCCCGGACGCCCGCGGACCCTGCCAGGGCTGGGGCACAGCAGTGTCCTCTCACCCCCGGACGCCCGCGGACCCTGCCAGGGCTGCGGCACAGCAGTGTCCTCTCACCCCCGGACGCCCGCGGACCCTGCCAGGGCTGGGGCACAGCAGTGTCCTCTCACCCCCCTTCCCCCACGGTCCCCTTTATGCTCTGGAACTGCCCTAGAAGGGACGCACCTGAGCCCCGGGCAGTGTCCCCCAGCGAGTCCTCCCTGACCTCCCACCCCTAGCCTTGCTGGCTCCTCTGAGTCTGGAAGGAAACCAACATCTCGGTGCTGGGAAGGGAGGGAAAACCCCAAGGTGTAAAGTCCAGCTTAAGTGTGCCAGGCTCCCGTGCCCACAGCTCTGCCCACAGGCGGCCAAGGCGCCAGCATAGGGAGCACCTGAGGGCCACACGTGCCAGCGTCACGGAGAGCTGGCCCAGGAAGGGCGGGCCAGGCCTACCCCCGACCCCAGCAGCCTTCCGAGTTTCCCAAGTCTGGGAAGAAGACCACATCGGGCTGTCCCCAAGGAAGCCTGTCCAGGCCCCATCAAAGTGACACAGTGAGGGTCTGAGAGGGGTGGGAGGTGGGGTCAGCCAGAGTGAGGGGGAGGACACAGGGGAGGAAGGGGCTCCCGTCAGTGCCCACCTGCCCACCCTGCTGACTCTGGGCTCCGCATGTGACGCACTTTGATCCACACCGTGTGCAACAGGTCCAAGCCAGCACACAGAGGATGCCTGTGCCCATCGTGAAGAGAGCGCGAGCCCAGGGAGGGTCAGGGGAGCAAGACCCTGTGCCCAGGAGCCACGTCCACCAACCCCACAGCCCAGCGGATCCCAGCCACACCACAGGCTGGACCAGCCAGCAGCGTGCGTCCAGCTCCGGGGCCCACGGCTCTGCCCACAAGCAGCCACTGGGCCGGCGGGTGTGTCACTCGGCATGTGGCAGCAGGCACCTGCCTGTGCACCAGATTGTTGGCATCCAGGCCTGGCGTTGTCCCCGGCTCTGCCGGGCTTCTTGGGAATTAGAGATCTTTAAAACCCATAAAGTCCCCAAACCTCAAGCCTTGCTGTCATTGTTATTAATTCCCACCGATTTCTCGTTCCTTTACAACCTTAAAGAAGCCTCTTTACTCCCTTTTTCTTTCCTTGCTCACAGAAAAGAGCCAAGGAAAAGAAGCAAGATTTCAGCTCCATTAATTTTTCAGGGCACCATAAATTAAAGAGCCATCGCGACGCAGGAAAATGAGTCTCCGTGGTGGTGCTCGGCTCCGATTACGGGGGAGGCCAAGTCGCGCTGTTAACACCCACAAGCACACGCCGGCCGAGCAAGGTGCTGGGAGCAGAGGCAGCCCCAAGGCCAGGGGATGTGGGACTCCAGACCTTGGCAAGGAGACCAGGCCCTGCCGACAGCGGGGCTCAGTCCAGCCAGGAGCCTCTCTAAGCAGGTCTCTGCCCTGGCTGATCCCTCCTGGCAGCCATCTGTCTTTTATCTAACGGACCTCCACCAGTTCATTCATTCATCTATCTCCCTCCCACTCATACACCCATGCACCCGTCCAGCCAACGCTACACCACCCACCCATCCACCCTGACCCACTCATCCACCCACATATTCACCACCTCATCCAGGTGTACTCCAGCTGTCTACCACCTTCCCATCACAACCCACTCATGAATCTACATCCATCCACCCACCCACCCACTCATCCTTCCATCCCTCCATCTATCCATCCATCCACCCATCCATCCATCCATCCCTCCATCCACCCATCCATCCATCCATCCCTCCATCCACCCATCCACTCACCTACCCATCCATTCACTCATTCATCCATCTACCCATCCACCCACCTATCCACCCATCCTTCCATCCACCCATCCAACTGTCCATCCACCCACCCACCTATCCATTCATTCACTCATTCATCCATCTACCCATCCACCTACCTATCCACCCATCCTTCCATCCACGCATCCAACCGTCCATCTACCCATCCACCCACCCACCCACCATTCAACCCTCCCTCTCTCCCTTCCTCCATCCACAGGACCCCAGAGGGCAGGCAGGTGGGGGCACAGGTTGCAAAGGGAGGCTGCTGCCCTGAGTGGCCTCCACCTGCCCCCCAGACCCCTGCTGCCCTTTCCTCCTTTTGCTGGTGGGGGCCTGGCCTGCTCAGGGGCAGCACTTCCTCTCTCTGATATCTGGTTGAGTCACCCACGAGTGGCCCCAGCAGAAGACTGGTGGGAAGGAAGAGAGGGGCTGGGACAACATTCCTCCTGTCCTGACCGTCCAGCCACAGTTGGCGGGGGTTGTGTTACTGTAACCAGGACAAGGCCCCTCCTGCCACCTTCCCCATGACTGCACTCGGACATGACAAGAAGCCAAAAGTGGCTTCACGGAAGCCAAGTCCTAATCCCTAGAACCTGGACTGTACCTTACAGGGCAAACGGGACTTTGCAGCTGTGATTATTAAGATGCAGAGATGACCTTAGGCTGCCGGGACGGGGCTCCATGTGAACGAGGGATGGCAGGAGACATCTCCCACACACACACCTGCACACACGTGTGCACACGCACACGCGCACACACACGTGCACACACAGTGGGTGTTGTGCAGATGGAGCAGGGAGGTTTGAAGATGCTGTCCCTGAGAGTGGCATCCGCAGCTAGAAGGCGGAGCTTGGCAGCCTCGGGGACCAGCAAAGGCCAGGCCAGGTTCTCCCTGGAGTCCAGAGGACACGGCCCTGTGGCACCTGGATTTCAGTGCAGTGGGTCTGACTTCACACTGGGAGAGGCCGGTTTTGTCACAGTTACGCTGAGCCAGACAGCCTCTGGTCACTGGTCACAGTGGCTGCAGGAAGCTGACCAGGGCCTCCTCCCCAGCCCTGGCTCCTCCTCTGGGGCCTTTCCCGCCCAGTGACCTCTCCCCGCACGGCCTCCAGGAGCTGGGTGGGCCGGCTCTGCCCGCACTGGCAGGGGCTCTCCCACCCCCGGGCCAGCCCCCAGGTCCTGGGAAGGGCTGGACAGGTAAGCCACGCTCCCTGCCGTGGGGAGGCGCCCTGGTTCCCGGCAGGGCCTGGAGGACAAGGCTCCCAAGGAGCGGATGCTGCCCTGCCTTGTGGGACACCTGGCTCCTGTTGGTGAAGGTGGACACTCATCCCAGGCAGAGGGAAAGGGCCAGCAAGACCTGGCACAGGAGGTGTGCGGAGCATTCTGGAAGTAAGGGAAGGCCCTAATGGCTAGTGTGTGGGGAGAGACAGAGTGCAACAATGTGGTGGCCAGCTGTGACCGACTGACCCCTCCCCAGGCCTCTGTGCCCAGTGCCCGCTCACCTCCACCTTCCTTAGTCCCCACAACAGTCAGGCAGCTGTCACTCCCCTACTGACACTCCCCACGCCGACACGGGCCACACACCTGTGACTAGAGTCTGGGCCTCGAAACCCCGGGGAGGCTCCCCCTGCACCAGCCTAGGTGTCTGAGTCCCACCGAGTCAGAAGGGTGCTTCTGAGCTGACATTTATCCAATAGGGTGCCCCACCCATGGGCCTGCGGCAGGTGTCCCTGCCCCGTGGACTGCTCGCGCCCCTGTGCCCCCTTACCTTGCTCTCCTTGGTGTAGGCGAGGACCTTGTCCTCCTCCTTGGGGTGGAAGATGAGGGTCTCCACCAGGAAGGCGATCGGCTGCTTCTGGAAGGTGGCGCCCTCGTCGGTGCTCAGGAAGAGGCTCTGCTCGCGGTCGCTGAGCGAGGAGCTCACCAGGATGATCTGCAACACAGGGCAGCGTGAGCCTCCGGCCAGCACGGCCTCCCCACGCAGAACCCTGGTGCCCACCCTGTGCCCAGCGCTGGCCCTGCCACGACACTGAGGCTGGACCGTGGACCTCTGCCACAAAGGAGACCCCAGCTCAGGGGGAGCCGAGCCAGCGGGCGTGTCACCGTGTACGGCTGACCCGGGGCCTGGAGGGAGCGGAGAGCCGGGGGTGGACGGGAGGGCGTGACGGACACAGGGGACACTGACGGGGGCGAGGGGCTGAGGGGGGCCGGGTTCTGATGGCAAGAGGGCCACGGTGGGTCCAGCGTGTCCCCTGGAAGGACGCCCGTGCCCTGACCCCACACCTGGGAACGTGACCCCATTGGCAATGTGGTTATGAGCTCAGTCAAGACCCTCCTGAGTCAGGGTGGCCAGGCCAATGACCGGTGTCCTCCTAAGATGACCAGATGGACACTGATATGAGAGGGGTGCACCTCTGAGTCCTGGATGCCCATGGACTGCCCAGGACACCAGGAAAAGCAGAGAGTGGACAGTCCTGTGAGCCTCCAGAGGAGCTGGCTTGCTCACACTGTGCCCTGGACGTCAGCCTCCAGGCCAGGGGACAGGAGTTCCCAGCTGCGGGGCTCTGGAGAGGTGGCCACAGGACAGTTCTACAGCACATGGGAGGTTGTCACCTGCTCTACATTCCCTCATGTCCACGTGGCTTAGTAGACATGGGCCCCCAAGGTGGCCTGCAGGCCTGGGCCCCGGCTGGGGCTTTGGTGGCTTAGTCAGACTGGGGATGTCCTTCCACCTGCCATTTCCACTCTGTGCGTCACTGCAGTGGCTGCAGTGACAGGTGGTGACACCCTTAGGAGGGGCCCAGGCACCAGGAGCACTCTGCTCTCCAAGGCCTCCTACAGGGACGCCGCAGCAGGCCTGCTCTGTGGTGCCAGGACACGCCCTGTGAGTGGCCAGCACCTGGGCGGGCAGCCGGGCAGCTCCACCCCCGGCCTCCATTCACTGAGTCCTGGGACACTGGCGTCCCTGGGCTGCATGGGACTCCCTTTGGTCTCACAGAGGGCCAGGAAGGGACAGCCAGCCTACTGCTCACACCCGGGTGACAGGCAGGCCCAGAGGTGAAAGAAGGACGTGGACATCCAGTCCAAAGTGACGCTGCCAGGGTCCCCCGGTGTGGCAGGTCCCAGAGCCTTGGGGTACAACACCCGGCCGCACGGGGGGCCGACAGGGCAAGGCTGGCCCCTGCTGGCTGGACTCGGTGTCCACCCTGCAACTTCACCCCACCGCCCACTCCACCCGCCAGCCGCTGCGGCCCACTCCCTCAGCCCCGCGCCTCTCTTTATCTCCCTCCCGGCTGCTCACAGCGGGCAGACGTCCACCCCCGGACAGCACCGTAGGCATTCTGGGGGCCTCCTGCCTCCCCTGTGCGCAGGGCCTGGCACGAGGTGGGTGCTAAGACCCCGTAAATGGGTCTGGGAACCTCGGTGCACACCAGGGCTGCGGCGCAGGGTGGGCTCTCCATCACAGCCTGTGTCTGCCCTGCCCATCCCCCCCGCAGGCCCAGGGCTCTGCCAGGGGGACCCCGAGGTGAGAGGAAGAAAAGAACGGCTGGCCGGGCGCCAGCCATCGGCTCGGAGCTATTTTGGGCCTCACAGTTGGAAGAGCAAGCAGGAGTGTTGGGGGGGGGGCAGCGGGTGGGCTGAGGAGCCCAGGAAGACACCAACCAGCCGCCAGGCAGAGGCTGGCAGATTGTTCCTCCGAGTTGGGAAGCAGGCTCTATTTTAAAGGGGGTATTTTTACTGCTTACTATTCTGGGGAGACAGATGGTACCTGCACCAGGTTCCGGGGCCCACACGGCTGGGCGTTGGAAATCAGAGGGACCCAGCCAAGCACTCCAGAGAGACATTCCACAGGCTCATTTCACGACGGCCAGTCCACTTGTAGTGTGGGCCCCAGAAAAGGCTGGACAGTGTGGGGCCCGCCGCCATCGCGGGAGGGGAGGCAGCGCGTCCTGTGTTTTGCTGTGCACTCAGGTGCGCCTGCTGGGGAGGCTTGGCCGTCCCCCCTGCTCAGACGGGGAAGCGGAGGCCAGAGTGGCTGAGCGCCTGTGGGCAGCACACCGCCTGCCCAGCTGGGGCCAAGCCTCCTCCATGGCTCACCTGTGGGCCTGCGCTGGGCTCCCTCCCCCGCGTCTGACCCGGAGCCCCCATGCCCTGTTCTGCCTTGGATTGGCCTGTGTCAGCCTGTTCCCATCTGGACCCTGGCTAGGACCTGCTGTCAGAGCCACTGTGTCCTGAGGAGCTGACGAGTCACCACCCCGGTCCACAAGGCTTCCCACCACCTCCTCCAAAGGTGGGGCCGAGGTCCCATTCTGCCTGTGGTGACTACAGCGACTCTCCACACTAAAAAAAATCAAAACCTGAAGACACCCGGCAGATGGCAGAAACCGCCCTGGCTCTGCCAGACTCTGCTGCGGGCTCCTCAGAGGGTCCACTCCCTCCAGAATCCCACCCCGGGACTTGGCTCCTTCGCCCTTCACCAACTTTAGGCCCAAAGAGTCCCTGGCCCCATGATGGGGTGCCCTGAGTCACCTGTCTGTTGAAAACCCAATTCCTGTAGGGTCCAGAGAACTTGGCCCTGATGCCCAGAGGGGAAGACCCTGGAAGCAAACCGACACAGAGCCTCCGCCCCCACCTCCCAGGGTCCCGTCCCTGCCAGGTGAGCTGTGGTGAGCCAGGACAGCTCCCCCACCCAGTGCTTGCTCCTGGCCCTGGAGAGTCCCACTGGGACGGTCAGCAAGTTTGGGTGGCCACTCATGTTGCAGGAGGGGGCTGCCCCAGGATGACCATCTGCTCCCCTCACCCTCAGGACACACGGCCTGCGTGCTTGTGCACGGCCTTGGACACACCAGAGGCTGGGGGCAGTTAGGGCCCAGGAGCCCTCAGGACCTGGCCTAGGCAGAGGCAGTGGACTGGGCAGCAGAGGGCAGGGCCTGGGCACTTCAGAGCAGTCTGGCGGCTTTGGGTGGGGGAAGAAATGCAACAGGAAGTGCAGGAACTGCTCAGCTGCTGGCGTGGACAGAGGGTGTGTGGCCCTGCTCTCACAGGGATGGGGACTGGGCAGGGCCAGTTTGGGGAGACGACCGTGAGGTCGGGCGGAGCTGCTGAGATCCTGAGGCGCACCCAGGGACAGGAGGGGTTCAGAGAGGAGGCAGGCTTTGGGGGTGAGGTGCACAGACACGTGGCTGGGTCCTGGGAGTGGACCAGCCCACCAGCGAGGTCATCTAGAATGGGCCTTCGTAGCTGTTTGGAGCAGGGGTCGTGAAGTGAGGAGAGAAACAGGCTGGGGGTGGGCAGGTGACCTCAAGAGGGGCCTGGCAGGACCGCAGGGGGCAGAGGGCCCGCAGGCTCCCGCTTCCTCCACCGCAGCCCTCGGCCGTACCTGGGCCTCTCCGGCTGGTGTCAACCCGGTCACTCTGTGGGTCTGGCCCCAGAGGCCTCTGCCTGGAGGGGTGTGCCCGGCTCCTTGTCCCTAAGTCATATTAACAATGTTATATTTTTATGTTAACTTCTAAATTCATACTGATTTTCACCAACAAATCAGACTAGTGCACATTTTTAGGGCACAACAGGACACACACGGGCAATGTGGCATGTGCACATGACGACCCCTGACATGCCCATCACCGTAGCCACTTACCACCTCAGTACAGCTGGGAGAGAGCCGTCCAGCGCCGTCCTTCCCACTCTGCAGCAGCCCAGAGCCCCCAGCCCACCCTGAACCCCGACCCTGCTCTCGTGCTGTGTCAACGCTGACTGTGGACACTCTGAAAATGTCCTTTTACATCACAGCCTCACCACGTCCGCCTCCAGAACCTTCCACCACCCACGGGGACGCTCCAGACCCGTTCTTCCCTGACCTCCCACTTGCTGGGCGTCTTCCCACAAGGCCACACCACAGGGGACATGGGCGTCTCACTCGGTGCTGAGCCCAGGCCCTGGTGCCTGCAGTAGGCGCTTTAGCGCTGTCCACTGCACGACTGATGTCTCTGAGCCTCACCCGCGGCCAGCACTTGGGGGCTGTTTGTGCCGAGCTGTGTGGGCCGGGGCTCAGGCTGCCCCTGCCCCAAGGCCCAGCTGAAACCCAGGGGGACTCACAGACCACACAGCCTCCTGGGCAGGAGGGGGAGAAACCCCGTCCTCAGCGGCTCTGGGCGGCCCAGGTCCCTGCAGGTCTCCAGCCTCCGTCCCAGGACATTGACCTCCGACCTCACGCCAGTCCTCCCTGCACTGCACAGGGAAGCTTCTGGTCCCCGTGCCCAGCCTTCCTGGACAGCGGGCTCTGAGAAAGCCCTGGTGGTGGAGGACCAAGGACTCTGACCTACCAGGTCCAGGGAGGTCCACCAGGTCGGCTCCCGTGGCCCCACAGGCACCAGCAACCCCCGGAAAAGAGCCCCCCCATGCACTTGACCAAAGGTGAATACGCGTCCAGGCAGGGCGCACCCACCCCAGCCTGGGTCCTGGAGACACTCTCCAAGGCTGCCAAGCTCTGGGCACAGGAGGGGCCCTCGCCACGCAGCGCGACTGCACACCCACTTTTAGAACTCCTCCGGATCCACGCAGACCCACGTCAGGGGCCCGTGGGTGATGCCCAGGCACCCAGAGCAGGGCCACTCACAGGCGGTGGTGCTCAGCAGGATAGTGCCCCGCTGAGGGGCAGGTGAGCCGCTGAGAAGGAAGGCTGGAGGAAGTGTGCCCACAGGGCAGCTGTCACCCAGCACCAGGTGGAGCTGCACCAAGTCAGAGCACTTGCACTGGACACCCAGGCTGTGAGACGCGTGGGACCCAGTGAGCGTGCCCTCCTGGGGCTCAGACCCCGGCACACAGATGCCCGGGGCAATGATTCCAGAGGCCGTGTGTTCTGGGATTTAACAGGTAGATGACTGAGTCACATAGGTAAAGGGTGTGTGTGTCACACAGGTAAAGGGTGTGTGTGTGTGTCACATAGGTAAGTGTGTGTGTGTCACACAGGTAAAGTGTGTGTACACACACACACACACACACACACTCCACATAAAGGTGCGTGGGTGCAGGTGTGCCTGTGAGCCAGGCTGGAAGGCCAGGTACGCTGGACGTCCTGGCCAGGCCCTCGAACCAAGTCTCTTTTGTCCGAGACGCCCTGGCTTCTTGCCAGCTGCTCGGCACTGCCCAGCGGGAGAAGCCCTTGGCTCTTTGTGGAATGAATAAATGCATTTTCGTCAGTGGATATTTTTTATACAATGTGTCAAATCTGTCATCAGAGAGACGCCACTAAGTTGTTCCCAGGAGCGGCGTGCTGGTGAGCAGAGGCCACGGAAGCTCCGTGGGCAGGAACCTCTTTCTAATCCGGACTTTACCACCCGACCGCCGGGTCCTTGCACTGTAACTGGGTGGTCTCCTCCCCCTCTCCCCCAGTCCTCCTCTCCATCCCTGCACTGAAGCCGCCCTGGGGAGGGACCTGGGAACCCGGGAGCAGCGGGCTGTGCTCCTCGAGCCTGGCGCTCAGGGTAGGCGCTGGCCACGCTGCCCCAGCAATCCTGATCTGCCCTGGTGTCCCCCAGGACATGTCCGCACCGATTCAGCTCCCAGGCTGAGAACCAGACAAACGTGTCCTCGTCTTCCCTTCATGACAGGGAGCACTGGGAGACATGGTGCCACGCAGAGAAACAGGAGCCTGGAGGGGACAATGAGCAGCCCAAGGCCACCCACCCCTCTGCGTGGAGACAACTTGACCCAACCAACATAATCTGTGAAACATCCACTAACTGAGGCCAGAGAGGCCTGGTCAGTCCTAACTGCTGTCCTGGAGAGCGTCCCCAAGAACCCCTGTGACCCGAGCCAGAGCACGCCTTTCCTTCTACCATAGGTGACTTGGAAGTCGCGGCCCGGTGGCGCTCACTGAAGAGGGAGACATACTTCAGGACGTGTGCAGATCACTCCTCGCCGGGCCTCAGGGCCTTGCCGTGTGGACTTGGGGTCCGCACCCTGTGTCGTGGGGGCCGCCAGCCTCTACGTGGGTAACTACTGGTGATCTGGGTTCTGGAAGGGCCTCAGCCGGGCTCCGGAGGAGCCTGGTGTGACTGTGTTTAGTTGGGCTGTCCCAGGACACTCTGTGGCAGCGGGGAGCCTGGTTTCCCGGGCGGAATGCGGTGGCCAATTCTCCAGAGCTGCTGTGTTGGGAGGTTGTCTGATATCAGGGCGGCTGCGTTAAGTGGTAGGATTAGATCAGGGGACGTCGCTCATTTATCTGCCCTTAACTGAGCAGCGGAAGGAAGGCCGCGAAGACACCGCAGCTCCTGTGTGTCAGGCTTTCCAGAGGCGCCGCGGCGGCCTCCTGGGTGGAGAGGACAGCCAGCCTCCTCCCCTTTCTACCTGTGATCAGAGCCAAGACCACCGGCCGCCGCTGGAGCAGCTGGAGAAATGCCCCCGAGCTTCGCCAAGGCCACTTGAGGGGGCCATGAGCTGTCACGGGGCCCACGTCTGCACAAGGTCCGGCCAGGGGGCCAGCCCAGGAGGAAGGCAGAGCCGGGCGGCCCTCGGTTGCAATCCCCTCTGTCTGGGGAGCGCCAGGCCTTGCAGGGGGAAGCCAGGGTCAGTGTCTGAGCTCAGACCTGCGTGAGTCACAGTTGGCACAAGCAGCGCCTCTGGCTGTGGCTGACGACGACACGGCGCAGGAGCCAGCCAGGCCGAGCGCTGACCGAGGGCCTGCTGTGAGCCCGGCCTGGACCGTGTCTGCCACGTCCACTGCTGCCCGTCTCCCAGGAGTCCCCGTCATGGTTTGAATAAGTGTCCCCAAAGCCCATGTGCTGAAGGCTTGGTCTTCCACCGTGACGCTCCCGGCAGGGGGTGGAAGCTCCAGGGGGAGGAGGGGGCAGACCCAGGAGTCTGGAAGTCAGGACTCAGAGTCAGGAAGGGGCAGGAGCAGAGAGCCCACCCACCCAGGGCCTCCCAGGGCCTCCCCGCCCCCCACACTGAGGAGGAGGCTCAGGGGTGGGCAGACAGGACAGGGACCCGAGAGGTGCCAGGGAGGATGGCCAGAGGGAGCAGGCCCAGGACAGAGTCAGTGTCAAACATGGCGTGGACACAGGGACCAGTGACGGCCAGGGCAGGCACTGGGGTCTTGGAGTACCATCGGTTGTCTGCGGGGGCTGTGTCCCCTGGTCTACCGATGGTCAGTATCAGTGTCCGTGGGCACTCTGATTCCAGCGGCGGGCACCTGTGAATGTCAAGGGGAGCTCTGATCCCCAGAGCCACTGGTTGTGGGTGCTGGAGCCTGGGGGTCCCTGTACCTGCGTCCCTGAGCACCATTGGTCAGTAGGACAGGGTGTTGGTGTCCTGTGATGGGGTGAGAGCCGTGCCACCTTGCTCCCTTCGTTGTGTCCTCTAACCATGTGCCGTCAGTCACCAGCCAGTCCCGTGCCTTCTGCTCCTCGGTGGCAGGGAGTGGCCCCAGGGCCTGGCTGCTGCTGACCTCAGAGAGAGCCTGGCAGGTGGTGGGGACTGCGTCTCGGAGGAGGCTCCTTTGGTCCGTGGAGTCCTGCTCGTCCTTCCTGCCACGGATGACGGAGGCTTCCACTCAGCTCTGGGGCAGCGCTCTGGGGGCCCCGGCTCCTGGCTGCTGGGTCTCCAACCAAGGAAAACAGTCGGTGGCACCGAGGGAGAGACCTGAGGGGGGCTGCTCTGGGAAACAGGTGACCCTGACAGCCTTCCCCCAGGGACGGAGACCTTCAGCAGCAGGAGAGGAGCCAGGGCATGGCATGTGGTCAGGGCTCCCACCACGGACTGAGCGGGGGATGAGGGCAGAGGACTCTTGTCCACACCTCATCATCCTGGGCCTCATGATCGACCCTTGAGGAGGGTGGCGTTAGCTTTCTGGAGCCCAGAGAGGCTGACTGACTTGCCCAGGGCCACACAGCATGTCGAGAGCATAGGGCCACATTACAGAGGTGTGTTCGTAATGTGCACCGCGTCAAGGAAACGATTCTGTTGTCACATTTGCCATTTACAAACCTCACACGCCTTGAGGACCCTTTGGTGCCAGCACTTCCCTAGTGAGCTTATGGACATAGGGCACAGAGGAGGGCCCTGCTCTGGGAGCTACACGGACCACGGCGGGGAGCAGGGGCGGGGGTGCACCGTGTGTGCGAGACACAGACACTAAGAAAACAAAGGAAGGACGATGGCTTCAAACAGTGAAGCATCCGTGCCAACACACAGAGGCGAAGCGATGTGGACGCCCGGCACCGAGGAGTGTGGCCTGCTTTCCCGGCCAACCCCAAGACGCTGAGCTGCCCCCAACAGCTGTCAAGGGGGAGCCGACTCCGTCACTGCACCTCCGCCCCACTCCGCCTCCGCCATCCCCCCACTCTGCAGCGGCTCATACTCAGGTGGTTCAGGAGCCGCCGCGGGCTGCGGGTCCTGAGGCCAGACGGTGGATTCTGTTCACACCCCACACCACCCCCACTGCCTGGACCAAAGCCCATGGGGAGCACTCTACAAGGCATGAGTGGGTGGGTGGTGGGGTGGAGGGCGGGAGGGATGGACAGATGGGTGTGTGTGTAGGTGTGGGTGGACGGGAAAACGTATATATTGATGTACGTCCAGTGAGCTGATGAATATTCCAGTAAATGGCACATGGCTATGTGGATGGATGGATGGGTGGATGGATGGGTGGGTGGATGGATGGGTGGATGGATGGATGGATGGGTGGGTGGATGGGTGGGTGGATGGATGGATGATGGATGATGGATGGATGGGTGGATGGATGGGTGGATGGATGGATGGGTGGGTGGATGGATGGGTGGGTGGATGGATGGGTGGATGGATGGTGGGTGGGTGGATGGGAGGATGGAGGGGTGGATAAAGGATTGATAGATGGGAGGATGGATGGGTGGATAAAGGATTGATAGATGGATGGGTGGATGGATGGTGGATGGATGGATAGAAGGATGGATGGGTAGATGGGTGGTTTGGTGGATGGGTAGATGGATAGGTGGCTAGATAGATGGGTGGATGGATGGATGGATGGGTGGATGGGTGGATGGATGGTGGATGGATGGGTAGATGGGTGGTTCGGTGGATGAATAGATGGATGGATGGATAGAAGGATGGATGGGTAGATGGGTGGTTGGGTGGATGGCTAGATGGGTGGATGGCTAGATGGGTGGTTGGGTGGATGGAGAGGTGCACGGAAGAACCTGAGTACTTAGAGTGTGCTGTGTTCTCACTCCTCCTAGCTGCCAGACAAGGCCACATGGTCCCTTTGCTGGGCCCTGGGCTCCACCCCTTTGGTGTGGAGAGAGGGGTGGGGGTGACCCTCCTGCTGGGCTCTGCAGGCTCAGAACAGCCAGCCATGTGAGGGCTCAGGGAGGGTGGGGTGGCACACTCGAGGCCACCCTGGGGAGCCCAGAGCGCCACGCATCACCTTGGGGCCTCTTTTCAGAATCGCCTCCAAAACCTACATTGCGGGTTCATGATTTCCACGTGGCTGGTTTTAGAACAAGTAATTAAATGGTTTTACGGCTGGTTTTTAAAGGCAGCTCTTTCGCTTGGGCACAGCGCCGCATTCTCCCTGTGGTCCCCAGTGCAGAGGGTTTTGAAGCTGACAGCAAGACGCTCTGTCTAGGGCGGAGGCCAGAGGATCGCAGTGTGGCTTAGTGTGACCCGACCAGCCCAGGGGTCAGGACCTCGTCAGGACCTGACCTGAGGGGGTTAGTGTCTGAGGACACGTGGCAGCCAGCTGAGCAGGGAACGGGAGGCAGCTGGGGAGCGGGCTGTGTGCACGGTGCGCGTGGGTACGGGGCACCCTGAGGGGGGACCTGGCTCAGCCTGGAGGGACGGGTCCAGGAAGCGTCCAGATGAAGGCCAGGCACAGCTGGAGGGGACAGCGGGCTGGACATGCAGTGGCCTGCTGCCCTCCTCCCCTCGGCCTGTGCTATGCCTGGGGACAGGGTGCTCTTTGTCCCCTTGCGTGTGGGCAAGCACACGTGTGCCCAGGGATGGCAGTCAGTGCGCACGCTCTCCCCTCGGTGGGAACCAAGCGAGGCCTCTTCCCGGCCCCCACCTGGGTGCACCCTCTCACCCTGGTGAGCACTGCCCGGGAGCACAGGTGCCCCAGAGTCTGCAGGCCTGGCTCCCAGGGGGCACCTGTGGTCAGGAGGAGGGGCTGGCCCTGGTCCTGGCCCGCCTGGAGAACGCTCCTCCCCCCCCCCCCGGCCCTGCCCCTGGGCCTGTCCCCTCTGAGGTTAGACAGTGATTCCCGGGGCTGCCCTAGGGCACCCTGGGCACCTCTGGGCTGGGCCTTCACTTCTATCCCCTCACCCCAGAGCCCCTGTGGCTGGGATGAATGGCACGGTGGGTGCGCAGGACCCCGGGCAGCTGGGAGCGAGCTGGGGCACGGGGAGGGATCCTCGGGGGGAACCGGGCACCTGTGCCCCGCCACGGCTTGGCAGAGATCCCAGGAGGGAGGCCGCGGAGGGCAGAGCAGGCCCAGCCCCAGGAGGGTCCTGGGTAAGCTCTGACCCGCCGGGGACAAGGTCAGCTGGCCCTCCTGGCCATGCCCACTCCGCAGCCCACTGGGCCTGTGGTGACTCTGGTGCACACCTGTCCTTGGGGAGGCAGTGGGAGGGCACCCGGGAGTCTGGAGATGGAAGGAGAGGAGAGGGAGGCGTCGTGACCTGTGGGAGAGCGTCCACTTCTGCTGTCCCCTCTCCAGCCTGCCACACCTGCGCCAGCCTCCTCCCTAACCTGCACAGACCTTCCCAGACTCCGTCATGTCTGGTCTGGATGATCTCATTGTTTTTATGACAGACCCCAGTGTCCCCACCAATGACACTCCATGGGCCTCCAGCCGGCCTTCCCCTGGGCTCCACGCGGTTCCCAGGCAGCCCCCGTGCTCAGTCACGCGTGTCACTGGCCTCTCGGGTCCTGTTGTCCCCTTCCGCTCCACCCCATGTTCCCGGATGTGTCAGGTGAAACAGGGACCTGACGACGGAGGCCAGACAGGGCTCCAGGCAAGACCCTGCCCTGCTGACACCTGCCACACCTGGCACCGAGCCACCAAGCCCCAGAGCCGGTGCGGGAAGCTGCTCTGAGAGGGACCCAAGAGCCACGGGCTGGCCCTGCGCCCATGACCTCTGCCCCACAGAGCAGCAGCAGCCAGGGCCCACACGGCACCAACAGGCACTGCCCGGCCGTTCATGGGCAGGGGCTGGACGTCACAGTATCTCCATGGGTCATGGAAAATCATCCATCTTTGCATTTTTTCAAAGAATTTTTCCCGACCATTTGAAAATGTAAAGGCCAGTCGCCATGGCCACAGGGAAATTGCCCTGAGCTGCTAGACAGTGAGCAGAACGGTGTGGGCCCCACAGCCCAGGGCCACCTCCAGAGGGACGCTGATGGTGGGCACAGTGGGCGGGGCTTCAGACCCTACCGTCCGCAGCAGTGAAGTGGACAGGTCCCCCCTCCAGCGTGCTGGGCGCTCATGGGAGTGGGCCGCTGCTTCCCCGAGGGCCTGCCACCAGGGGAACCCCACAGGGCAGTCGCAGGACCCCACAGCACCCACCTGCCCGTCGAGGCTGGGCTGGGATCTGGTCCTGGGATCCGCCAACTGCCGAGCTGTGGCTGGGCCCAGCCCCGGGGGGGGGGGGGCCAAGTGCCCGCTGCAGGCCAGGAGCTGAGGCCAGAGACCCTTGGGGAGCCCTGAGCTGCCCTGACGGGGGCCTTGGTCCTCCACGGCGGTAGCTGCCACAGTCCCCACGTCCTGCGTGGCGTGGGCTGGGCCTGCTGTCCTTGCAGTGCCGGGCAGCAGGTGCCCCCCACCCCCACCCCCGTGGTGTGGGTCAGGTCCAGGGCCAGGAATCATGACACCTGCCGGGAACCGTGAACAGACGGCCCTCCTCCCCCGCTACCGCTGTAGGGCACGTAGGGCCGTCGTCACCTTGGGGTGTGGGCACCAGGGCTGTCCGCGCCAGGGGCTGGGCTGGAGAGCCCGTCCTCACCAGTGGGTGGTCCTTCAGATCACTGGGTGGGCACAGCTGGCAGGTCACAGGCCGTGCCTTCAGGGTGACATTTTATCCTGGAGCCTTGGTCCCCTCCCTCCCTCTGTCTCCCGGTTGTCTGTCCTGAGCTGCTCCGTCCACCACACCATGGGCTGCGCCCCCTGGGGCCCAGAGTGACAGAGCTGGCGACCAGGGACGCAGCCTCTGAAACCACCCTCAGAATGACCTCCCTCCTCTCAGCTGTCCTTGGCCGGTACTTGGTCACAGTGGTGAGAAGGTGACGAACCCAGCCACCCCAGGTGGCGAGGGACAAGAACGGGTCTGCTGGTCATGGCGGCCTGGCCAGCTCAGGGCAGGGTCAGGGTCCCCTCTACCAAGGTGTCATGGTGAACACGTGAGAGCCTCACTCTCTATGTCATCTGGGCGCCTGAGGGCCATGTGCAGACCCAGAGATGGGCCAGGACGTGAAGAAGCACAGTGTCCCCAGACGAGGGACCACAGCTGCTCCCTCAGCCCTCGCCGGCACCCTCAGTCACACGGTGCCAATGACATGGTGCCACCTCTGGGGAGAGCGCCTAGACAGAGCGCCAGGGGGAACCTGACCCCAGAGACTCCTCCTCTGACAATGTCCAGCCCTGACCACTGTGGCCGGCACCTTCAGAGGGCAAAAAAAAAAAACCACTGACCCCAGCCCCCGCAGGGAAGAGGCTTCCTGAGTCCCTGACACTGCGCTTGCCACACCTGTGGCTAGTGGGGGGCCTCCAGAGAGGTCTGGGGGACAGCCTGAGGGTGACCAGCCAAGCCCCCCACCCGGGGCTCCGACAGCCTCACCTCCCCCAGCTCCCGTCCCTCTCCTGGGAGCCCATGTCTCTCCTCACTGCCTGCTCTGGCCCTGACCCTTCCATTCTGGTCACTTACATGCCAGCCGTGGGTCATGGACAGAGCAGGACATGTCCCTGCCCCCAGCAGAAAGACTTTCATAAGCTGGGGAGAGGCCGAGAGGGCAGAAGCTGGAGCCTGAGCAGGGGCGGGGGCTGGGGGTGTCTGCGGCTGGGTGTGTCAGGAAGGCTGCCTGGAGGAGGGGCCCTTGAAGGTCAGATGTCTCCAGGGACAGGGAGCGCAGGCGGGGGCCCCACGGCTGTGGCCTGGCTGTGAGGGCACAGCGCACTGCAGGACGGTGCTCCTCACACAGACCTAGCCCCCTTCTCACTGCCCTTCCCGGGGGAACTGTGGAAGGTGCTGGAATACAGCAGGCGGAGGTGAGGGGCACAGCCAGAAGGGCCTGCGTCCTTCAGTGCTGCAGCCCTGCAAGCCACGTGGCCAGGCAGGACACCGGGCTTCCTGAGGCTCAGGGCCTGAGCTGCCCCAGCAGCGTCTGAGCCGGGCTGGGCTGTGACGGATCCGGGCCCTGCTGTCCCCAGCCGCCCACTTGTAAGTAATAAACCCTCTGCATGGGACTCACTGGGAACCAGAGCGCTGTTACCAGACAAGCTGGTGAACAGGCCCCCTGCGCACCCCCATGGCACCCCCACAGGTACCCCCCTGCGCACCCCCATGGCACCCCCACAGGTGCCCCCACAGGTACCCCACAGGTCCCCACAATACC
This sequence comes from Urocitellus parryii, assembly GCF_045843805.1. Taxonomy (NCBI): domain Eukaryota; kingdom Metazoa; phylum Chordata; class Mammalia; order Rodentia; family Sciuridae; genus Urocitellus; species Urocitellus parryii. The sequence goes on along the minus strand of NC_135540.1, from coordinate 141,627,164 downwards.
CCGATGGCACCCCCACAGGCATCCCACAGGGGTCCCCACGGCACCCCCACAGGCCCCCCCAGGGGTCCCCACGGCACCCCCACAGGCCCCCCCAGGTGCTGGCTGAGGGCACCCTCCCAGGTGTGGAGCTTACGGGCAGCTCATCGCCATTTACAGAAGCACCAGGTGCAGCCCGAGGTCCCCCGAGGGGGACGACTAAAGGTGGGCCAGCGCCTGAGCCCCCAGCTCGTCAGAGAAAGGACACTTGACATCCCAAAGCTGAGGCAGGTCCCAGGGGTTCGGCCAGGGCCCCCTACGGCTCCCGCAGCGTCCCCTCAGGTGGCTGTGGCAGGTGTGATAAGTGACTTTGGAAAGGGTCCTGGTGTGGAGTTGGCACATGACGTGTCCTGGGGTGCTCAGGTGGGACATTCCCCTCTGCATGAGGGTCGGTGTCACAGCCCTGCCCTGCTGCTGCTCAGAGACACTGAGGGACAGCATCACCCCAAGTGAACCCCGTGAGCAACTGCCCTGGAGGCACAAGCCTGGGGCAGGGACAGAGGGCGAGGGGCAGAGCTGGGCAGAGGGCGAGGGGCAGAGCTGGGCAGAGGGCGAGGGGCATGGCTGTCACAGGGAAAGTCTCTTTCTACCCCGAGCCCCAATCTTGACCGTGAAACAGATGCTGATTCATGACGGAGAGCTGTCGTGAGGGTGGTCGTGGGCAGCAGACAGGTGTGGTGGAGGGGTCTCGAGGGGAAGATGGACGGTGGCCAGAGAGAGGGCAGGCTGTAGGTAAGAATCCCCAAAGTGACCCTGCCCCTGGCCCAGGAGGACGCTCTGCTGCTAGGTCAGAGCCCATCTCCAGGCGCACACACGTGGGCGTCTGCCTCCACCCGGGAGCGGCCTGCTGGATGGCCGGTCTGAGGCCAGACACTCCCTGAATATCCACCACACTGTCCATGGTCAGCGAGTGTGAACTGAAGAAGCCCGGCCTCCACTCTCCAGGGGCCATGGAGAGCCACGTGTCAGTCACAGTCGTCCTCTCCCTGCACCTCTCCTGGGCTCGCCGTCGAGGACGGGAAAAGTGACGTCCCCCCAGCCAGGCTCTGAGACTCCGCTTCCCAGGGTAGATGGTGACCCGGGAGGACGGCTCACCAGACCGGAGACGTTGCCTTCAGATCCAGAGTGTGGAGCGGAAGGACCCCGCCCGACCATGGGACAGGACCGCAGGGCACGGCGCCCTGCCCACCCGCAGCCCCCGCCCCCGCGGCTCCCCGCGGCTCCCCGCGCCTGTCCTCCATGCCTCGCTGTGAGTTCCCATCTCCTCCGAGACCCCCTGGAGATGGCGCCTGCGTCTCCAGGGGCTTCTCTGCCGGCAGCCTTGTCCCTCCCTGGGTCTCTGCCACCCAGCTGAGTCCCCAGGCCATGTGGACAGCGAGACCCAGGGGTGGCCTGAACAGAGAGCACAGGCCGCACAAGGCAGCGAGTCCTCCCGAAGAGTCCTGGCAATGTCCCTTGGCAGCACTGAGGCGGGATGGCACCAGGTTCTGCCCACGAGGAGCCACGGCCGAGTCCACGGGTCCTCAAGTATAAAGCTACTGTCAGGGTGGCAAGAAAGCGCCATCCTTCAGAGGCCCAAACCCCAGGGGACTGTTTTGGTGGCCCACCCTCCACCTATCGACAGCCCCAGAGCGGGTCTCGGGTGTTTGAGAGTGAACACGCCACACACCAGCGTGGGAAGGAGACCACCCTGCTGGGCAGCTCCGCTCTGTCACCCAGAGGAGACAGGGACACACACGTCAGAGTCACATGCAGCAGGGCCGCGTGAGAAGGCGTCGCCCGCGCAGCAGGGCACACACAACACACTCACACCCAGGTTTATTAAGAACACCGCCCCACGTATTGAAAACAGGTTCTCCTGAGGTTTGAACCCCAGGGCAGCCTTCCTACAGCCCCTTGCAGGCCCGCAACGCCAGGCGGAGGACTCCACCCACCGAACCCCAGGTGGCCATGCTCCCAGCCCAGTGGACGGGCCTCTCCAGGGACGCACAGGCACGCCTCAGCACCCAGCCAAGTCCAGCTGAGGTTCCCAGACCTCGTTGTCCAAAGTGACAAAATCTACCAGGAAACGAGGCTCCTAAATGACAGCCACAGAAACAGAGGGGGAGAGGGGGACAGGGGAGGGAGGGACAGGGGAGAGAGGGACAGAGGCCAGACGGGGGCATGGGGCCGGATCAGCCTCCCAGAGATCTGAACATTGGAATCATCATCGATCCCATTCCCCCTGTTCAAAGATGTTACAGAAGAGGATCAGGAGGGCCAGGCACCAGAGCGCTGTGAGATAAACGGGTTTGAAAGGCCAAAGACTAGTTCCAGGAAGTGAGGACAACAACTGAGGCTAGATCCAGGGCTACGGAGCGGAGCAGCACGTGGCGGCTCCAAGACAGGGGGCTCCGGGCCCAGGAAGGGCAGGTGGCGGAGCCCGAGGGATGGGGAGGCGCCAGAGTCCAGGGCGGCCCAAGGGCAGGGCATGCTGCAGACCACGCCAGGTCTAGACACCGTCCATCCAGAGACCCAGGAGGCCACGCACCCGAGAGACCAAACCAAACCGCAGCCTTGAGAGCTCGAAAGAGGTGGGGGTCCGCAGGCAGATGCCAGCCCCATGTGGACCTGGGAGGGTCCTTCACCCGCTGAAGTGGAGGCCACAGGACCCCGGGTTCAGGCAGCGGCAGGGGAAGGGGGGCCAGCACCTGGGGAGCTGCCCAAACCCACTCGGCGTGAGATGGGAAGACGGGGTCTGGGCTGGGGGTCAGCAAAAGAGGAGACGACCAGAATCCGGGCCCAGCCGCTCGGGAACCAGGCCGGAAGGGCGGTCCCCGAGTCACGTGAGAGGAAGGAAGGTCCTGAGAGAGAGAGGCAGTCCTGAGAGGCCCCGGGGTCCTAGGCAGATGGTGCGGAGTCTAGGACAGGAGCTGGGGTCGCGATTCCCAGGGCAGAGCAAGGAGAGGAGCCAGCCACGGGGTGGGGGCCAGGCCTGGAGTGTGCCCAAGGCCCCCTGCGACAGGCTGGTCCCTGAGCTGGCCTCAGTGCTCCTGGGAGGTGCCCGACCTTGAGGAGGTGCCTGGGGGAGGAAGTCAGTCACTGCCCTGGAGGACACTGGGCCCTGGCCTCTTCCTCTCCCTCTTTCTTCCCAGCTTCCAGGAGGGACAGCCCTGCCCCTGCTCGCTGACAGACGCGCCGTCTCACCAGGCCCAGGGCTACAGAGCCAACCCCAACGGAAACCCCAACTTCGAGGCAGAGCAAACCCTTTCTCGTTTTTTTTGACCTCAGGTATTTTGTTCCAGTAGCAGAAAGTCAAGTAACACAGAGGCTAGAAAAACACAGGCAGGAAAAGTTGTAAAGACGAAGATGGTGAAAATAAATCCACACGTGATCAGGGATCACAGCAAGTCTGGGTGGTTCTAACAGCCTGTGTGGATCAGAGACTGCTGGGCTACATTTTGTAAAATCTGACTATAGACCTTTTTTTTGGTCCGGGGCATTGAACCCAGGGATGCTCAATCACTGAGCCACATTTGACACAGGGTCTCGCTAAGTGGCCAGGGCTGACTTTGAACTTGCCATCCTCCTGCCTCAGCCTCCTGAGCCACCTGGGTCACAGGTGTGTGCCACCACACCCAGCTGATTGTAGATCCTTAATAAGGAAAATCGAAACATTAAATATCAGGACAAAGGAACGTACAAAGAAAGGGAGTCACCAGGTAAAAATCACCAGGACCAGCGGGTGTGTCCACATCGTATCCTCCAAAAAGGACTTTAGAAAGCCAAGTCACTGCTGGGAGGTGCCGGCCTGCAGATGCCGTGTGTCAGTTACAAGCAGGTCCAGAAGCGTGTAGCGCTGTCCCCACGACTAAATAGCTTCTGAACAGACTGGAAGTTGGCAGCACTGCGGGGTCTGACCTCCCTCTCCGCACTGCAGAGATATGATAACTGCTCAGAGAAACCACCTTCAAGTGGACAAAAATCACCAAGAACAGGGAAACGTAGCCGCCGGCTCAACCAGCGTGATTCCACGTAGCTCGGGGACTCTCCAACCTGGTGGGGACAGGCCGTCTATGCTCACGCTCGCTCAGTACTTGGCCACCGCCACGGTCATGTCAGCCACACCTGCCCGCTGACACCACACCCTGTGACCACTGTGTGCTGGCTGGGACAAGGGCCTCACAGGTGTCCCCAGCCCACTCCCTGGGACCTGGCCACAGGGTGTCAGCAGAGTGACCCTGGGAAGGCTCCAGGATGGGGAGGCCCTGGATGGGCTGGGTAGGTGTGAGGTCCTGTGGGGAGGCAGGGGCAGCTGACAGGTGCGTGGGGACAGAAGCCAGGGAGTCAGGAGAGCCCAGGGGTGCCAGGGCAGGCACAGGCACAGAGAGGGAAATGGCGCTCCCCAGGGCCTCCAGAAGGAGCACGCCCGCTGGCCCCCGGATCGGGGCCAGTGAGACCCATTTCAGACATCTGACCAGGACTGGGTCGTTCAAGCCTGTGGGGCTGTGGCCAGAGGTCACAGAGGCCAAGAGAAACTCAGGTCACCTTCAACCAAAGCAGGAACTGAGCAGAGGTGGGAGGGCCCTCCTCCAGGAACAGGCAGAGAACCCACTCCACCCCTCCGGGACAGCAGGAGCCCCACGCACCCACCCAGCCGCTCCTGCCTGCCGCCTGGCCTCTCAGCTCCCCCTCCAGGTGTGCAGATGGCCAGACGCAGAGGCCGACCCAGGGTGTGCCAGGATTGCACTGTGAGAGGTGCCCCTGGAACAAGGTCCATATGAGCTGACACAGTAGACGGGCCAGGAGCAGGGCACAAGGGTGGCCTGGGAGCAGAGATCAAGGGCGGCTGGGAGCAGAGGTCAAGGGCGGCTGGGAGCAGAGGCCAAGGGCGGCCTGGGAGCAGAGGTCAAGGGTGGCCTGGGAGCAGAGGTCAAGGGTGGCCTGGGAGCAGAGGTCAAAGATGGCCTGGGAGCAGAGATCAAGGGTGGCCTGGGAGCAGAGGTCAAGGGTGGCCTAGGAGCAGAGATCAAGGGCGGCCTGGGAGCAGAGGTCAAAGATGGCCTGGGAGCAGAGATCAAGGGTGGCCTGGGAGCAGAGGTCAAGGGTGGCCTAGGAGCAGAGATCAAGGGCGGCCTGGGAGCAGAGGTCAAAGATGGCCTGGGAGCAGAGATCAAGGGTGGCCTGGGAGCAGAGGTCAAGGGTGGCCTAGGAGCAGAGATCAAGGGAAGCCTGGGAGCAGAGGTCAAAGATGGCCTGGGAGCAGAGATCAAGGGTGGCCTGGGAGCAGAGGTCAAGGGTGGCCTAGGAGCAGAGATCAAGGGCGGCCTGGGAGCAGAGGTCAAAGATGGCCTGGGAGCAGAGATCAAGGGTGGCCTGGGAGCAGAGATCAAGGGAAGCCTGGGAGCAGAGATCAAGGGAAGCCTGGGAGCAGAGGTCAAGGGAGGCCTGGGAGCAGAGGTCAAAGATGGCCTGGGAGCAGAGATCAAGGGAAGCCTGGGAGCAGAGGTCAAGAGTGGCCTGGGAGCAGAGGTCAAGGGTGGCCTGGGAGCAGAGATCAAGGGAAGCCTGGGAGCAGAGGTCAAGAGTGGCCTGGGAGCAGAGGTCAAGGGTGGCCTGGGAGTAGAGGTCAAGGGTGGCCTGGGAGCAGAGATCAAGGGAAGCCTGGGAGCAGAGATCAAGGGAAGCCTGGGAGCAGAGGTCAAGGGAGGCCTGGGAGCAGAGGTCAAAGATGGCCTGGGAGCAGAGATCAAGGGAAGCCTGGGAGCAGAGGTCAAGAGTGGCCTGGGAGCAGAGGTCAAGGGTGGCCTGGGAGTAGAGGTCAAGGGTGGCCTGGGAGCAGAGATCAAGGGAAGCCTGGGAGCAGAGGTCAAGGGAGGCCTGGGAACAGAGGTCAAGGGAGGCCTGGGAGCAGAGGTCAAGGGTGCCAAGGTCAAAGATGGCCTGGGAGCAGAGGTCAAGGGTGGCTGGGAGCCAAGGTCAAAGATGGCCTGGGAGTAGAGGTCAAGGGTGGCCCGGGAGCAGAGGCCCAGGGCAGCCAAGGGAGCTCAGGAGCAACAGATGTGCCGTCCCAGCTTGGGGTCTGGGGTTATCGACTCTCCCTATGAAGGCCCCCCGCCCGCCGCCCGTCTCACCTGGTGCCCCTCAGTTCTTAGGTGAGATGAGTCAAGGTCACAGGTCTTTCATTCCTCCAGGGTCTTCCTTACCCTGCTTCCAAAGCAAACGAGAACGCAAGGCGTCCAGTTCTTTGTGGGACAGAAACAGGAGCGAAGGCGCTGACTGGGGAGATGTGTTAAGAGAAAGGGACTCACGGGACTCACTCTCAACTGGGCCGTCGGTGTTGACCTGGCTAGGAACTGTGGCCACAGGTGTCCCTTAGTGGAGCAGGAACACTAAGGAGCTTCTGGCCAGCCGTGGACCCCAGCCCACCTCTGCATGGCCCCAACCTGCCACACGGCCATTAACATGGGACTGACTTGTAGACGAAGCCCCCTAATAGAGCGGCCACCATGACAGTTCTGGAGAGGACTAACTAAGGTCAAGAACTCCACCGCCCGGCGAGGAGGAGGAGTTGAACGCCTGAGTGGCACAGAGGGCAGAAGGTGGCCCCGGTTGTCCTGGAAAACATCAGACAGTGATAGAATGGGGACCGCCTTGTCCCCCTGTCCCTCTGCCTGGAGAGTGCTTCCTGCTGAGCCTCACTTTGCTCTGACTGTGTTTTCTCCTCACTTTCCCTCCTAACCACGTCCTTTCGCGTGACTTTTGGTGCCTGACTTTCAATCTTCTTCCGTCAGAACACAAGAGCCGAGGTCTGTAGTTTCGGCTCCCTGTGACACTTTCCAGTGACACTTCCACATCGGTCTGTCCCCAGCGCCACCTGGGCACAGAGGCTGAAGGCCTCTGGGGTCAGCCTGAGCCACTCCGCCACCTCCTGCGCAGCCTGGACTGGCCTGTCCTCCGGAAGGGGGGATGATGTCACTGCCCCCGGGAGGGCACACCCTTGCCCACTTGTCAAGGCTTGACCCAGCACCACGGGGGACGTGCTGTCCCTCCCCGCCCACCTCTGCACAGCCCCAACCCGCCACGCGGCCGCGCTGCCTGGGACCTTCCTGTTGTCTCACTCTTTGCTTCTGGAAGCTGGAGGAGGCCGTGAACTGGAGACTGAGACTCGTGTGAGGTTCACGGGGAGGCCAGGGAGAGCCAGGCAGGAGGGCGCACCGAGCCCTGGGAGCGGGAGTGGGAGGGTCTGTCTGGTCCCACCTCACCTTGCATCTCTCGCCTCCAAGCCTGGGAGGCCAGGCACTCCCACCCAACACCTCCTGCTCCTGGGCCAGCTCCCAGCCACGGTGACAGCTCATGGCAGGGGAGGGGGCTGCAGGAGAGGACGAGGGTGGCCAGGACCTCGGGGGTGAGGCTGCAGGTGAGCCCTGCCTCTGCAGCACAGCACCTCTCTGGGGTATGGACAGCACTCGGGGAAGGACACGCAGCACTTCCCTCATCACTGCAGAAGCAGCCAGACCAGGAGTTAGCCCGGTGGTCACCGTGGCCTCCCTCTCGGAGCCTCGTGCTCTGGAACAGCCGCAGTTCGGTCCCCCACCTGTGTTCCAGAACCAGCCCCCTGGGAGAGATAACTTCCAACACCTGCTTGTCTTCCAGGTCAAGGCCAGACCCAGACCCCCATGTCCTGCTGTCTCACCAGGGGTTAGCTGAGCTGCTGTCCCCTGACCAGTCCTGCGTCCACTCACTTTCCAAGCTGTCGTGAGGGTCTCCCAGCCCACAGGTAAAGCGGACACGGACATGGACACAGAACTACCCACTTGAACAGTCCCTCCCAGGAGGCAGCTGACCACACAGGCCAGCAGCTCTGCCCACTGGCCCCACTAGCCAGGCTGCCCTGGCAACTTCTCCTTGTGAAGAAAAGTCCCCCTGCCTGACCCTGGAGCCACTGAGATGGCACAGTCAGAGCCTTGTCCCCTGGGACGGCTCCCTCCCAGTAGTACAAGGATCTTCGAATGGTCCCTCTGCAGCAGCCACCCAGGCCCAGCGAGGGGCTCTTCCGCCCGGTCACTGTCGCCGTGGCTCCCTGTGGTCTCCTGCTTAGCCTTTCCACATTCCAAGAGCTCAAACTCCTAAAGTCCCCAGGACCATGGAGACTCCCTGATCTGAGCATGGTGGCTTCCTGGGTCTTTTCACCGAAGGCCTTTGGCCTCCTCTTGAGTGACTATGTCGAGGGGCCTCTCCTCGGGCTCCACTTCCTGTAGAGCTGGGGCCTGTGGTGGCCACGAGAGACCCTTGTGCAGCATGAGCCTGGGGCAGGGGCTCTGTGTTAGTGCCACCCTCGATGTCCCTGTGGAGAGACGTCGGTCCCACAGGGGAGGTGCCGGAGCCAGCCCCTACTGACTCCCAAAGACTGCAGATCTCCTAGAACATCCTCTGAAATCCCATTAAAAGAAATTCACTAGCTCGTCCAAAGGAGGTGGAAATGGGTTTCAGCACAAAGGAGAGGAAATTTGAAGGAACAATTTCTTCCAGCCCAATTTAACTCATAATTGGGTCTCTTTTTGAGCCTGCTAATTAAACAGCACTTTCCCCGAGTCAAAGAACTGAGTTTTGGCACCCGAAGGGCACTTTGCAGACAGAATCTGACACACAGGTCTAGCGAGTCCCTATAAAAAGCAGCCTGAGTGGAAATCACGAGCTCTCTGCAGACAGGCGCTGTCTCGGGTGCAGGCACACCGTCTCCCACGCGAGGCTCTCCCCGAAGCTCTCCCCCTCTCTGGCTCCTCTGCGTGTCTGCCCCATCTGTGCCGGGCTCACAGAGCCACTGCTGATACGCTGGCTTCTGCTCTCACCCCACCTGGGTTATTTTATGTCTTCTGGTAGCAGCAGACACCTGATCAAAGGCGCCATGTGCCACGGAGTCAAAACCCTCATGTGCAAGGGCGCAGCCTTAACGAGCAGCCCCGACTTCCACTATAGCCATGCAGGTGGGGAGACAAAGAGGGGCATCCGCTGTGTCCTCTTCCCCAGGGGCATGCAGACACCAGGCCACCAAGCGCACCAAAGGCAGAGGCTGTGCGGGGCTTTCCACAGTGGAGTATTCTGCTGTCACATGGAGCCAGGCTTGGGGTGGCCCTGACCCCCCATCCCAGTAGGACAGGAAGTCACAGAATCATGGCAGTCAACCTGGACGGAACATTTAGCAGTGCCAGGCTCCATGCCAAGGGCTTTCCTGGACTGAAGCAGAGAGAAGTAGACCTTTGCTCTTTGCTCCTGGTTCCTGGCCCAGACTCCCAAGATCCTGGGGTTTCCCAAAGTTGCATGTTAATGAGATGACTGGTGGATGGGGGTCCCAGACAGCCTCAGGTGGGAAGCTGGTCATGAGAAAAACAAGGTATAATCACAGAAGGTGGGGACCCCAGCCCAACCCCACCCCAGAGGAGGGGAGAGGGCTGGAGACTGACTTAGGACAGTCTGTGATTGGATGGACGGTCCCTGGGCCATGGGCTTCCCTAACCCAGGTGTGTCTAAGGCCACACCGGGCCTGGGCCTGTGGCACTGCCCTATCTTCCTGGTCTCAGAGGCTCTTTATCCACTCAGCTGCCTTAGCCTCTGCACCTGGCAGAAGTAATTGTCCTTTAAATAGATGCTAAAGATGGGGCTGGGCTGGGGCTCAGTGGCGGAGCGCTTCCTCCACACGTGTGAGGCCCTGGGTTCGATCCTCAGTACCACATAGACAAAAAAACAAAGTAAAGGTATTGTGTCCATCTACAACTAAAAAACAGATGCTAAAGAAAGGGAGGGAGGGAAAGAATAAGGAAGGGGCCATGACCAAAGTCACAGACCCCAGGGGCCACGGGCAGCTGTTTCCTGGGTTCCTGTCCTACAGAGGCTGATCCCATGACCTCGCCCCCACGGGCAGGCAGAGGAGGGAGGAGAGAATCCTTGGGGCTTCAAGTCAAGGCAAGCCAGCCTGCCCCACCTGCTGGCCGGTCAGTGAAGGCTGTGGGCGAGGGAGGACCCCCTTCATTCTGAGAATGCACTCATTTCCCGGGCAAGGCCCTGTGTCGATGAAGCCATGAGCGGTGACGAAGGCAGGGCTCCACCAGGGCCTCCGGGTAGGGATGGCCTCCTCTCACAGCCGGCGCGTGCTGGCCTTCATCCCTCTGCCTCTGCCCCTCTTTTCACTTCCCCCGAGGGGCCCTCGGGAGGCAGCACTGGGGTGTCTCCATGCGGAATCTCCAGGTCCTGGACCAGGTCCTGGCTGACAGGCAGCCAGAGACGCTGAGTAAATGAGCTCACTGGGAACCGCCACCGAGAGGGGACGCCTGGCTGCTTCCCGTAAATGCCACTTGGCCCCTGTCCCCGTAACGGGAGCGCTGTGGTTTGTGAGCAGTGAGTCTCTGAGAGGTGCCTTTGCTGATGGAGGCTCCCTGGGGGGCAGTGGTGTGGCTGGAGTTGACGAGTCAAGCCATAATGACAGTATTATTCACTTAAAATTGAGCAATTTCTGTAAAATAAGTTACAGCCGCCCGGCTGCAATGCTCCGTGCTAATTGGCAAATGGCTTCCCTCCTGCAGCTGCCAACATCTGCTCTGGCTTTTCAATGCTCGCCTGGGGCTGCCCGCACCGCCCAGCCCACGGGGCCAGGTTTCTGCTGTGATGTCACCAGGAGCTGAGCTGTCTGTGGAGGACACTGAGGCTGGGCCAGGAGCCAAGATGGCAGAGCCACTGCTGGAGGGAAAGGTGGTGGGCCAGGGAGGAAGGTCCCGAGAGGTGACCAGGGCCTCCAGGTCTCTGTGGCCCTCTCTGGACAAAGAACCCATTTGCTGGACTTCAGCAGGTGCTCTGCCCTTTGCTGGTGGCCACTGTGGCAGGTGGCATTCTCCAATGGTGACTGCGGTGGAGCTCCCCTCCCCTGCCCTCTGCAGCCTGACCTGCTCCCGGGGAGTCCACTTCCTCTTCCTGCTTCCTTGGCCGCAGAAACGATTCTGTGGGACTCAGGGCTCGGTCTCGGGAGCCCTTGCACTGCCATCTGAGCCCGCGGGTGCTCAGGGACGTCCTCCCTCTGACGCTGCCATCCTGGGAGACGCCATTTCTCCTGCAGAGGCTGGAGAGCCCTGTAGGCGCCCAAGTCCAGCTCCAGAGGAGACCTCAGTCAGTGGCCAGCCACAATGGCCAGACACACTATGACCAACCTAGAGGGACCAGCCCAGCTGAGCCTTCGGGTGATGGCAGCCCCAGAGACACCTGAGTGCCACCCTGGGTGGGGCCCCAGTGACAGCCTGCGCCGAGGCCACCCACTGCGTGTGTTGAGAGGTGACACACTGGGGTCTGGGCAGGAAGTTTGGGGTGCCTTGTCAAACAGCCGTGGACGACTGAGCAGCCTCCGTTGGCATCCACCTTCCAACGGGGAGTTCCTCACTTTACACCCACCGCGAACCTGGCGTCCTGTTGGAGTTCTGTGTCCCTCACTGGGAGTCCACCAATCCCCACTTTATTACTAGGGGGCAGTTGCACTGTAGAGAGAGGGGCCATGTGTCACCTTGAAGTCCCAGCGCCACTGTGGGTGGGCCAGGGCTCTGCTCCCTGGGCCACTCTGGGGTCCAGGCTCACAGAGGCTCCTTGACCCCTTCCTGCACCCCGACCGTCTCCTTGGCTCAGACGGGGTGGGAGTCTGCAGACTCGCTCTTGAGCTCCTCGTGGTCCTGGCCTCAGCCTGCAAGTGACCCCCATGACTTCCTCTCCATGTCACCAGCCAGAGCCAGCCACAAGGCCGTACCTGGGTGTGAGGGGACCAGGCGTGGCATCTTCGTGGCCAGCAGGGAAGAGGGCTTGGATGCTGGGGTGGGCGGGCACGGCCTCCACTGAGCATTCCCAGGTGTTAAGAATGAGGACAGGAGGCTGGGCACCTGAGCTCCTGCTGGGGTCCCGGCCGGCGTGCTGCGCAGTGGCCCATCCGCTCCAGAGGGCCAGCGTGTCCAGGCACAGCCTGCACTCTTCTTCTCTCACAAATAATTAAAGCCGCAGCTTGGGCCAGCTGGTGGAGGCCCAGAAGCGAGGGAGAGGAAGGGCCGGCCCCCGTGGCGGGGCCTGGCAGGAGGCTCAGCGGAGGGCGTGGAGGGCGCCTCTCTCAGCAGAGGCTGCCTGCAGGGTTTCAAAGCCCCGGGAATGGAGGCCCAGCTATCCTGGAGGCTTTGCCAATCTAAAGGGGGATGCTTTTTCTCATCTGCCACCTGCTGGGTTTTGTGTTGGTGGGCTGAAATGGCCCCGTACAATGCTCTGAGGGGGCCGAGTGTCCCCTGCAGGCTGCCACACAAGCACAGGGAAGCGTCATCCCAGATCAACGCAGCAGGCAGAGCGCAGGCGGCAGTTTTCTGTGGGAAATCCATCTATGGAGCAGCAGGCGACCCTGGCGCCGGGCCCGCTGGGTCACAGGTCCCTGTGGATTCAGCCCGCTGTAAGGCAGCTTTAGAAAGCTTTGTGGGGCTCTACAGGGGTGATGGGGGAGGACCAGGGCTTTCTTTAAAGCTACCCCCATATCATCTTTAATCCTCGTGAGCCGGAATTCTAAAGAGTGTCTGGCAGGAGCCCGAGAGAGGTGCTGGGGTGACGGGCGCGCGGCCAGCCCCACCGCCCCGCCCAGAGTTAGGACAGGCTGCACCCTGCCCAGGAGCTCCAGCTTCCCATTCAAGGGGTCAGGCTGCTCCCAGGCCCCGTGCCCCGGGGGCACCCGGTTCCTCCGACCCCACATCCTCTCCGGCGTGGGTCAGCCTTGGATGGTCCGATGGAGCCGTGGAGGGTGACATCCTGGCTCTGATCCTAATCCCGCTCATCCCAGCTCCGGGGCTCTGGCTGGATGGCTTTATGGGCTGTAAATGGGACAATCACTCTGAGGGGACTGGTGGGAAGTGAGGGCGGGAAGCGCCCTGGTGAGGAGACAGGAAGGGCCCAGGGAGGGAGCCGGCTGCTCTGGGCCAGAGGAGAGGGCTCAGGGAGGAGGACGCAGGAGGAGCAGGCCCGGGGCCTCTGAGCAGTGTGGGCTGAGGCAGCCTGAGCAGGTGGCAGGACCACAGGCCGGAGGACACCACCTTGGCAGGAGCAGCTCTTGGTCAAATCTGCCAGCAGTCCTGTGGGAGGGAAGCTCAGCGCTCCAAACAGGATGATGTGTGCGTTTCCTGCTGCTTCCAGCGAATCCCAGGGGGCTCAGCGGCTTAGAGCAGCTCTGGAGGTGGGCAGCTGACACAGGTCCCTGGAAGAACACAGCGGGGGTGGCCCGCTGTGCTCCCACAGAGGCCCTGGCTTCCAGAGGCTGCCGACCCCTGGCCTCCTCTTTCAGGGAGCCCAGCTGCATGCGCCTCTCACCCTCCCCCACAGCCAGGGCTCCCGCTAGCTGGAGCCTGGGAGGGATTTTAGGAGCCTTGATTAGATGGGCCAGGGTCACCCCCGCCTGAGGGGTTCTGGATGGGACCTCTTGGGGAGGGGGGCGTGATGCTGCCCAGTACAAGGGGGTTCCACCAACATGTGTAACCGAGCCCCAGAACCAAGCCACCCATTCTCAGGTTGACTCCGTGTCTGCTCCTGAGCTTTCTGGTGGGAAGAGGCCCGGGATCAAGTTCACCAAGCTCCTGGTGGAGACAGACAACAGGCTTGGGGCTCGACCCAGGTCATCTGGTGCTGCAGGCTTCTGCTGTGAGCCTGTGCTGCGGCGTTCCTGGGCCTGGACCCAGCAGGTGCTAGTGAGCTCCAGGGCTCTCAGGAACAGAGTCTCCAGGGACCACAGGACCAGGCGCTGGGCCACCACCCCCCCCCATCAGCTGCGTGGCCCCGCCACCTTGTGGGTGCCTCAGCTTCCACATGTCAGAATGGGGATGTCCACCCTCAGGCCCAGCAAATCCTGTGAACTGCCACCAGAGGGCGACGTCCCGCCCTCGCTCCCTGGGGCTGCTCTGCTCCACGCCTCCGCACCCCGGGACATGGCTCCCCGGAGCAAGGTCTTGCCGTGCACCCCTGGAAGAGGCCCTTGTGACCCAGCTATGTCCCCAGCACCCTCACCACCCCCTGCTTAGAGTCACCCAACAAAGAGGAGCCGGCCACAGCGGAGCAGAGCCATGAATATGCAGGCTCCTCAGCGAGCAGCCGCCCCCCCCCTCAGTCCCGAGATTCAAATTCACATATTTACATTCAAATTAGTCATGATTTAACATTGGGACAGACCACTGCGGAAGGTCACGTTTCCAGTTTAATGGTGTTTTCCTAATAATGGAGACTGGCTCCTGGCCGGGGTGAGTGTGGCAACAACACAGCGCTTGCTTTCTCTCATCCTCGTGTGTGCAGAGGGGCTGCAGAACAGCCCTCCCAGGCTCCGCTTCCTCTACAGGTGCCTCCGCTAGCCCTCTTCCTTTCATCTCCCTGCTCCTCCAGGGCCATCGTCACTGCGTAGTCAAGGCAGTCAGAGGTGAAGCCCCGGCTCTACCCTCAGACCCCGAGGCTCTGTATTTGTGGTGGGCTAGATGTCAGATAGAACCATCTGCATTCAAATGAGGGTCCCCCATTTCTCAGCTGTGTGACTTTCAACACTTCACTTAACCTCTCTGGGCCTCAGTTTCCTCCTCTGTGAGGTAGGGACTTTGATGGTGCCTGCTGTGTCATCCTTGTGAGCAGCATGACACACACACAGTGCTCCAAATGGTGCTCAGCCCAAGGGCACACTCCAGACACACCCGCTGCCACCACTCCTGCCCTCCTTGGTGCAACTGTTGTCCTCGTTCCTAACATGGTCGCCTCTAGGTGCCCTGTGCTCGGTGCCCACGTCTCTCTCAAACCTGACCTCCCTGCTGGCAGGCCTTGGCAGTGTCACTGGCCACCGCTGGGCATTGAACAGCTCCTGGTGGGGCTCGGGCAAAGGACCTGCAGACCAGGAGACACCCAGCTGCCCTACAGGCCTGGACTGCCGACGTGCCCTCCGCGGGCGGGCGACCCTCCTGGGCTCTCGGTGCCTTGGAGCATGCTGTCTCCAGCCACGCTGCTGTCACTGCCTGCAGCTCCAGGGCAACAAGGCTCTGCAAGTCCTCTGGGAAGGTCCACTGGGCCTCGGTGAGCGGCCACCTGCCCTGGGCTTGGTGCGCTCTCCTGCACCCTGGAGCGCCGGCGGATGCCAGGGAGTGGGCGCATAGGGTCGCCTGGCCCTCTGGACGCTTCTGGACGGCCACTTCCCCTCAGGGGCCTGTCCAGCTCTGGCTTTCGACGAGGGATACCAAGCACAGAACAAGGACCCGCGGTCAGGCCCAGTGGCCCCGTGTGTGCACCTTGGGAAAAGGCGGCCCCCGGGAGGCCTGGCCCCAGTCCCACCGCTCCAGCTGCAGGTGAGGCCGCTGTGCTCACCGGTCAGTCCCAGGTCCAAACTGGGTTTCCAGCCAGAGCTGCCTGAGCTCTGAGTGGACCTCAGTGTCAGGGCTGGCTCCTCGGCCTCCTCAGAAGTCCAGGTGGAGCAGGACCCAGGCCTGAGCCCAGCCGAGGCCCAGGACAGAGGCTCCACTGACGAGGGGCCCCTCCAGAGTCCTCCAGCCACACGCCGTCACCCTGAGCCCCGGGCAGCCTCACCGAGAGGGCTCAAGCCCAAAGCCAGCACCAACAGGACACCCAAGACGCGGGTCCTGAAGTGCGACCGTGAGGGAACAGGCAGCCTCAGCGAGCCGGAGGGCACCTGGCGGCCATTTCCTCAGGCCAGGCCAGACGGGGCATTCCCAGCCCACACCTGCTGCCCTGTCCCAGGGGCCCAGGACGCTGTGGGCTTCAGACTGACAGGAAAACTGTCCCGAGGGCCCTGACACATCCCGTGGGACCATCTTGTACAGTTAAAAGAATTGGTTTTAAAAGCCCCATAAAGTGCCTTCGCTGCTGAGGAAGGCCATCCGTCTTCTCTTGTTGCTACTGAGATGACAAATCGGCCTAGAAAAACAATTCCAGAGAAGGGTGGGCTCTGAGAGGGATGCCCGCGCCCCAGCTGGGTCCCCCCTCAGCCCAGGAGCCCCCTGCCCTCCCCAAACCACAGCAGCCTGGGGCTGGTGGAGCCTCCGCCCTCCCACAGGACCTGGGAGGTGGGGCAGCAGCTGGACAGGTCCCCCTACAGGCCAGTTCATCACCTCAAAGCCACAGAACATGCTGGGTCACTACGGAAACCTGTGGGCCTTTCTGTTCTGCAGTCCAGGACCACCTGGGCCCAAGCAGTGACCAGCAACCAGCCCCTGCCCCAGGCCACCACCTGCGTCTCATCTCTGGCCCACAGAAGTGCCCAATATCCCAGACCCCTCAGAGTGGTCCCTGGGCTGTTCTGTCTCACTGGGTCCCCAAAACAGGGCTGGCAGGGTTGTGGGGTCAGTGACGGATCCAACCTGGCCATGGAGACAGCACCGTCCCCCACTGTGAGACAGTGAGACAGTTGGGCCCAGTGCCGCACGGAGGCCAAATGCTGGACCTCAACTTCCTCCTCATCCAAATGGCCTGAGTGAAGGTCTGGGACTGCCACACGTGGCTGAGGACACCCCCAGGACTCACTGTGGACACTCTCCCCGGGCTGTCCAGTTGCCCTGTGGCACCCCTCACGGGCGTTCGCCACCTCTGAACGGCTGCAGCAGCTGAGAGCTGGTCCTCCAGGCTCAGCCAGATCCTGCCTGTGTCTCCCTCAGGGAGGACATGGGTGTCCCTGCCGGAGTGCCCGGGTTCAAGTCCCACCCCTGCCAGTTATTGCTTAGATGAGGTTGGGTGGGTCACTTCCGTTCCCGGCCTCATATCGTCCTCCGCAGCGGTCCCTCCTCACAGGGCTGTGCAGTGGACACTGGTGAGTGCCGGCCATGGGCACCTTGCAGGAGGCCCAGCGCCACGGCCCCCTCCAGGAGCCTGAAGATTCTTTCAGGAGTCACGGACACCAAGGCCCTGCCTGTCTCAGGCCGCTCAGGATGCCACCTCAGTGACGGCCATCTTGCCCAATTGTGTGGACCAGAGGGGCTGAGAAGAAGGTGGCAGCAGGGCTGGGTTCCAGCAAGACTCTCTCCCTCTTTGGGCTCACCAGTGGCCACTTCTCCCTCCATGGCCGAGGGTGCTCCCGAGGTCTCCTCCTGCAGGTCACTAGCCCTATCCACCAGGCTCACCCTGGACCTCGCTCATGTGACTTCCTTCAAGGTCCTCTTCAGATCCCGTCACAAAGAGGCAGGACTTCAAAATGGATCTCATGCAGGGGACACAATTCAGTCACAGCCATACTCCAGAGGGCTGCAAACAGGGACCACGCACACACACACACGCACGCACACGCACGCACACGCACACACACGCACGCACACGCACGCACACGCACACACACGCACACGCACATGCACACACACGCGCATGCACACACACGCGCATGCACGCACACGCATGCACAAGCAAGGTTCACAGCCCAGAGGTGGAAGCAGCCCACGTGTCGCTCAGGGAATGATCAGGGGACGCTCTGGTCTTCCCCACCCAGGGCAGCGTGGCCCGGGGCATGTAGAACCACAGGAAGGGCTGGCTGGCTGCCAGCGAGGAGCCACCTGCCCTCTGGTGCCATTCACAGGACCTGGGAGACAGGGAGTGCTGTGGTGGCCGTGGAGGGCGGCTCCCCCATGCACGTGTCCTGTGAGGAGTCTGGGCCAGACGGGCCGGGTGACTCGGCCCTGGAGTGCACCGAGTGCCACTGGTCGTGTGTGAGTCCCCTCAGCAGGAAGAGGCACTGAGGACAGCGCTGGCAGGCAGGTTGGGAAGGAGCACGCGCCTCCCACCGACGTCCTGGAGGCCACCGGGAAGGGACGTGAAGGACAGAGCCAGTCTCCGCACCTCCTTGGTCTTTTTCATCTACACGTAGGTGTCACTGGCAGGAGCTTGGGAGACGGACGGATGTGCACGTGTTTGGGGACAGGTCTGTCGGTGTGGCATGTCCCCGTAGGCTTAACACCCCCTGAAGACGCACTTCTCAGCATCTGGTGGACTCCACGAGGCTCAGTGGATAAACGCCCAGGAACGACTTCAGTCTGTGCTTCTGTGAGCAAGACGGACGTTGACCCCTCTAGACACCTGTGCTGGCCACTCTCACCTGCTGGCCCCAGGGAGGGAGGGGCCCATGTGCCAAGTGGGGCCAGTGGGAGCAAAGCTGAGGCAGGGTGGACATGGGGCAGCGGGGGGCAGAGGAGCGTCAGCCCCGGGAGCCAATCCCTCCCTAGGCACAGCACACTGAGGCTGCCATGGGGTGCCACGTGTAGACCTGGGTGGGCCTAGCGCAGCTGAGTCCTTCGCGGTCAAGGACATGCTCCTGAGAAGAGGGTACCACAGAGAAAGAAGCTGGGACGATCGGGCAGGATGAGCCTCAAAGACAAAGAGGGAGCTTCCAATAGGAGTCGGTGTGTCCAAGACCCGTCCGTGAAGAGAAGCCGACAGTGGGCCCAGCCGAGGGCCATGTCCGACTGCTAGGACCGGAGGAGAAAGGAAACCCAGGCGGAAGACACCGCCGCAGGACAGCAGGGACACCACCAGCACTCCACTCGGCCAGCACTCCACTCGGCCAGCACTCCACGCGGCCAGCACTCCACGTGGCCAGCACACGGCTCTTCGAGTGCTGGAAGGCGAGGGGAGGGCTCCGGAATTCTGTCTCCTGACTGCAGCCAACAGGTGGAAGATTCTAGAAAGCAGGGTGTTACAGTCTGGATATGAGGAGTCCCCAAAAGTTCATGTGTGAGACAGCACAAGAGTGTCCAGAGGTGAAGTGACTGGACTATGGAGCTCGATCCACTCACGATGGAGTGACGGCATCTGTAGGCAGGCGGTGCGGCTGGGGGAGGCGGCCGCTGGGCACTGGAGTGGACACCTGTCACTGGCGAGCAGGGCCACCTCTGCTTCCTGGTGGCCGTGTCCTGAGCAGCTCCCTTCACTACGCCCTTCCATCATGAGGCTCTGCCTCGCTTTGCATCCAGAGCTATGGACTCGGCTGACCAGGGGCCAGACCTCTGAAACCAGGAGCCAAAATAAACATTCCCTTCTGTGGTCATTCTCACTGGGGTTGGTCACAGAGACGAAGAGCTGACTCAGCCCAGGGCCTCACCCCACACTGGCCCCCACAGCAGGGCTTGGGGACGTGCCCTAGTCCTTGGGGGAATGGAATAAGGAACTCTTTTGATTAATGAGTCACTCATTTGATTATCTCATTCCATTCGAGTGGACAGACCTGTATAAAGCCATTTATGTCTTGACCACTGCCGTGAGCGCGGTGATAAAGCTCTGATAATGGCACGATTAGTTCAGAAGCCGAGACACAGGACGAATCCGTGACGATGTTCATCCCAGGTGTGGCCTGCAGACTGCATTGACATGAGCGGGGGAGGCAGAGGTGAGTCCCTCCTCCTGATTCTCCTGTTGTCTGCTCTGCATTCGTTTGCAGAGCTGGGCGCCCGCGGGAGAACGCGGGCTTGGTGTCGGGAGGCAGCCTGACCATGGCTCTCCTGTCTGACCTCCTGTGACCTCGGTGCCCGACACTTCCTCTGAAGTCTGACGGTCTGAGGCGCAGGAACGTGACGACATGTGCTGAGCACAGAGCCACCTCCCCATCCCGGGAGGGCCCAAGACCCCCAGGACGTGGCAAGGGAGGCCGGGGCCTCCACAGCCGTAAGAAATCAGGCCCCAGAGGGAAGTGGCCTTCAGCTCCACAGATGGCCTCTCAGCAGAGCCATTTCTGAGGCCCTACTGTGTGTCAGCAAACACCCAGGCGTCTCTGTCCCTCTTGTCATGGTCACTCCAGGAGTCACACACCGTCCAGGACCGGGTCCTGCCCTGGGGTGCTTCATTTTGCCCAGAGGATCCCTTCGGAGTCTGTGAACCAGCCACACCACGAGGCGATGGCACCCACCTTCTCAGTCAGGGAGGGAGCCCCGCAGCTGACCACACGGCGCCTGGGTCCACCTGCCCCGCGGCTCCACCTGGGCTGGCCTCCCTGGCTGAGCTCTGCCTGGGCTCCGGATCCTGCGCTGGGGAAGGTGCACAGCACCTGGCCTCACCCCAGAGGAAGCCTGGGTGGAAGGGGCCTGGCGGGCGCCCAGAAGGACAGCCACGCCCTGCTTGTCTTGGCCGAACGTGGGTGAGCCCCTTCCATTCTCCAGCCACCGGACCCTGCGCTCCCGACTCCCTTCCACAGTGAGCTCTGTAACCGCCCCAGGGACACCGGCTGTCTCGCCTGGCACTTAGGAACACTTGTGGAAAGACACGCTGCATTCGGAGCCAGCACAGGGACCGTGATGTCACCCTGGGTCGCAAACGACTGTCGCTTCAGTCCCACACCTGTCGTGACACCCCCTCGGCCGTCCACATACTCACCTCACCCCGCCAGCCTGGCCAGAGCAGCCTCATGCTCTGCTTCGCAGATGGGGAACCGACACAAGGGTGGGGGCGGGGGGGGCAGCAGAGCTGGGTCCCCCGACCGGACCTCACCCCACGTGAGGCACCTCTGGCTCCTGGGGGACAGACCCAATGCTGGGGGGTTGCTTCAAGCACCAGGAGGCACCCAAGGTGGTGGAGCCCCTGGGAGCCCCCATCTCCCACAGAGGCAGCTGTGGTCCCAGGCTGACCTGGGCAGGAGCCTGTGGTGGGGTCTGGGCAGTTTGCCAGAGTCCTCGGGAATGGGCGCCAACCCTCTTTGCCTCAGCAAATGTACATTGAGCAACTACTATGTGCCACAGCCCATGCTCAAGGGATGAGCCCAGGCTTCACAGAGACCTGACCCAGGGCAATCAGTGAGCAGGAGGGCAGCAGTGGTGACCTGGTGGCCAGGGTCACCAGGTCCATCAGATTGCCTCGAGGCCAAAACTATACTGCCTTTGCCGAGGGGCAGGCTGGCCAGGAGGAGGGGCACCCAGCAGGGGCCGCACCCAGCCGGGAAGCTGCAGGACACCCACGGGCCTCAGGCGTCTCCCAGTCTCGGCCTCTGTGATCCCTACCTTTTAAAGGATCTTCTCTTTGAAATACAGCATCGTCTAGGTGGCCAGCCACCTGCTCAGGGCACGTGAACTATGCATGTGCATGACTCACTCAGCCACTTTTCCTGCGGAAGGCAGAAGCTGTGCAGCCCAGCCAAGGTCACGGCCTTTCCCAGCAGGCATCCGTTTGTTCAAGCTCCCGGCTGCCTCTTACCGCGCTGTGTGACCTTGGGCAATTTACTTATCCTCTCTGAGCTTTGGTGCCAATATCCATAAAACTGGGAATAACACCGACATTTAAAAGTTCTTTTGCACATTGGAATTATGCCTATAAATAGCTTAACATGCTCAGAACATAGTGTCTTTCTGATAAATGGTAGGTAAGCACAAAATTGCCTAAACCATTATCTACACGATGGACTGTTCTGGACCCATTAGAATGATGCTTATAAAGCATTCCTAAAAATGCAGGGACTACGTACACGACGAGAACTCAGAGTGTAACATGTCTCAACTGTGGGTGGAGGGTCCTAGGAAAAGACAAGAGGGAAACAGCAAAGCCTTAAGAGGCCCCTCAGGCAGGTGGGCTTAGAGGTGACTGGCAGTTTCGGCTCCAGTGAGCGAGCAGTTCTGTTGAGGTGGGCTCCAGGCCTTGGCCTCTGGGCCACGGGAGGCCAGGGCGGTGCTCTCTTGGCCATTAAGCAAGGGCCAGAGAGCCAGCCGGGTCAGCACCTCGGACAGCACCCCGGGCCGCTGGCTGCAGCTGGGCCTGGGGGACCTGGGAGGCTGTGCCTAGCAGCAGGAGGTCCTGCACCAGGTCACACCACCACGGTGCAGGAGCCTCGGGGTCCTTTAGGACGGCTGCTGTGGCCTGTGACCAACAGTCCTGGCTTGTTACTTCAACCGCAAAGTGTTCAGTAAGAGGGACAGGAGCGTCTCACCAAGCCGGGGCTCCTGTGGCCGTCACCTTGGTTTTGCCAGTGTAGGGAGCAAGGGGGGTCTAGGCCCCTGACCTGCTCTTTATCCCAGCCAGGCTGACCTCTTCTCAGGTCTATTACAATTGGTGTTTCCGTGTGGGTTCAGTGCCCTCTCCCCTTTCCATTAAAGATCTCAATGTAGCTTTCCTTCTAACACGAGGAGCACATGGTGTGGAGAGGCACTTGCAGTAGCTGGACAGGGCTCCATTCCCAGGCTGACCCTCCCAGCTGGGTGACTTGGGAAAACCGCTTCTCAGGCCGCACGCACCGTCCTCATCTGTGAACGGGATATTGTGCCTTCCCTGTAAGGCTGTCGGGGGCTGGGGGTCATGTGCGTGAAACGGAAGGTGGCCCAGGTGTGGCGTGGGCTTCCTCAGGACCCGACTCCTCCACGGCCCGGTGCACTGGGAACCCCAGGTCTCCAGGTCACTCCACGCAGGTCCCTCCCTGCTCCAGGCTGCAGGACCCGCGCTCCTGCCCCACCTGGTCCCGCCCCAGGTGTCGTCCCACCCTCCCCTCATGCCCTCCATCTCGGCTCTGTCCCTCTGGCGTCTGTCACAGCCTGTAATGGCTCCCCAGCAGCAGGAGCGGAAGGCTGTCCGCACACCGACACCTGCTACGGAAGCAATTTTAAAAGGCAAAAAAACAGTTTTGTTTTTTGAAGTGGGTAACTATGCGAAGCCATTCCTACCAGCTAATAAGAGAATTGCTTTGTGTATTTATGTAGAAAATGACGACGGACGGCAAGGTCCTGCATGAAGCCTGGGTTTTGCGACAGTGCCCGTAAGTCAGGCCCGCCACCACCACAGTGGCAGGCCCCTGAGCACACGCCCCCACTGCCGACTCCGCACGCCCGCCTCCCTTCCCTCCCTCTGGCATCGCTCCCCTCTGCTCCTGTGGGGACAAAGCACACCCCACTCTGCGCTAGGGGCACGCTTGCCTCCCCTCCAGGCAGCCTCCCCGATCCCTCTGGGGGACGATCTTTCTCTCTCTCTGATCTCCACGCGTTGTGCCTCCATGTTCCTGGGGCCCAGTGTGTGTGTCTGCTCCTCTGCCTGATGTGGCCACAGCTCAGCCCCTGTGCACCTTGGCTGCTTTCCACGTGCAGAGAGACGAGTCTTTGCCAAAAGCACATTTGGTCAAGGCCAATGGGATGCCAAGGTGCAGGGGCTCCAGGTCCCACTGGCCCCTAAAGCAGCCCTGAGAGAAGAGCAGTGGAGGAACCAGAGAACCAGGACTGGGTCCCGCTGGCTCCTGCACTGGACAGGGGTGTGGCCTTGGGGGAAGGACTTTCTCTGTCTCTGTGTGCTCATCTGTGCCACGGAGACGATGTCCCCACCTCCTGAAGAGTGAGATGAAATTACATGCGCACACATGCACACTCCCACGCACACTCACACACACATGCACAACACATGTACACACACATGTGACCTATGTATGTGTACACACATGCACACTCCCACGCACACACATGCACACTCACATGCATACGCACACACATGCACAACACATGTACACACATGTGACCTATGTATGTGTACACACATGCACACTCACACGCACACTCACACATACATGCACAACACATGTACACACACATTTGACCTATGTATGTGCACACACATGCACACTCACATGCACACTCACGTGGGTGTGGGTGGGTGTACCCAGCCAAGTGTGGCATTTTGTAGGTGCTCAGCATAAGGTCATAACACCAAATAAAATAAAAGGAACCCTCGTATTCTCGGGAAAGTCAAGTCAGCTGGCCGTGTGTCCACACACCCGTTCCAGCCTGTGCAGCCCTGCCCTCGAGTGGGAACAGCCAGGCCAGCTCTGTTGTTGTGGCACCTGCCAGGCCCTGTGGCCACTGGTGTTGGCAGCCCCTCGTTCCCCAGGAAGGACTCAGCCCGACAGTGTTCCTCCGGGAACGTCCTCACTGGCAGCAGCTCTGTGTCCACCTCCCACTCTCCACGTCCACTCCTTACTCCTCTGCTGCCACTTCTCAGGTGAGCAGACCTCCACTCAGCTCCTCAACCCCCGCCCAGCCAACGCCCAGCACCAACGGCACCTTCCATAGTAAGACTCACAAACAGCGTGGCCCCTAGTCGGGCTCGCAGTGCTCGGCGCCCAGCAGGCACTGGTGGCCATGCTGTCCGCCTGCCCTCTGTCACGCTTCCTCTGCTAAGCCCAGGCTGAGAGAACTTGCTGGGATCAGCCTCACTTTTTAAAAGGCCTCTGATCACTGTTCCAGAGCGAAGCTGCCCATCAGAGACCCCTCCTGCCTCTGGGCTTCAAAGGCCACCTTCTCTCTCCGACTCGTGGGCCAGGAGACGCGGCTTGGCTTTGGGGAGCCTCCAGTGGCTTTGGTCAGGAAAGGGGATGCCACTGGTGCCCACCCCTTCTGGGCACGGCCATCCTCCGTCTTCGCGCCACGAGCCTGGGCAGGGGCTCCTCTCCGTCTTCCCAGAGCCCACATCCTCACCCAGCTCTGCACCCGGCCCTGAGGTCTCCTTTGCTCACCAAGACATGATGTCCCCCTCCCCAGAAACGCGCCAGTCTGACTTCATCAGTCACCAATCGACACCGCTCTCCAAACACCGACTCCTTAATCGTGAACTTGGGTCACTCATTGTCAAGTTACTGGAGGGGACAGAAACGCAGAAGCAGCCTGTGCTTGACCTTCCCCTGCCCCGGCCAGCAGCACGGACGTCCCCGATCCCAGGGCGTTGACACAGCTGTGATGACAGAGCCGGGGTTAGAGGACCAGAGCGGTGCCCCAGCCTGGCGGCTCAGAGCCACATGAGGTGGGGAGCCCATGGGTGGGACAAGGAGCTGCAGTTTTAATTTAATTTAAATCAATTCAAATTTAATCTAGAAAAACTGATTCTTGATCTGCTGTTGGAAAACCGAGGTGTCATTGGAACTCAGGTGTCTTGGCACGTGCATCTAATTTTCAAGTATAAATCTTAAGAAATCTAAGTATAGGCCAAGGAATCTCCAGCAAAAATGCAGCGTCTGGATTGATGTGCCGGATTTCAAAGGCTTCGCGTGGGAGAGGGAACAGAGTAGCTCTCAGTGATTTTCACATCAGTTTTCTGCCGACGCGATCCCGTTGGACGTGCGGGGTTAAATAAAAGGAGCTGTCAAGACCGACTTCCCGGCTTCTCCTTCCGTCCTGCACGGGGTGATGTAACGGCCTGAGGGGTCCTGTGCTGAGCTGGGATGGCGCCAGGTCGGCGTGGAGGGGAAGCCACTGCCAGACCTCGGCTCAGGGCAGGAGAGGCTGAGTGGGGCCCTGTGGAGCCCCAGGATGCCCCTCCACTCCTCTCTCCCTTGTCTCTCCCCTTGTGAGCCAAGGTCCCACTGCTGCCCTGCCTTACTGTTCTGTGTGACATGCACATGTCAGAGATGACAGAGCACGTCAGGACATCAAGGCACGTGGCAGCAAGTGGCAGCACGTGGCAGCAGGTGGCAGGGTCCCTGACCCTGAGACACAGGTGCACACTCCCTGTGCTCCGGCCAGGCAGCCCCGGCTCTCCCGAGCAGGCTGCTTCTCCTGGAGGCCGGGTCTCCCCCACGTCCTCTCTGCCATGGGGCAGCCAGTCGTGGAGGTCACACTGTGGAGAGAGCACACAGGACTTCCCTGGCCCTTGAGGGCAGCTTGTCTGGCAGGGGACAGCACTTCCATCCTGCCACTGGGCTGCAAAGGGACAGAGGACAGAGCCAGCCTGTCCTGATGCTGGAGCTTTTGGGGAAACCCACTGAGGATGAGTAACGCAGGTGACAAGTGGCGTCAGCAGGTGACAAGTGCCTTTGAAGAAAACAGAGCAACACGAGGGCGGGGGGACCAAGAGGAGGCTGTGCACACACATGCACACTCACATGCACACTCACTGGGAGCACTGGGCCACGTTTCTGAGAAGCCGGCATTGGGGAGGAGACAGGAAGAGGCGGCAGAGGTGGGGTGAAGACCTTGGGGCCCCCATCCCCTGGCCCTGCTACCTTCCAGGAAGGGCCAAGGGGTGGGGGACAGCAGGTTGAAATCCTGCCCCGTGTGGGTGGAACCCAGGGCGTGGGAAGCCTGCTGGGCTCGCCTGTGCCCCAGGCTGAGCTGTGCCAGGGCCGGCCCCTGGCTTCTCCAGCCCTCCAGGGCACAGCCCTCTGGCCCTTCCCTTCCCTCCGGTTCCTTAGCAGGGGCAACGGGACCCAGTGGAGCTGCGCCTGGGCCTGCACTTCATCTGAACCAAGGAGGACGTGGCTTTCCTCTGACTGCATAACTGGGCCCACGGGGGACCTCATCCTGCTGGCACTGTCACGTGGCAACAAGGGCTGCGCCGTGACCCGTCAACACTTACAGGGAAGGGACGTCCCTGGAGTGGTGGGTTTTATAAGGACGTCGGCTTTCAATAGCCGCTTCTGTGGCGCTCTGCACACATTTCAGCGGAGCGCACTTGTAAAGCTGGTGGCCTCTCATGAGCCGAGCCGGGGCTCGCTGCGCTGTTGAACTTGAAGGTGAAGTACGCGTTCTTCTTTCACCAAAAGACACAGGTTCCCACGGGAACTGGAGGCAGGCTGCTGTCACGCGCACGCTACTCAGCTTACATTTTCAAAAAGAATCACACATGCAACTTGTCCTGTCAAGACCAAGAGCTGCTTTAATAATAAATGGGAAAGAGCTCTCCTTCCCACGGGGACTGGGCTGGGGGGACTCTGGCAAAACGGAGGCTTGGGAGTACTTCAGTGCTAAAAAATGGTGCAAGACGCTTAGAACTCTCAAATGTGCTCCTGAAGTGCCTAAAAACGAGGATGTCTTAGCCTCTTCAGACATCTCCAAACACAGGGGTCAGCATGGGACAGCGTCCAGTGAGTTTGCAGGAAAGCTAAGGGACAGCTCTGTGGAAGTGTTGGGAGGGACGGGAAGCAGACCTGGTCTCAGGCAGAGGTATTGCCATACCTTTGTCCCATGTGCACCCATGTGCCTGTGTGCGGGGCGCTTCATCTTTGAAGGCCACTAATGTCAAGCTCTAAAACCAACCCACGTGGACCCAGACACGCCACACCCCAAAGAGTTCCAAGGGTTTCCAAAACCAGGTATTTTTATCTCATCCCACTCTCTAAAGTACTATCTGCTTTAAAATTTCAATCACAGCCAGGTGTGGTGGCCAGGCCTGTAATCCCAGCGGCTCGGGAGGCTGAGGCTGGAGGATCCCAAGTTCAAAGCCAGCCTCAGCAAAAGCGAGGTGCTAAGCAACTCAGTGAGACCCTGTCTCTAAGTAAACTACAAAATAGGGCTGGGGCTGGGGTTCATTGATCAAGTGCCCCTGGGTTCAATCCCTGGAGTCCCCACAAAAAAATTCAACTGGAGATGAAGAAATCCATGTAAAAGTTTTGGATACAGAGCTTT
Source organism: Urocitellus parryii (assembly GCF_045843805.1). NCBI lineage: Eukaryota > Metazoa > Chordata > Mammalia > Rodentia > Sciuridae > Urocitellus > Urocitellus parryii. The sequence continues at coordinate 141,599,787 of NC_135540.1, read as the reverse complement.
ATTTCATCCTGAGCTCCTCCTTCTAAGTGTGTAACTGCACGTAAGTCCACAGTGAAGGTTTCCTGCTCGTAGCGTAGAGTGTGAACATCACACGCATGTAAGTGGGCAGTAGGGATGGACACCCACAACTGGTGATGTGGTGAGTGACGAAAAAAAGGCGTGGGCCCTCTGTCCAGACAGCCTGTGCTGGACACTGGCGTGGGCCTCTGTGCAGACAGCCTGTGCTGGACACTGGCGTGGGCCCTGTGTTTCTGGCCCTGGGAGATGGCCACTCGTAGGGAAGCCAGGACTCTCAAGAGCTGCACCCTTCTTGGGTCTGCAGTGCCCAGCACGTCAGGGAGGATGCTCTGAGCGACTCCAGCAGTTGCCCCCAGACACGCCTGGTGGGCAGTCCTGGGCCAGGTTGGATGCTCCAGGCCTCTTTGGATATAGGACTCTGGCCTCTGGGTCACCTACAGAGGGCCACCTCAGGCCAGGCCAGGGTCTCAGCTAGATCCCGGCTGGCCCTTGGCACACACCCAGCTCCCCTCTTCTGTGGCCCTGGGAAAATCCCGTGACCTTGCTGAGCCAGGGTCCTGCTCATCTGAACTATCCCAGCGGCACTGGGTGGTCTGGGTATTAGAGGGAGGGAGACCCAGGCGGGCAGGGCGGCCCTGAGCACAGCCTGGGGGACTCCCCTTCCCTCCAGGAAAACCCGGCATGGGATCAAAAGACCCTTCGGGAGCCCCTGCCCCGCCTGGCTATTCCCCCCCATCCCACGTTGTTGATCTCAGGGACCCTTGGGCTGGCCCTGGAGGGACGGATGCCATTCCATGCCAGGGGCAGGGCAAGGTGACGGGAGGAGCCCTGTTTGATAATGTCCATCCCTGGAGAGTGCTGTCCTGCCCTGCAGGGGTCACTCTGGCAGGGAAGACAAACTGCACAGAGTTAGCAGCAGTCCCGTGTGGTCACCACTGGGGTAGGGGGCAGCCCAGGACTGTGGTGACCCAAGGTGAAGGGGAGTGGCGGGGAGGACCCTTCTCCACCTTCTCTCTGTGAGGTACCTGAGGTCACCTGAGGTTCCAGTCCAGGGCCTCCTGTGTGCGGTACGCAGGGACTGCGGGGATGGCCAAGGGCCCTGAGGTCTGGCTCCAGGAGGTCGGGAACAGGGGTGTGGTGGTGGCCAAGACACGAGAACTGGGCTGCTATTGTTGACCGTGAAGAGGGAAAGGGCGGAGGGGACAGGGCAACCCTCTGCCCGCTACAGGGGAGACACCTCTGGGACATGCTGTCCTGGGCCTGGCCTCTGGATCTTGTACCCACAGGTCCTCCAGGGGGAGCCCTGGGGCCTCCTGTGGGACCCGTCCTGGAAGGGGGACTTGGGACCACAGCCTCTGTCCCCCCAGACTCCATTGCCTGGAGCAGGGTCTGTGGAGCCGGTCCCTTCATCCATCTGCCCACCCCACCCTGTGGGGAACCCTCTCAGGGACAAAATGAACCCAAACCAACACAGCCTGCTCTCAGGGAGCCGGCAGGCTGCAGAGGGGCAGAGAGAGCACGTGTCAGCCCAGGTGACCTGAAGGCCAGGCCTGAGGAAGCCGTTCTAGAGGACAGCTGGGGCGTGCAGAGGGAGCTGGGAGTGGGGAGGGCGGACAGGCTGCCGAGGCAGTGGGGCTTGGGCTCCTGCTGAGAGCCCTGGGGGTTTCCTAGCCCAGGAGTGACATTGATCAGATCTGCAGCTGAGCATGTAAAATGCAGCTGGCTGCGTCCTTCCCGCCGGACCTGCAGGCCCCTGAGTCGAGCGGGCAGCACGGAGCAGCCCCCACACCCTCCTCTGCCGAGCCGCGCTGTCAGGGGTCAGTGTGCCCCAGAGGTCGGCCTGCTGCGCTGGCTGGCTGAGGGGCCATTTGTCCCTTCTCTTCCTCACTTAGCACCAGGATGCCTTCAGGACCCAGGCTCTGCGGCCGCCTGTGCAGGCCTCTGTGCTGCCTGGACCCGCCTGAGTCCTGGGCCCCTCCCTCTGCACCCAGCCCCTCCTGCAGCTCCCCTTCAGGGGCTCCTCTGGCCACCTCTTCCCCTCCACTGTCACCTCCTCCAGGGAGCCTTCTTCTCATTCAGAATCACCCGAGGGCCCTGGGTCTCTTCCCACCTACCTCTCCTGGAACTGCCTCCTCTGGGGGGTGGCAGCAGCACTGGGCACAGCCTGTCCTGAACACATCGGGAAACTCCACCGCACCCCGGCCGCTGGGACTGGCCACAGCCACAGGTCAGGCCTTGACCAGAAGCAGGTCCCGTGGGGTGGCTGAGTCTCCAGGGAGCCCAGACCTGAGAGGTGTGTTCTGAGCCAAGGGGAGCAGCCCTGGGGATATTGGGAACAGCCCGCAGCACCTGGCTCCAGCTCCTCCCTGGTCCTGTGGCAGCCACGAGCCAGATCCTGTAGAGCCACAAGCCAGCAGGGTCCCCTCCACTGCCATTGCCAGGAGCAGCGCTCAGCCAGGGTGTCCAGACTGCAGGCCGAGGCAGCTCAGGGAGCCCTGGCCAATGCTCAGGATTGCAGGGGACACGGGCACTCAGCAGCCCTGGATTTTGAACCAACTTCCAGCTTGGGGGCATTCACCGTTGCAACACTGGACTCCACCAAGGCAGGTCTGGGTCCATTACTGTGGTAAAGGAAAACCATCGTGTGGAACAGAAGTGGGGGAGGTCTGCCTGCTGGGCCCGGTTCTAGCCTGCCCAGCGAGGACACAGCCACCTGTGGGCAGTGGGGCAGCCAAGGACAAGCACGGTTCTCCCCTTCCACCTGTGGGTCCCTCTTTTTTAATGACCACTCTATTATGAGGACACACGTACCTAATTAATCCGTGGACATTTTCAGGGGATGTCGTTTGTGTTTGTTTGGTCTAAAGCCACTGTGGAAAACTTGGAGACACTAAGGACGCAGAGAGCTGCAGAATGGGGGGCCTCGGGGGGTGGGGCGCTGCCCAGCACGTGGTTGTGGCTCCTAAAGCCACCCCCACCGGAGCCAGGGCCCCTGGACTGCAGGGACCAGGGCGGGGAGCCCGGAGCAGCCCAGGGAGTAAGGGGTGCCCACACCAGGGGCAAGCACACGGGACGTCTGTCGGGTGACCTAGGAGTCCCTGGAAAGAGCCCCCATGGCAGGGCTGGCATTCTGAGCAATAAAGCAAAGTGTTATTGGACCAAAGAGGAAAGTAAGAAATGAATATTCACGAGCCCATCCTCGTGGAAATGAGTGATTGAACGAGTAAACAAGCCGGGAGGGCGGCCTTTACCAGGGGGCAGCATGGCCCCGTGAGCGTGCACTGGGCACAGCAATGTCCTTCCAAAGGGGACAGAGTGGGAAGGGGGGGAACAGAGGAACTGAGGGGAGAAGCCCCAGGGACGCAGCCCAGCTGTCAGTTAAGGTCAGCGTCACCAGCCTAAGTCCAGTGACACGACCTGACCAGAGCAGCCGCTCACCCGGCTGTTGTCCTCCCAGGCGCCCGCGGGGGCCCGTCCATTAGGAGAAACGCATGGACGAACCCTAATGGAGCGAAGCCCTGAAAACCACCTCTCCAGTATTAAAACGTCACCGTCACCGTCACAGCCTGGAGCCGCGGCAGAACCAGGCGCCTGAGCAGAGGGAGGTGCCGGGGTCCTGGGTGGGACAGCCTGAGGGACACAGGGTCTGGATGAGCGTGGGCCTGGCTCCGCCCAGGGCGCCCGCGGCTGCCGATGCGAGGCTCTGACGACTCGGAAACCAGGTGCAGAGCTGTTGGTCATTCTCCCTGTCACCCCATTTCATCCCTGACCCCCAAACCGAGAGCCGGCTAGGAACGCCTCAACGGGCTCCCCAGGCGCGTAGGCCCTGGGATGGCTCCTGCCTACAGGCGCGGGGGCAGCAGGTGCCGCTGGGACCTCAGATGGGACCTCACGGGCTGGGTGAAGGCCTCCTGCCAGCTACAGGCACCTGGGCGCCCCAGTGGGAGGTGACCCTGAGTACGTCCCAGATGAGATCTGGGAACTCGCCCGCCACAGCAGCGGGAGCGACTCCCACCCCACTGTCCCGTGGCCTCCTGGGCCCAGTTTCCCCCACAGGAAAGTGCCACCAAAGGGAAGAGCCACACAGCCCGGGGAGGCCACCACCGCACTGCCTACCCCACTGCCACCTTCGCCACTGTCACCTTCGCTCCAACCATAGGGTCAGGCCACCCTCACCACCATCATCCTCATATCCTCAGTGTCACTGTCTCACTGTCCCCCGCACATCACCACTGTCACCTCCTGCCATCCCCAGCACGCACCACCCTGGCCACCATCTTGTCACCACTAGGCCACCCTGGCCACCATCTCGTCATCCCAGGCCTCCTCCTCGTCCCACCACCATCTCACCAACATGGTCGTCTTCCCTCCCCCTCCTCATTCTCTCACCTTTGCTCCTCCCCTCCTTCCCATGACGAGGACAATGACAAGGACAGGACTCCCCCTTCTCTGCGAGCCCAGGAAGAGGGGGAGTCCCTGTCTCGGGCGCCCAGGGAGCCCTCCACAGCAGCGTCTCTCAGGGACTAGTCATTCATGTTTGAAGTCGCGTCTCCTGGATCCTCATTCAGGGGCCTTCCCTTAGGAAGAGCCTCGTGTACTCACTGTGTGGGAACAGGGGGCTGAGGCGGGTTGCAGCTGGTTCCGGCACCTGCTCTGAGCCAGCTTGCTGCCCCTGGGCTCAGCTGGCCTCCACCCCTCAGGCCGGCCTCTTTCCACGGGAGTGGGATCGTGGCTTCCTGTCCAGAGGCCAACAGCAGTGCCCAAACCCACCATCAAAGTCCTAGCCTCTGCCTCCACAGACAGCCACTTCATGGGGAGGGAGAGTCCCTACAGGGGGGGTCCAGTTAAAATGGTCGTCGGGGTGGCCCTATCCTGACACCTCTGCTGTCCTCGTGGAAAATAATTTCTGACCTGGACACGCACACAGGAGAAAGCCGTGGGCAGAGGGAGGCCAGCCTACTGCAGGGACTGCAGGGAGGCCAGCAGTCCACCAGGGGCCGGGGAGGAGAAGGGAGTCTCCCTGCGGCCCCACGGGGAGTGTGGCCCCGAAGGAGGCACCTCCCCCTGCCTCCCACCATGGGCCAATGGCCAGCTCTGTAGCTGCACGGTCCCCACCAGAGCCACCAGGTTCTGAGAGGCTGGGAGAGGCCACACCAGCCCCCCGCCAGGGCGCAAGCCACCACCTGGCACCGTTTCTCTGGCTTCTGTGTCAGGGCAGACACCCGGTGTGGGAAAAGCAAAGAGCATGTTATCAAATAAATTAACCTGACATTTTACGTTTTATAAAGTGATTCTAACAAGTACCATTTCCCTGGAATTGGGTTGTTTACATTTTAGCTGAATTGATCCCACGCAGGTTGCTTAGCGATAGTCAGAAGTAACAGCCTCTGCGTTCACACTGCTGTGGCCTCTGGGACGGTCATGCACCAGAGGACACGGGGACCCTCTGCCGTGTGAGGAGGGGAAGGAGCGCACTCTGCAGACCTGCAGGACTGAGCCCCCTGGACTGGGCAGGGCGGGCGGCGAGTGCCGTGTGGGTGGGGCAGGTGAGCAGAGGCAGAGGACACCTGGCCAAGGCAGGTGCTCCCAGGAGGGCCGGTGGTCAGACTGCCCTCTCCACATGGGGCTCTGAGACCTCTTCTCTCATTCGTCCATGATGACCACTTCGTGGGAAGGGGAAGGGGCCAGGTTGCAGACAAGACCCCGAAGCCGCCTGCTTGGTAGGAGAAGGGTGGGAAGTTGTAACAGCGGGGACCAGCTGCAGAACAGACCTGCCCAGGAAAGTCTCTCTCTCCCCCAACATGAGCTTATTTCCAGGAGATGAGAAACAAAGGACGTCATTTCTAGGAGCTGCCGTTGATGGCCGGGGCTACTGTGTCACCAGGCCTGGGAGCAGCTCTGCACACCGCAGCGCCTAGGAACAGTTTTCAGCCTCTCTGAGTAGAGCGAGAGAGGGCCTCTGTGCTTCTGTCCATCCGAGCATCTCCCCTCCTCCCCACTCGCAGCCCCACCCAGACCCCATGCCGACGCCGAGGGCACGTCCACCACAGCATTGTCCTTCTGGACCAGGGTCAGGCGACTCCTCCCATCCCAGCATGGATTTTTTTTTTTTTTTTTTGCATCAGGGATTAAACCCAGGGGTGCTTAACTACTGAGCCACAACCCCAGCCCTCTTGTATTTTGAGACAGGGTCTTGCTACACTGCTCAGGGCCTCGCTAAGTTGCTGAGGCTGGCCTTGAACTTGTGATCCTCCTGCCTCGGCTTCCTGAGCCACTGGGAGGACAGGCCTGTGTCACCAGGCCTGGCCCAGCATGGATTTTTATATGGCTGGGAAAGTCCCTGATGTTGTTAAAGCAGTGTGCACTGGTTAGATAGTGTCCACCCTGTGTCCATGTCTACCAACCTCAGAATGTGACTTTATCTAGGAACAGGGTCTTTTCAGATGTAGTTGGTGAAGAGGAGGTTGTCTGAGGCCTAAGTCCAATGACTGAGTCCTTCTAAGAAGAGCACATTTGGGCACAAGCACACACAAAGAAGGCCACGTGAAGACGGAGGAAGAGATGGGGGGGTGCCGCCCTAGTCCCAAGGAGCTATGGCGTGCCAGCGGGGAGCTTCGGGGGGGAGGCAGTGAGGGTCCTCCCAGGGACCCCCGGAGTTTAGCCTCTGGCTTCCAGGGCTGGATTTCTGACATTTCAAGTCACCTGGTTTGCAGTTCTGTGCTACAGCAACCACAGGACACTGCAGCAAGCTAAATAGTAAAACAATACAAAACAAACAAAATTAAACAAAAATGAAGTAGAATTCACAACAGAGATAGCAGGTGGCCCTGCAAGCCTAGAGTATTAACTATCTGACCCTTTACAGAAAATTTGGTGACCCCTCCTTTTGAGGAAAACCTAAACTCACTATCCGTGACAATCTTACGAAGCCACTGCCCAGGCCCACTCCAGCCCATCCTTCCTCCTGGCCTGCACAGCCGCCACCCCAGCCATGCTCTGCCTCTATTCTGACCATTAATCTCCTGGGCCCCGGGGCCTTTGCATATGTTGTCAGTCTCGGACTCTCCCAGCCAGCCCTGTCTCTTGACTTCTGCAGATCAGGCCACGTACTTTCTTGGGCTGTTTCAGAGCACTGACCCCTTTTTACCCTAATACTATTACAGGGGTAACTAAGTACAATTACGAGTCTGTGGTGATTAATTGAAAGCAACTGATAATTGTGCCACCAGCACCTCGTCTTGACCAACTAAGTCCTCTAGAAACTCGCTGACCTGGACTTCATGCCCCCCCTCTGCAGGGGGTCCTCAGAACTCCTGGCCTGAAGTTTGTCCTGGACTGACACAGAGCCCTTGTTCCTGGCACTGGAGGCCCTGCTGATGGAACAACTATCAGGCAGCTGTGAACAGAGTCCCGAGGCCCCATGCTGGCCAGTCCCACTGCACAGGGCCCTGGAGACCCAGGAGGGGAGGACACAAGCTGCTGGCCGTGATGGGCTGAGGCTTTGGGCAGGAGGTGACATTCAAAGGCGTAGCACTACAGGGTCTGGTACACCCACACCACCACCCATGACCCTCGGACCCCCACCCCGAGTCAGCAGCCCCTCCTGGAGGCCACCAGCAGAAGGCTCCACTCCCGAGTGCTGGGCAGGCTCCCGGTGTCCAGCTCCAGGCTGGCCCCAACCACAAGCCCCTGCCGATGGCGAAGTGTGGTCTCAGATTATGATGCCAACAGCCTCAGGAAACAGGCTGCAGAGGATCCACAGCCAACGAGTGAGGAGTCGTGCCAGGATCCTGGCCCTCTGCAGAGGCTGGGGAAGAGCCAGGAAGGTAACACGAGGGGCCAGGCTGAGCGGCCCTGGCACCTGGGCTTGCCGTCTGTGCCGTCCTCTGAACTTGGCTGAGCTGGGGTGGGGCGGGAAGAGCCCTCGACTCCCGTGTGCACTCTGTTACGGTCCCGGGGTCCAGATGTGCCCCCTCTCCTCGGCTCTTCCTGAGAGCTCACAGGAGGGGCACTGAGTACCACCTCCCCCTTGAAGGGACAGCCGGGGTCAACCACTCAGGCCACCAGGAAGACAGTTCCTCTTTGCCTTCTTCCCACCTGCCAGCTGCCTCCGGCCACAGAGCGCAGAGATGGCCTCCAGTGCAGATCCCTGCCTCCGCCTCCCCTGCCCACGGCTCACAGGAGCCGAGTAAATAAAGACCACAGGCCTGGGATGGCCACCATGCAGGACGAGCAGGAGAACAAGCAGATCCATGAAGGTGACCACAGCTGTCGCAGCGGGCTGGCCACCAGCACTGTCCTGCGCGCCTGAGCCATGAAGACACCTGTTCAGATCATCGTCTCTCCAGGACTCCAGCCATGGCCCCCACAGCAGCCCGCCCTGGGTTCAGCTGGGTGTCCCCGACACATGCCTAAAGACAGCACAGGTTGACCCCTCCTGCTGCCCAGCCAGATGGCAGGGCATGAAGCCTTAGTGTCACACCTACCCCCACCCTGCAACATGGCTGCCAGTCACGCCTGGCCAGTGGGCACGAGGACAGAGGTGGACACTCTGGGGTGGAGCGGGCACATGCACAGGGCTGAGCCTGGCAGGAGCAGATGGCTCAGGTCAAGCTGCTCAGGAGCGGTGCCATTCTTCCACTGTCTCATAGGAGGGGAGGCTGTGGCTCAGAGAGGGAGGGGACTAGCCCAGACCTCACAGCAGGTAGGTGACCACACAGGGCTGAACCCAGCCCCTTCATCTCCATACCCTGTAGCTGCCCTCTCCCTCCCCTGCACCAGGTGTGCAGGGCAGGCAGCTGGAGGGCCCTGATCCCCCCCCCCCAGGTACGTGGTGGCACCATTCTCGGGAGCCTCCCAGGTCCCTCTGCTGGGTCTCAGCCTGCCCAGGGATGCCCTCCTCATCTGCTCCCTGGAGGCCCACAGGAGTTCTTAGGGGGGCACTGGCACACCCTCCATCTCCCCTTGTCATGCCACGCCACAGTCAGTCCCCTACAGTGGTCCAGGGTGGTGTCCACCAGCCCTCGGCAGTGGGGACCACAGAGCTGGCCAGGCCTAGACTGCCACTGGGTCAGCCGGCTGGTGGGCTCTGTGTGGCACTCCTGGGGGCCGCAGGGGCCTGGACAGGACCATGCAGGAAGCCAGGGCACTGCTTGGGCACAGAGACCAGGCCCCCTTGTAGGAGGGCACAGAGATGAGCTCCAAGCACAAAGCAGATGTAGCTGGAGGTGGCAGAGGGTCCTACGGGGACAGCTCCAGGCCTCAGTTACCAGGAGGGGACAGGGCGGGGAGGAAGTGGAGCAGAAAGTGCTGAGGGACAGGAGCGCCAAGGCCAATCTGGGGGGTCAGAGGCCAGGCAGGAAGGGCAGAAGGAAGAGGAGACCTGGGGTCGGGCCTGGGAAGACGGGCCAAGGACCTTAGGGGACAGCTCCAGGGACAAAGCCAGAGGTTCAGGACGAGAGGCCCAGGCAAGGCGCGGGGCTGGCACAGGGCATGTGGGCAGGTGTCGGCCGAAGCATCCTGGGCCAGACCAAAGTCTGCTGGGGGCACCGTGTGTCCCTACTCACCCACAGCGCTGATGGCAAGTGCAGGGCTTGGGTGCCCACGTGCCAGCACGGGCCTGGCACCTCACGTCGGCTTGGGCAGTAGGAATGAATCATTCCTGTTAGCATCAAAACTCAGGGTCAGTGGCCAGGGGCTGGCACCCCCCAGGAGCTCCGCTCTGAGGGCCAGGTCTCCCCGTCGACAGCGGAGAAGTCCCCATCGCCTGGACAAGCACAGTCATCTTGGCCCCCCTCCCCACAGCAGCAGCTCAAACCTGAGGCCCGGCCAGGTCCGGGGTGTTTCTGTCACCCTGGGGTGGGGCGTGGCTGGCACTGGTGCTTAGAAACCAGGGGTGCTGCTGAACACCCTTCAGTGCACAGGACAGCCCCAACCCAGGACTCCTGTCCCAAATGTCATTAGAGCCACATCAAGAAAGCCTGAGCTGACGGGGTCGCTTCCCAGATGGAGGTGGCTGTTCATCGGCTCCTGTGTAAGTGTCTCTGGTCACCTTGGGCTAGCCGAGGCAGAACAGGACCCCAAAGCAGCCCTGGGGACAGGGCAAGCAGTGCCGGGTGCTGGGGCCCCTCCTCCCTCTCACATGGCAGGAGCCTCGGAGGCCTTGCCGTGGGTCCAGCCTGGCTGCACCGAGTCTGTCCCTTGTCTTCTCTGTGTCACTTCATGGAGCTGCATTCCCCTCACCTGGCTCGGGCGGTGGAGTGTGAAAGACACCCGTGGAAGCCCCGGGTGCGGGCGCGTGCGCAGGGCCACTCTCCATGCCCACGCAGGTCACTGCGCTCCCAGAGCCTCCCACCCCCAAGGAGGGAATCACACAGGGGTGAGACTGAGTCTCCGCCCAAACCACTGCCCCTTCCCTAGGACCGGGGCCCCCAGGTGCTGCTCCCAGTGGCCGGTACGTGGGCCGAGCCTTTCTGAGGTGCTGGCTGGGGCAAGCATGTGGTGACTGTCCATTGGCTGAAGCAGTGGTTGTCATTAGGGTGACAGAATCGAGCCCGCAGCAGTTGATCCCTTCTCTGCCTCCACTGGTTATTAATCTGTCTGCTTAACCGCATGGTGGGGACAGTGACCTGGCTTGTTGGGCCCTTGCAGCCCGTGAAGAACAGGGTCGTCTGAAGCCTTCTCTCACTCTCATGTCACTGGATCTCAAAGAGCCAGAAGCCGGGGGTGGGGGAGTGGGGGACACCAGCCCCGATTCGCAGACGAAGCCATCAAGGCTCAGATGTGAGAAGTCGTTTGTTCCCTTCCCGGAGCGGATGGAGCCAAGATCACCGTGACAGAGGGACGAGGCAAAGGGTGAGGCACTTTCCAAGTTTGACTAATTGAGCAAAGAGATCCAAGTGCCCTCTCCCTGCCCCCACGGGGGGCATTTGCAACGTGACAACAATCTCCTGGCGCTTTCCTACATTCTTATCTCCCCACGGAGCAGAGAGCCTCTCGGTGGTACCACTGGTGCGTGTGAAGTGAGTGAAGGGGTGCGTGCAAGGACAGAAGGACAGGTGGGGGGATGGACGCCAGGATGGATGGAGATAGATGAAAGGAACAATGAATGGGTGGACAGAGACCGATGGATAGCAGATGAACGATGGGCGGATAGATGGGTGTAAGAGCGGACAGGTGAATAGGTGGATGGGTGAGTGGATAGACAGACGGACATAAGCATGGAGAGATGAATGGGAGGATGGACAGATGGTGGATGGGTGCAAAAACGGGCGCGTGGATGGGTGGGTGGGGGATGGATAGTGACTAGTGGTCAGTGTGCCAGGTGGAGAGGTCCTCAGAGGCACCGCTGAGCGGGTTCTGCTCTGGGTGGCTCCTCCCTGCGGAGGCTGGCATGGGGCACCCTGATCCTCTCCTCTGGGCCCCACGGGCTCTGATCCCTAGGTGGGAGCTGTGGCTGGGGGTGTCCCTGCTAGGAAGTGCCGTCAGAACTCCGCCTGCTCTAAGTCATTTGCAGGCCATTTTGGAGGAACTGCACCTAACCACTTCTTAGGAAAGTGGTCATTAAAAAGAGACATTTTAATAGTGACACGCTCACACAGCCCGGGGTTCTGGAATGGTCCGTCTCATGCAATTAGCATCACTCTCACACAGAGGGAGTGCTTACCCTGAAGGGGGCTTTGGAGGTCATTTCGGAACTGAACTCTAGTTTCCAGAGAGAGGCCCGAGCAAGGCCCCTGGCCAGACCCTAGTGCTCCCACCCCTGTGAGAGTGGCCAAGGGCCAAGCCCACTGAGCCCCTGAGCCAGGGCACACTCCAGGCCTGAGCTGACTGCTGGGCACCGGCACCTGAGCCCCAGCCCTGGGCCCACAGCCCCAGCCCCAGCCCAGGCACTTTGCCTGAGCAGCTGGAGGGGATGCCCTGTGCACCGCTCTACCTGGAACCACCGGGCTCCTTGGTGGGTCCTGTGTGTAGTGGCCCTTCCATTTTCCTTGATGTGGCCGGCTTTCAAGGGATGGGTCCATGCAGCATTTCTCCTGGGGAAACGTCCTTCCTCTGGGCTTGTTGCCAATCAAAGCAGCATTCATGTTTTCTAGCAACCATCCTGTGCCTCTGCAGGATCAAAGGTGTGCTGAACAGAGAACCCCTTCATCTTTACCTTCACGGATTCCAAACATCCGGCCTCAACGTGGTCAAAAGTGGTTGCTGGATTTGTTGGGGGTACCAGATGCCTTAATTCTGGGTGTCCAGCCATAGAGCCACCTTGTGAGATAGTGTTCTTGGCTGGGAGTGGGGTGCTGGGGTAGGGCTGAGGGTGGTCAGTAAGGAAAGGACAGTGTGGAGTCGTGACCAGGGCTGTCCCTTAGAAGGTCAAAGTCATGGACTCAGTGTCTCCTCCGTCGGTCAGCGAGGCTGTCCGAAGTCCATTACTGTGTTTCCTAGACACTCAGACTGAGCATGTGCTAGTTGCCTTGTGTGCTGGTCCCCTCCCACATGGCTCTTTATGTGCAAAATGATCAACACTCTGATTGGAGAACGAAAGATTATTGAAGTTTCAAAAAATTTTCCTCCATGTGCACTTTTGCAATGACTAACGAAGGAATGAAGGGGTGGCCTCTGTTCCCCCATGCCAGGAGAGGAGTTCGGCACGTCTCTGCTCCCCCCACACCTCCCCTTCCCAACCCACAGTTTGATGGATACATTCTAGACATTGCCCACCCAGACAGGGTGCTCCTTCCTGTCCCTTCCAGGACGTGTCTGCCTTGCCCCCCTGCCGGGCTGCTCCCGTACTCCTCACCCTCTCACCTTCTCCCACTGGGGCCTCCCCCCTCTCTGGTAGGGTCCTCAAAGCATCTTCTTTTCAAGCCAGGCCCCTGGCATCTAATTGATGACGCTCTCCCAGCTGCAGGTGCTGTGTCTCACCCTGCGAAGGACAGCTTAGCTGGGTATAAAATTCTGAGACAGACCTCTCTCACCTGTCTGTAGGCACTGGAATCCATTCTGACATTTCAAAGTCTGACCCTGGAAATACAGTTGTGATGACCTGATGCTTACTCTTTTATACAGAATTTGTTTCTTTGAGCAAGATTTTTCCTATTAATTAAAGAAAACACCCAGAACCTGAGGATCAGCTTGGAGGGGCTTTGCGTCACTGCACCCCTGCCTCACCCACCCCGAGGGCTGTTCTGGTCCAGCAGCTCTGGGCTGTCCCCTAGGAGTGCCTGGGGCCTGCTGGCCTTCCCTGCTCGGCCTCTCCCTCCTCACTGTCCACTTGGCCTCGAGAGCCCCTTCCTCGGGGACACCACCTCCCTTTCCCCCACATCACTTTCTGGTCTCCCTGTAGCGTCCCTCCTGAGTGTCCGAGCTTCCACGGTGGCTCTCTGTCCTGCGTTGAGCTTTGCCCTGTCTTAGGATGGCTCTTCCCCCACTGTCCCCTTCCTGGCTTTGCCCCCCCTCTAGGGAGTGGCCATTCATCTCTGTCCGTTTTCCCAGCCCCCCATCCTTCACCCACACCACTGGCCCCAGTGAGGCCCCACACAGCAGGACACGGGCTGCTTCTGCTCCCTCCATGTCCATTTCTTGACCTTGAGGTGGTATAAATACTGCAATTTGGGCAAGGTGGGGGCAGGCAGGTGAAGTTGACAAGCTGCCAGACAGTCTGTGGAGCAGGGACTGTGGGAGAGTCCCCCACGGGTGCAGCGTAGAGTGACCACGGTGCTGTCCCAGCCTCCTGCGGGTGGGCAGGGCCATTCTCTCCGGTGGGCTTTCCACCTGGTGGACAGACTCGACTTCTAGCAAGGCCTCCGTCTTTGCTCCAGTGGCCTATCTGAGCTCGGATCCAGGGTCGGTTTAGCAGGGCCCTGGGGCAGCTGGGGCAGGGCCTCAGCCGCTTTGTGTGAGGAATCAGGGCTTAGGCCGCGCTGGCCGTGTAGGTCCGGGTTTCAGGGCAGGGTTCTCCTCTTTGCCCCCAGGAGGCAGTGAGGCCTCCATGGGCACACTCACCTTCTAGCCCTGCCAGGAAAGTAGCCCATGCTCAGGTTTGAAGGCCCAGGGATGCCACCCCAGGGCGCCCGGAGACCAAGGCCCCTCCTGCCCATCTCAACCCAGAGCACACCCTTCCGTGTCTGAGGGGGAGGCAGACATGTTTTATTGAAATTCAGCCAGACTTGGGAGGACACCGAATAGCTAATTTATATGGGACAGATAACTATTTAATTGCTCTCTAATTACGTGACAATTAGAATTCAGTTCGCAGCCATGTCCTCAGGTGTCTATTTATCACCTGTGTGGAGCAGCGTCGCGGCGGCGCCTGCCACCATGAGGAGCGCCCAGGGTGGGGAGCGCCCATCACAGAGCGTAATCAGTGTCATGATTCTCTCACACGCGAGTGACGACGCGGTGGGTGCCGTTATTTGTGTATCACAGTTTATTCACACACCTGATCACAGGCTCCTGTCACCAACTGCACCCCAGCCCGGGAGGCACCCATTAGGTCCTTAAAATAACAGATGTCGTCTGCTGGGAAGGCCAGCTGGGGGCCGCCGTGGTCACTGTGGACAGAGACGCGGGGGCTCCAGGGTGCTGGCGGATGTGGCCAACCCACAATCCACCCCTGACACCAGGCTCCTGAGGGGAGCAGACCTGGCCCCCTGCAGTGGGCTCTCGGCTGCTGCATGGGCCTTGCTCAGGGCTGGGCCAAGGCCTCTCTGCCTGCCACAGCCCTGGGCCGCCCCTGACCAGCACACCCGACCAGCCCTGGGCTGTCTTCCCTGAACTTCAAGTTTCTCTGTGCAGGACCCTGGACTGGCCCCTAGGTCTCAGGGGTACAAAGGAACCCCCGCTGAGCCAGAGCAGCACCCCGTGAACACCTGCAGGGCCCGATCAGAAGGATGGGCCCCCCCGAGCGCCAGCCTGAGGGTCCCACTGACAAAAGCGAGCCTTCCCTGAGGCTTCATGAGGCTGGGGGGGAGGACGTGCTGAGAGATACAGATGAGCATGTCACAGTCACTCACCCTTAGAACGTCAATCACATTTTTAAAAATAGCTCCAGCCTATTTTCCCATGGAAAGCAATAAGCAATCAATGCATTGGACAAACTTCTAGGAACAAAGGCCCTGTCTGGAGAAATCCTGACAGGAAAGGCCAGGGCCTCTGCCTGGTGGCCACTACATAGGTTGGTGCAATAAACAGAGGCCCAGCTGGAAATGAGATGGTTACACTAAAAGGCCCGTGGGAGAAAGCACACCAGGGGTGGACCGGGGGAGACACAAGCCCCACAGGCAGCCCCACCCACGGCAGCCACAGCCCCCTGCTGATTCCTGGCTCTCAGCTGCCTGAGACTTACCCGTGGCTTGTGGCCTCCAGAACAGTATAATGTGACTGTGCTGAGTCAGGCCTCTTGGTGACTTGTTACAGCAGCAACAGGAAACTAGCATCTACTCCGAGGGCTGGCTGTCACAGCAGGCTGCCATCCCGTGTCCTCTCCCTCTCTGCCCCTTCAGCACAGGAGGCCATGAGCATCTGGGGCTCGGGTCTGTGGCATGAAGTTTCCCCCCGCCCCCTGACTGTGCCTGGGACAGTCTGAAATGGGAAGATGACAGCAAGCTCCAGAGACATCGTTCCTTGCCGTGCTCGTGAGTCCCCGGCTGACCTGGCCCTGTTGGGATAATAATCCCTCAAACACAGTGGGTCAGCACTCAGCCGCCCGCCTGTCTTCAGTTGCATATGAACTTAGTGACGGGCAGGAAGGACCCACCCTGGACAGGTGGGTGGATGATCTCCTGGAGTCAGCTGAGCTTCCAGGGAAAGGGGACTGAATGGCCACAGGCTCCTCACCCACGGGCTCAGCAGAGGAGGGGAGCCCAGGGAAGGACTCGGAGCCTCCTGTGTTTTCTGGATGAATGGCGGTTGGAGCAGCCTCTCCACTGAGGACAGAAGTAACTTTGGGGAACACTGTGGCCAGACGTGTCACCGCTGGGTTTCCATCTTTTGTCCCAGGAAGGCTAAGCAAGGAATATACCTGGAGGTGACGCCTTTAGAATGAAAATCACTGTCTTTTGCATGAAGAAGTGTGATCCTACCTTACTACAGAGGAGGAAAGCAGGACATGGTTAACTGACCAGAGCAGACCCCACAGACACGTGTCCAGCTGAAATAAACAGGCTAGCGTAGGCCATCACACTTTAGATGAGGTCCACGGATGGCTGCTGTAGTCAGAGTGTCCACGCACACCTTCATGTGGTTGAAATGAGGTGTCAGACCCAAGGCCCAGGGCTGGGCAGAGGAAAGGGCAGGAGAGTCATAGCTCCTGGGTACTTCCCAGGTACAGAAGACTGGGGACAGCAGACAGACACATGTGCAGGCTGCAGGAGACTCTGTGGGGCGGGAAAGAGCAGAAAGGCCCTGCAGTCCACCCTGAGCTGGTCTGGGGTGGGGGGAGGGAGGTGAGCCTGGGAAGGTCCCGTAAGGAAGTGGAATCTGGAAGACTGGGAGGTGGGGTGGCAGGACCGCCAGGCCTGACAGTGACACAGGGTCAGCCATGGGGATATGTGGGTGAGGCCCCAAGGAGATCTGGAACCAAATTCCACTGGCCACCCCTGCCCCTTCCTGGCTGGACTTTGGGTTGGCCACTGAGCAGCCAAGAGCCTCTTCACATGGTGGCCATGGTCAGCACCTTGGGGATGCTCCTGGGCCCTTGGGCAGCTCCCTGTCACTCCCAGGTCCTTCCCTCACTCTCTCCAGCCCTGACAGACACCTCCTGGTGAAGAGCCACCCAGCTGAGTTTAGCCCCTGGTTCACAGTAGTTCCCCACAGGTGGCCCAGAGCACTGGGGACGAGGACAGGGCTCCCTGAGGCCATGGGGGCCACCCAGGAGCTCCAGGTAGCTTTGTATTCTGGTCTTATTTTGGAGAGGTCCAAATCTGGCACCATCTTCAGGAGACAGCAGCCCCCACCTTTGACCCGCCCAGGAGAGTGCCACGCTGGGAACCCTGCTCTGCCTCTCGAGCCCTCCCTGACGATGACCCATGGCTGACAGGGAACCATTTTCCGTGCATTTCAAGGGGTCCACTCTTTGGAGACAAGAGCTTGGCACCCGGACAGGCCCGACGGGGTCACTTCCCCCCAGGCAGGTGAGGAACCTTGGTCCTCGAGGGAGACGGGCCCTGCTGATTGGAGGGAGCCCATTTAGCCCAGCTGCAGGTCCCGCCCCCCACAGGGCTGCACTCTCTGGTTCACCCCCCACCTGGCAGGGCTCCCGGCCTCCAGAAGAACAGACTTCAGAGGACCTGGCCCCTCCTTGAGGAGCAAGCCATGAGGGAGGCTCGGGGACAACAGGGGCGTCCCAGGGACCTGGCTTGGCTCTCAGAGATCAGGGTGCACTCGGAGCCTGCCCATCCCTGATCCCCCCACACAGCAGGGTCCATGCCAGACCCCTGGCTCCCTTTTTGTGCTGAGGCTAAGCAGAGGCCTCGGGCTGGAGGGGAAAGAGGCCGAGGAGGCCTTGTAGGGCCGGGTGCCCTTGGGGAGCCCCGTCTGGAGCTCAGGAGCAGCAGTGAACTCAAGGGGCCCGGGTGTGGGGTGGGGGACTCAAGCGCCACCCAGGGCCCCTTGTTGAGGAAGCTGTCCCCTCCCTACTCCTGCTGCCCCTGCCTGCTTCTGGTCTGGGACAGTTTCCCAAAATGTGGCCTTGGAACTCTGAACCCCCCCTGAGGCCAAGGGGAGGGGAGCTCCATCCCAGAGGGCCCTGACCCCGCTGCTCAGAGAGAATGGCCAACCACCCGGAGGAGAGCTGGCCGCCTCGGCACTCCTCAGCAGGGCCAGCCAGGAGCCCTGGACACCCCACAAGCCCCCACCCGTGAGATGGGCCTGCTCAGGGCTCCCCAGCACCCTGTTGTCCAGCGGAAGCCTGAGACCGCCCTGCACCGCGCCTGGAGAGCGTCACCGAGTGTGGCCTCCATAGCTAGCTCAGCGGCTCCAGCTGCAGCCTGAGCGCCACTGGGTGGCCAAACGCCAACCACAGAAGGGAAACCAGCGAGGCCTGCTCCCCTCCCAGACCAGAGAATGGCACCCACGCCAGCCCCGCCTGGCTCAGTGGAGCAGGCACCACGAGGGTGTGACCAGGGGCCCTCCAAGTGGTTTCTGGTGTTGCGGACAGCCCAAGGTCCTAGGGTCTGTCCAGTGAGGCACTGCCTGTGCAAGGCTTCAGGCAGGGCGCCACGCAGGAGCCCAGACACAGGCGCTGGGTGCCAGCCCGCCACAGCCCACGCCAGGTGTATGCACTTCTGTCCTCCCTGCCTGAGTTCCATGTGCATCAGACCCATTTCCCGTTTACCAGGACTCCACGGGTCCTCCAGGGGCTGGAGAGGATGGGTTGTTTCTCAGGCGCACAGCCCAGGGCGCTGCCCGGGCAGGTCCAGGGAAAGACACACGGGGCAGTGTGGTCACTACTGCAGGTCACACACATGGGCTTGGGCTCTTAGAGTTCCTCGCGGTGTGTTTCCTGGCTCCCGTTGGCACTTGGTCTAGCCGCCAGGGCCAGGCGCTGCACTAGATCACACGTTGTCCCCTCTGATCCGCAGCACAACCTGACATGGGCCCTGGAGTGAATCCCATTCCACACCCAGGACTCTGAGGCTCAGAGTCCCCCTTGGCTGTTCTCCTCCTTCCCTCAGGCCTTCCTGGTGGCTGGGCTCTGGACAGGGAAATGCCAATCAAATGCTTGGGAAGAAGGATCTCACAGCAGGACCATCTGGCCACATGTGCACTGAGGCAGCCGAGGAGAATCAAGACCAGCCGCTGCGGAGGACGCTCCCACAGGCTCCCTGGAGAGGTCCTGGGCTCTCAAGGCCTGCACTCAGGGTTGGAGTGACCCCAGACTGCAGCTCCAGCCTGGACCTGAACCTGGGCTGCTCTGGGTACCCTCCGAGTCAGAGCAGAGGGCCTGGGGCCGCAGGGACCACAGAGCCTGGGCTGCTCTGGCTGTTGGCGAGGAAGAAAAGGAAGCCTATGGGGTCAAGAGGTCAGCTATTTTCTGGGACAGGAGCCCCCCCACCAGAGAAGGGTGGGGCCACCGACCAGGGAGAAGGGTTTGCTGGAGAACAGTTGGCCAATTAGCAGGATAGGGCAGGTCCAAGGGGAGAAGGGAGAGCGCAGGAGGGGAAGGGAAGTGATCTCCGAGCCAGAGGCAGCAGGTGGAGCAGTCCTACACAGGTGGACACAAAAGAGCCCTGGAGGCCAGGGAGGCCAGGGAGGCCAGGCGCCTGACGTTCCCCATAGTGAAGCCTGCAGCACAGGCAGACCTGGTGCAGGCTGAGGAACAGAGGAGGAGCCCGCGGAGCAGGGGGCACCACGCTGCCTGAATGTGGGACGGCAGGGGCTCGAGGGCAGCTCCTGGCCTGTGCCTTTCCCTCAGGGAACGTGACACTTGGCAGCAGCTCCATCCCAGGCAGTGCCCTCACCCCGCTGTGGCTTGGCGGCTGCCCTAGGGCTGCAGTGGAATCGTGCTCTCAGCCCAGGGCTAACGCACCAACTGCTAGCACTGCGGGAGGGGATGGCCAGGGCCCCCGGGGTCCTGGGTCACTCCATGACAACAGCACAGGCCCTGGCTGGGACGCCAAGGCCGAGAGCTCGGACTAGACTGCAGGTAAGACTAAAATAAAAGGGAATTCATTTCCTAAGACAGGTGGCAAAGTGGTCTCCTAAGAAGCTGTAAAGTGAGGCTCTGCCTGTAATCGCTGCTAAATGGACTTCTAATAGTCCTCGAATTTGCCTGCAAATCCATCGTCACCCAACAACACGGGAGGTGGACGCGGATGGCACAGGCCCAGGCAGGCGCCCTGTAGGGAACGGCCCTTCTGGCAGGGGGAGTATTACCTTCGGCCCCTTTTCTTATTCTCCCCACTCAGTAGAGGTTCTGTCAGATGGGTCCGGGCCCCTGACCTTCACGCTTTCCAGAAGGTCATACTGTCCATCCAGCTCACCCCTGTTTCCAGTCAGTCCTCAGCCTGCTCCTGTGGGCTACAAACTGGACCCTGCTGCAGTCCAGCATGCGCCAGGCCCTCTACCGCGTCTGCCAAGGGGGTGGGGGCAGGTGTGGAGAGAGAGATCGAAGACCCCGCTCGCCTCCTGCAGAGGAGGTGGTCGAGGTGGGGTCAGAACGGTCAGATTCCCACAGGCACCCAGATGTTGGAGCTGGGAGGAGCTGGGAGAACCGTCAGCTCCGACGGGGAAACTGAGGCCAGAGCAGACGCGAGCAGCACAGCCTGCACAGCTCTGCAGGCCACAGGCTGACCTGGCATGTGGTCAGGTCACTCTCAGTGGATGCCAGTTTCCAACCCCGTACCCCGGCCCGGCTGGGTGGCTCACATGGACGGAGGACGCCCCACGTGCTGCCTGTAACTTGGCTGCTGGGAAGCCCAGTGATCCCAGAGTGTGGCAAGGGTGCCCGGGTCTGGCAGACCTGGGTTCAAATCCTTACTCCAGACCAATCACAGCGCGTCAATAAATGCCTTTCTCTACCTGCCAGTTGGGTGATCAGGGGCAATGTCCCAGCTTCCTGAGCGTCCTCGTCCAGGCAACCCTGAGTCACACCCCACCACTGTGGCCCAGACCTGGCACACTAGGAACGGTCACCAGGGGGTGGCTGAAGGAGTCAGGAGACCGTGAGTGAGTCCGTCAACCAGTGCAGTGATGAAGGGCGTTTTAGTTTATGTTACACTGAAACTCCTGCAGGAAGGGCCTCTGCTGTCCTCTGCCCTCCCACTGCCCCACGTCCCTGAGCTCTGGTGAATCCCGGGGACGGGGCACCACTGAGCTGCCCACAGGCTGCACCCCACCTTTGATGTTTGCCTAGCCC
The DNA here is from genome assembly GCF_045843805.1 of Urocitellus parryii. NCBI lineage: Eukaryota > Metazoa > Chordata > Mammalia > Rodentia > Sciuridae > Urocitellus > Urocitellus parryii. The sequence continues at coordinate 141,578,915 of NC_135540.1, read as the reverse complement.
AGTCCCCCGTGTCTTCCTCTACCTTAATGATTTCAAATTCGTTTTCCCCGTGATGTGACTGTGGTTTCTCTGCCTCTACATGCATTTAAAACCCCCACTCCCACCCCTGCAAGCCCCATTTGCAGGCAGAACTCTGGGAGCACAGCCTCACAGCGCCAAGCAGACGGAGTCCTCCCGTTATCCGTGGAGTTATTTTCCAAGACCCTCAGTGGATGCCTGAGACCTCAGAAGTACCGAGCCCTAGGCAAACTGTTTTTTCCATAGGTACAACTCTATGGTAACCATTCAGCTCTAAAGGAAGCACTTTACAGCTTCTGTTGGGCAAAGCTGAGCTGCCAGCATCCTGTGCTTTGGGGCCATAATTAATAAAATAAGGGTCATTTGAACACCAGCACTGCAGCACCATAACAGGCAATCTGATAACTGAGGCAACCACCAAGGGACTCACGGGAGGGCAGCATATACAGTGTGGACACAGGCACTGCACCCCTCCAGCGCTGGCTGCGCCCCCTGCTGAACACAGGGCCTCATCAGATGCAGCCTTCCACCCCCAGCAAGGTCGCCAGGAGAAAAGTCCAGTCACCCTGGCTCTGAGGAGTATCCAGTGACCTCTCAGGCACTGCTAGCCAGGAGGTCTTGTTTGCTTTACAAAATGCATCCTGTGGCCATTTTCCTGCCCCCAAGTCACCTGCAGAAGAAGCCAGTCCTCCAGGGAGCCCTGCCCCCAGGCCGACGGTGGCCCATCAACCCTGCTCACCGTAAGCACCATCCCATTAACTTTCTGGCCACCTACCTTACGGGTCAGGGAGCCAGCCATGTCCCTAGGCTGCTCCACGCAGGAGCAGGTCTGCTGACCTCGCTGGCCTCAGCCAGCCTCCCATGAGCCCTTCTCCAACCTCCAGGCTCAGAAATGGTCTTGGTTCCCTCACTGCCACTATTGTATCTGCCCCCCTCAGTTCAAAACACAGCACAGCCTGTGCGGCTGGTCCTGAGCCACCGTCCCTTCCCAGGCACCTGTGGACCGTCCTGGCCAGTGATCAGATGGCCAGTCTCCTCTTGTGGGGATGTGTGTGGACAGGACAGCAGCCCCAGTGAAGGTCACCAGGACCAGGGTGGCTGAACAGACAAGGCCTGCAGGGAGCTCCCAGATGGGGACGTGGCCCACTGCCGGCTGGAGTCTGGGGGCGCTCGGCACGAGCCCCCAAAGGCTTTCCTTGGCCTCCCACTCAGATGGCAGCAGCCCCAATTTGACAGCAGAGAAGGGACCCTGACCTTCCAGGTGCTCGGCTCTCCTGCAGGCAGAGGCCTCGGGGCCACTCTGGGCCTGGAAGAGCCCCCCGAGGGGCAGACTCAGAGGCTGAGGTGAGGGCCCCCTACCCCGTGACTACGCGAGACCCACCTCCCCACCTCAACTCACTGCCCCGGGAAACGGGATGGTAACACCTGCCTCCTCGGGTCCTCTTGGGTGGAGTACGAAGCCCCCAGGTGTCCAGGAAGGGGCCAGGGCCACCAACACCCCAGAGAGGCGCCCAGGGCAAGGCCCCGCGCCCCGCAGCGCCCTCCGGCCCACATCGCTGCTCCCTGCCAGGAAGCCTCACGGCAGCGCAGGCGGAGAGAGAGCTCGGGCAAGAGGGCTCTCCAGAGAGCAGGGTGCGTCCCAAGAACCGCACTGCCACCACCTGGAGCCACCGCCACCTCTGCTGCTCTCTGACCTCCCTTCACCGCCCCCACCTGGGGCCTTCGGCCTCTACAGAACCTGCCCATTCCTCCGAGCCCCCTGGGTCTGCCTCCATGTGGCCCACAGAACACCCGGTGCCCTTGGGGCACCACCAGCCAGTCCACAAGGCCCCTTCCTGGGTGGGACAGGCCCTGAGCCCCCTCGAACAGCCATGGGAGCCCAGGTGCTGGCCCAATGCTGAGCACTTGTGGGGCTCCAGGTGTCTGGTCCTAGATTCTCTGTGCAGGTGGTGGGTGGCACCCCATTTCCTGATGAGGAAACTGAGGCACAGAAAGGTGAGCTGGGACTCGAACCCTGCTCTGTCCCAGGCTCCTCCCAGGACCTCGAGCCTCTGCTCTGAGTGGAGTCAGCATACGGGTGCCGGGGGCTCCCCCGATCCCCAGGGGGCCAAGACGCAGCCACATGTCTGCAGAGGCTCTCCTCGTGGAAGCCGGCGAGTAGCTGACCTCTGAATGGCCAGCGTCCCTCTCTGCCGCCAGCCAGAGAGCAGAGCCGGAAGCTCACCAACCAAACAGTGCTTAAAACTGAGATGAGGCCACCTGGGCCCTGGACTCACAGCAACCCTTCAGAGTCCCCCACACGCCTCCAGGACGCCCTGCCAAGCAGCCGATCTCAGCCACCAGCCTCCCCAGTGCCTCCTGGGTGCGCCTGCAGGGCGGGGAGAAGGTCAATGTGCCCAGACAGTCCTCCTGCGGTCTGGCCAGTGGCTGGATATTCATGGCAAGGGATGAAGGCGGAACTGGGAAGGGCAACCAGCGAGGGCCAGGGGCCAGACAGCTCTCATTCTCCCCATCCAGAGGCAGGAGACGCCAGCGGCAGGGGCCTCCTGGGTATCGGCCACAGGGCCAGCACGTACCTTCCTCTTGTTGGTGGGGCAAATGTAGAAGTTGTCGATGACGGTGGTAACGCCAGGCTGGAGAGTGAGCTTGGTGTAGGACGTCCCGAAATCCGAAGACCTGGTGGGACAAGGGACAGCCGTCAGCACCTACCCTCCAGATGTGGCCTTTATCAACCCATAGCATATCCAGCTCCAGCCGCGTGCCAGCTCAGGTGGGAAGACACAGTGCCACCCTCCCACACTTGCAGGAGCAGGATGTCCCCCACTGGGTTCCCTCGGGACAGAGGACTTGCTCTATCTAAATCCCAGGTCTGGAGCGAGGGTTAGAAATCCCAAAACCCAGGCTGCCTCCTCCTCTTCCTGTGGGTGCCTGAGACATTCTGGCCCTTGTGGGTCTTCTACCTCTTCCATGCCTTGCAGAACCCTGACAGACAATGTCAGTATGTCCATCTCACAGATGACCAGAGGAGTCCAAGAGGGGACATTCTCTTCCTGACAGAGTCAGACGCAAACCCACCTAATGCCTTCCGGGGTTCTGCTTGCTGTAGGGACCGTCTGCCAACTGTCCGAGGCTCCACTGTGGCCCCTGCCCATCTGTTTCCCTCTCGGGACCCTGAGCTCCTGCAGGAGCCCCCTCCGTCTCCACCCCACCTGGAGCCCAGGGCAGCTCTGCACTGCGGCTGGTGGCACAGCAAAGCCTGGGAGTCCCCTGCCAGGGGCAAGCCCTCCAATCCCAGGGCTGCCCTCCTCAGCTATGGTGTGGACGGAGCAGGTGGAATGTCCCACAGAAGCCACCAAGACCAGCTCCGATGTTGTTCAGGAGCCACCCAATGAAACTCATGGAATCAGTACTGTTGAAGCTCAAGGTCCCAGAGGCTCTGAAACCAGGGCCTCTCGTGATCACCCTTGAAAGGAGGCTGGCATCGCACAACGTGCTGGGCATGTGGGTTGGGTGGGCTCCAGCTCCACCAAAGCTCCTGCCTCAGACCCCAGCCTGCCTGGGCCAACTCCACCCTGGCTACCTCCTGCCAGCACTGCCTCTGGGCACCCGCAGCTGCAGCAGGCCAGCATTTCCCCTCCTGTCCCTGGGTCTCCCAGGAGCCTGCAGACCCCCCCCCCAGATGTTCAACTTCCTTCCCACAATGCCTCCTTGGTGTGTCTGCATGGACACATTCCCTCCCTCCTCAAGTGAAACCCAGGGTCCAGGAAGATGGGCCCTGTGTATTCCCTCTGGGCTTGGTGACCCGGTAGCCACATGTCCCAGAGGTTGTATCCTTCAGAGGCCTCGGGGTCACAGGGTTGAGGAGCCCCCACCCTACCCCAGCCTTATGGCCCCAGGGTTTCCCAGGAGGGGAAATTCCTCAGGTCACTCGGGACTGGAGGCCCATCTGGCCTCTGGCTGGTCCTGCCCTCCCCAGTGATGACCTGGGTGCAGAGAACAAAGACACACCCACCCATGGAGGTGTAGCTGGAGCATTTACTCTCAAAACCTCAGAGAATTGATTTTCTTTGAAAAGAGGGAGCAAGAGGCCCATTAGCAGAAGATCGATCCAGAGACCCAGGAAATTCCAGAGCCCCTGCAGAAACAAATAGCTATGTTTATGAGCTCGATGCAGCCAGGCCTCCTCTGGGCACAGGGCCCTCCCCCTCCCAGCTTTCCCAGACAAGCCTATTGATTCTGCCCAGCCCCCCACCAGGACCACCACCTCAGCCCAGATCTGGCTTCCCAGGATCCAGCCTGCCTCCCCATGCCCAGGAGGGCCAGAGAAGTCTGCTCACAGGTGCTGCTCCAGGGCACCTTCCCGCTGTGGCCAGCAGCAGGGAGCCAGAGCCACAGGCCCTGCTGCCCTGGAACCTCCCTCCTGGTGGGGCAGAGGGGGGTGGGCAGATGCCAAATGGAGCCGCAGAACACACAGGCTGGGTGCTCTAGGCCTGGAAAGGGGTGGGGGCCGGCTGGGTGGGGCTGCGGGTCCTGTCTCTGGGACAGAGTGGCACAGAGCTGACTTTGGATAAGGCGACCTGAGGGCAGAGGCCTGAGGAGGAAGGGAGAGGCTGTGCGTGGCTGAGGACGGGCACTTGTCCTGGGTCACCCACTGGAACATGTCAACGTGCCCGCATTGAAGATAGGGCCTTGGAGGGAGCAATCAGGTTCAGAGGTGGCCAGAGTGGGCCAGAGTGGGCCCTAAGGCCAACATGACCAGTGCCATAGAGGAAGGAAACCGAGACCAACAGAGATGCAGGGGCGAAGGCCACCAGAAGCAGCCAGCCCATGACACCCCCCCACCCCCCCACCCCCTCCACCCCCTGGTCTCAGGCTGCTGACTCAGCACCTTGAAGAAATCCCAGCTGTTGAAGCCACAGGTTTGTGGCACGGTGTCATGGCAGCTGCAGGGGATGAATGCAGCATTCCAGAGACACAGACAGAGGCAGAGGTGGGAGGGGACAGCCTCGGTGCGCCACAGTGAGCCGTGGTGCTGACATCCAGATGGCCAGGAGATGCTAGGGCACGTGCAGCTCTGGGGGCCCGGGCTGATCTCCTGACCTCCCTGACCCCGCACGGGCGCCTCCACTTCCACCCCTCCTGGCCCTCCTGGGCAGGAGTGCAGGCCAGTTCTCCCAGGAGAGGCCCGAGAGAGTCCTGTGGCCGCTGGAGCCACTCAGGACCAGGTGGATCTATCAACCTGCTGTTCTGGAGGTCACCAGTCTGTTCTGGAGGCCCCGTGGAGGTCTAACGAGGCGCTGGCACATACTAGAAGATACAGGGGAAGACTTTCCACCCTCAGAGGCCTCCTGAGACCCTCAGCTCCAGGTCCCTGCCTCTGTCCTCAGAGCCTGCCTCTCCCTCCCTGCTCAACTGCACATCACCCACTTCCACAGTCAAACTCTCCCTGGTCCCTCCTGTGATGGCACAGGGCGCACGTGAGTGGTCTGCTAATCCCCTCTGCAGAGTCCCCGTTGCTATCTATGGAAGGGAGCAGGTCACAGGTCCAGGAATGGGTTGCGGAGGCCCCTGGGAGGGGAGGGCTTCCTCCCGGGAGTGAGGAAAGTGCAGGAGCCGTCGGCCACGTGTGGCAGCCCAGGGCTGGGGACACTAAGAGGGATGGCGGGGCCTGAGCTGAAGGGCTGGGCAGGGGAGGGGCCGGAGTTTCCCCAGGGCCACCACGAGGGCTGGTCCACAGTCCAACACCACTGGCCCCGTGGCATCCCCAGCTCTCAGAACATGGAGTTTATCCAGATTGGAGCCCGAGGTCAGGTACACACTGATTTCAAGACTTGGTATTAAAAGAAGAATGTTCACTATGGTTGTTACACGGATTACGTATTGCCATGATAATATGCTGATATACACAGTTCATGAAGCGCCGCGGCCCCAGCTCCACACCCTCGGCCTCCCTGCTGCCCACTGCCCACGACAGAGGACCCGTGTGGCTTGTGATCCACACGGGCCACACCGCATGCGGGGCCACACCCTTGATGTTGTGCAAACGTGTCAGGACAGGCTACAGAACCCCGCAGAGCAGTGTGCACGCGCTCGGGAGGTGCCCTGCCCCGTTGGCTGGACAAGGTGCTGGGCTGGGGGAGGAGAGGGAGGGACCTGGGGACCTGGAGGACAGTGATGCTGCTCAGCAGGTGCCACCAGGGAGAAGTTGACGGAATGGGTTGGAGCCAAGTGCTGGCATCCAGAGGCCCGAGGCAGAGCCAGCCTCCCACACAGGGCCAAGGTGAGAGCAGCCACCAGCTTGCGCCCACCTCCCCAGCCCTGCTCTGCCCCTCTCCCATGGCACAGAGGACCTGGGCTGGTCCTGTTCCCACTGCCCCAGGGGCCTGGCTGCCCACACAGATGTGGAACTTCGGGGGTTGGGACCAGGAGTCTCTGAGGTCCCCACCAATGTAAAAGGCCATGACCACTGTCCTTAATTTGCAGGCCCCACAAGGGCTCCGGCCACCTGACCCAACCCTCAGAATCCTTAGCAAAAGCTCCAGGGTGTCCAGTTCCTCCTGAGGCTGGCCACTGAGAGCCTGGCCGCAGGGTTATCCTGGGGCAACTCGAGGGTTTCCGTCACCTCGTTATTTCCTCCGCCACCTGTTTCTCAAGCGAATAGATTGTCAGCAGGGACGACACCTGTATGGGGAAGCGTCGCTCCACAGCACTGGCCGGAAAGCAAGCGGCAGCACAGCGTGGCCTCTGCACTCCCTGCAGGGCCTGGAGGAGGCCCGGCAATCGCCTGCTCTGGGGGACGAGCCCTGCGGGTCAGGGTGCTGGGGACACAGCTGGGTGCTGCGGGTGGATGGCTTGTCTCTCCCAGGAGCACGTTTAGCTCTAGTGCAGCAGCCTTCAGCCCAGGAAGCCCTCGTCCCCGGGACGGGGACCCCGAGGCAGTGGTGATGGGGGGCAGACGCGGTTCCCTTGGGTGCTCCAGGGGCAGGGGGTGGCCCAGAGGCTGAGAGGCAGGCGGTGATCAGGAGAAGAGGATGGCTGGTGCTGCTCATGTGACCAGGACCTCAAACTGCAAAGCTCCTTCCTCAGAGAACACTAAAGAACAAAACCCAAACCCCGACAAACAAAAGCCCTTGACTGTCCCCGGGTGTGAGTCTGCGCAGGGCCAGCCTGCGAGGGACCTCCCCAGGAGAGGGCAGGGAGCCCGGGGCCCAGGGAGCCCGGGCAGCAGCCCGGGCACAGTAGTGGCCTCCAGCTACAGAGACGTTCCCTCCCAGCTCCGGGGGCAGAAGTCTGAGCCCAGTTGCCCGAGGGCCACGACCCTCCTCCAGCTCCTGGTGGCTCTGGGTGTCCTCGGCTGGTGGTGGCTCACCTGCAGACCCCTCCTGTCTCCACACTGAGCCTGGGCCCAGGCCTCTGTCCAGACTACCTCATCCCACCCTTAGCTGATGGCATCGCCGGGACCCTGTGTCACTGAGGCCACATGCTGAGATCCTGACTTCAGTCAGCTCCCTGGGGGCAGCTGCTTCACGGAGCATGAGAGACGGCTTCCACACCAGTCCTGTGACAGCTCCCATGTGGCAAGGGGAAATGGGGACAGGCAGGCAGACGGGAGAAAGGGACGCACAGCCCAGGTCAAGGTCCCCTGTCTGACTCCCAGGAAGGGCCGGAGGCTGATGGCAAAAACCACAGGAAAGACTCAGAGGCAGGAGGGAGGGACTCCCTGCTTTCAGGGACCACTAAGGGACCTGGGTAAGATGAAGGCGCCCAGGTGAGCAGAAGGTGCCCAGGTGAGATAGCTGGGGTAGGTGCCAGCTTTGGGCGTGTTGCTCTGGAGAGAAGGAGCCAGCTGGGGAACTTGTGGGGACAGTGAGGGCCATGTGACCCTGGTGAGCAGGACGGGCTCCCTCCTCCAAGCCCTCCTTCATGCTGGCCAGGATCTGCCGGGCACCAGGGGGAAGCTGGATGCAGGTGGGTACAAGTGAGTGGTGCAGCAAGTAGGTACCAGCTGCCAGCCGGGCCTGGACACTGAGACTGAAGGTCAGCAGCTGCTGGTATGATGGGGGCACTGTGCCCCCATCAGCCCCTGTCCCAGCTCCTGGTGGGCCAGGGGGAGAGGGGAGGGGCGCCTGGCGGGATGGCACTGGAACTGCACCCCTCTGACTGCTGGGACTGCCTCTCGATGACCCCAGATCCCAGCAAGGAAAGGGAGTGTCATTTACTGCCTTTGGTAAGTCCAGGAAATAGAGGGTGACCTGCCTCAGCACCCAGCTGGTCAGTCCAAGGCAGGTTGGAGACAAGATCCTCTGACAAAGCCCAAGCTCAATGCTGTTTCCCCCCAAAGCCCATACAGATCACCAGGTCAGGGTGAGGACAGTGGTCACCATGATCATCCAGGCTGTGCACAGAGCTGGCACTCAGTAAATGCTGGCTGGATTCCTTTGGAAGTTCTCTGGGTGCCAGACCTGGAGGCTGTGTGACTTCAGGCTGGTAGGTTGTCCTCTCTGGGCAACAGTTTTCCACTGGAAAGGTAGGGGTTAGGTTTAATTATGCCCAAACAATAGCCCTGGTGCTCAGTGGATCTAATTCCCCAGGAAGGCCAAGTGGAAGGCGGCAGTGACAGGGGAGGAAGCAGGGAAGGGTGGCAGGACACCACCATCCTGCCACCATCCTGCCAGTGACCATGTGCCTCCCTCCCCTGGGCCTGGGCTCCCAATACCCCCCCGCCCCCAGCTCTCAGCAACCACACGGCCTCCAGGTCCTTGTCCCGCATCCTACCGTCCAAGCACCGTCACCTCATCTCCATCCATTCAAATCAAAATAAAGAACCAGGGTCTAAAGAGGGGCAGATGGAAACGCGGGAGGCAGGCGCCCTCAGAAAATTGCTCTTTGCAAACCGGCTGCCTAATTGCTGAGTGTTTGTGCATACTCACTTGTAAAGAATGATTTAATTAAGCCATTTTCATATTCTGTAATTATTTCTTTGGCGGGGACCCACGCTCAGCCCCACCTCCTCCTGCAGATGAGCCCTGCGCTCTGGCCCACTCTCTCCCACCGACTTGGGTAGCCACAGTGTGGAGGGGCACCCACCCTGTGAACCGCCGGCTGGCTCGAGATGCACCGGTGGGCGGGGCCTGACGCACCCTGGTACCTGAGTGCCACACTCGCTCCTTGCAAAGCCCTGTGTGGACGCGCTGCCCTCTGGAAGGGAGTGCCAAGACCTGCACACTCCCCACGCGAGACTGAGGCACGCGGGAAGGGGCTTGTCCAGGGGATGAGACCTGGTGAGCTCAGGCTTGGATGTGTTCCCTGAGCGGAGGGGACGTGCTCTGGAGATGTCTCCCCAGCAGAATATACTCGAGCTTTGGCCACATGCCAGGTGGACAGCAAGTGCACAGAGTGACCAGAGAGCACGGGCCATCTGGACACCACACAGGACCTAGCAGCTCTGCAGAATCCACAAAGGGGGGCTCTATCCACTGCCTGCTTCCTACTAAACCCTTCGGGATCAGCAAGGAACAAGGAATCACAGGGACACAGGCCACTGCAAGGGCAGCGAAGTCTTTCAGGAACATTCCTAAGTTCTTGATATTCTGGGTATAGAATGGGAAGCTTGGCCTCAGCTAGGTGGGCAGAGGGCAAGAAACCAGGCCTGCCCTCCAGCAGGCATGGCATCGGGGAGGCAGGGATGGAGGCCAAGCGAGTCCCCAGGAGATGCTCCTGTGCTTACAATGGGTCATGTCCTTATAGCCCACCGCAAGGTCAAAGATCCTAGATCCCAGGGACGTGCACACGCCTCGCCTCTGGAGCGGCCAGTGCACCTGCCTACCTCCAGCCCGCCCTGGACACTCCCGTCAGCCTGTAGTGGGCAAGAGCATCCAACATGCAGCCTTCCGTGGGCCTCCAGCTCTGTGGGGGAGTCCCTGTCCCTGGAAGTGTCTGGGTCACCCTCCTGGCTCCGGTGCCACTCTCCTTGGCACAGTGGCTGTCCGACCTGTGGCCGATGTCCCAGCTCTCAGAGCAGCTCTTGCAAACCCTTTCCTGGCCCATTCCCCAGGGCTAAGCCACCTCCCAGCCCCAGCCAGCCACGCAGGAGGAGCCAGAGCCTGCCAGGCCGGGGCGTCACGGGCAGCAGGTGAGGAGAGGAGACGTCAATTACCTTGGCAGCTCTCGAAAGCTGCAGGCAGGAGGCCACTGCCATACTGACACCATGACACGGCTCCATGAGAAGCTGTCCTGGAATGGGCTGGATGGGCCTTGGCTGTGGGGTAACTTGGGGAATGACATCTGATAAGGATGGAGGGGCCAGGCGGAGCGCGTGGCTAGGCGGAGGCCAGTCCCCGGCAGTCCCAACGTGGCGGGGGGCAGGGGCTGGACAGAGCTGGTGCTTCCCTCTAGTTTGGTGGGAAAGGAGGACTGCAGTGAGCCCATTGATCCTGCTGCTGCCCAGTGTGCATCACAGCGACCCCCTGTCCCCCAGAGAGCCGGCCTACCTGGGAGGGTTCCAGGCCCCTCTAATGCCTCGTACCAGATAGGAAGCACCCAGATAGGACAAGACGAGTAATAAACCCGATAGAACCAGCTGGACGCTCTGCAGACCAGGTGAGATGGCTCTAAAGAGGCCCTGTCCCTGTCCTTGTGGAAGGGTGGGCAGGAATTCCAGCAGGAGCAGAGTGGGGAGGGCTGAGGGGCCTGCGGGGAGGGAGGGAGAAGGCCCAGGCGGGAAGCCTTGGCAGGGCAGCTGCGCTTGGTCAAGCTTCCCAACCCCTGGGAGCCACCTCCAGAAAACTCTAGAAAGTCAGCAAGACACATGCATAAAACTTCCTTCCTGACAGGCTGACACCCTCGATTCTTCTTGGAATCATTCAAAAACATCAGAGCAAGAGAAACTGCCAACAGCCCCGGCCCACCCGAGAGCAGCCCCCTTCTCTCTCTGCTGCCCTCCATCCCCATGAGTCACCTTTCTAACAAACATCAAGTGACGCGAGGTGGCGTGCGTCTTGGGGATCCGCTTTGTGCCCCGCGTTGCTATGCCGAGCGCCTGCCCCTCCGTGGAGAGCATTTCCCCGACTCCAGCACATCCAGCCGCCGGTCCTGTGGCCCAGGTGGAGCCGGAGCCAGCTCTCAGCGGGACGCTCCAAGCTGCCATATGGTGATTTTCAAAATGTTCCCAAGATCCCAGGAAGCCTTCCAGCACAGTACTGTTATAATGACGTCCTCATTAATGCTTAGGGGTCCTGGAACAAACCCACTGTGCTTCTCTACGCCCGTTCCTGGATGACAGGAGCGGAGGCTCTAAATCGGTGTTTCAAGTGACCGCTGACCAGATTCAGGCCCTCTGAAGCAGCCCAAATGACAGACCAAGGGCTTTAAAAAGAATTTTTTTTTTTAAGTTGTCAATGGACCTTTGTTTTATTCATTTATTTATAGGTGGTGCTGAGAATCGAACCCAGTGCCTCACACGTGCAGGGCAAGAGCTCTGCCACCGAGCCCCAGCCCAGCCCCAGCCCAGACCAAGTGCTTTTAAAGAAGAGGAAAAGGCGTGTGGGGCATCACGGAGGTGGTCAGGACTGTTTAAAGGCACTCCTGCCTGGAAACGTGGAGAAGAACTGATAGAAAGCTAAAAGTTAAATTAGGAAATAAGGTGTCCTCAACACCCCTGATTCCCCAGCTCAGGAAAGGTCACAGAGAGGCTCTGGGTTGAGCAATGGGGGACCCCTGGTCCAAAGGCCCTAACGGTCAAGGTTCTTGGGACCCACTAGACACAGGGAGAGTCAACGACGACGTGGCCAGCTGCATGAGGACCTCTGGTGTCCTCCCCAACACTGGCCATCAGGACTTTGAACAGAAAACGCTGCAGATGCCAGGCCACGGCCAGCTTAAGCCACCCAACACTCCCAGGGGGACTGGTGTCATGCTCCATCTTCCAGGGAGGACGGCACATGTGGGGACCTGAGAGTGGCCGCCACCGTCAGCTCCTGAGCTGGGAGCTTCACCAAAACTGTGACCCCCACTCCTGGCCAGCAGCAGCTCCCCGAGGGGCTTGGTGAGGGGCCACCTGCACCTGCAGACACGGATGGAAGGGGCTTCCTCGGGCAGGGCCACCACCCAGGGAACTGCTGCTCATCGCTTCCCCTGCGCAGCTCAGCCATGGCCGGAGGCGAGCATGGCCCGGTTCCTACACAGGGGCAGGATGTATCCCCAAGCACCACCCCCCATGCTCCCTGACCTCTGCACGGTCCCAGGCCTCCAGAGCCAGCCACACACACAGGGCATGCATCCCATGGAGGACAGCCCATGCAGAATGTAGCACAGTCACAAGCCTGTGCCACATGCCACAGTGCCAGCTCGAGGCCGGGGTTCCTCTGTCCCTTCACCTACACTGGTTCCCTCCCCCCACGTCCTGCTAGCCATCCCCTGAGCAGCCTGCAGCAGGTCCTTGGCCCCTGTGGATAGAGCTGGATCCCTGGCACAGGCCAGATGGACGCCCCATGGAGATGCACAGGAGTGCGGTGGCCCCGATGGCTCAAGACCAGAGCCAGGCTCCCCTGGGAGGGGCGGCCACGGGCCAGCAGGGCAGAGCCAGGGCAGGTGGGAAGGCCAGCAGGTGCCTGCCACCCCTTGCCCAGGCAGGGCTCTGCCCACCTCTGTAGGCCCTGGGGCCCCTGCGCCCCACCCACCTAGTGCCCAGGCCAGGGCTGCATGCGGCCAGTCCCTTCTCCTGGCCCAGTCCCCACACGAAGCGAGCACTGGGAAACGCTGGGGACAACAGCTGGTGACTGTGCTCGCGTCAGCGCAGGCCAAATCCATCCCCCGTGGATGGAATGCCCCTAGTATATAGCTCCCGTCACCTCCGAGGGGGGACGCTGACACCCCATGAGTTCTCAGCACCCAGATCCCACTGCAAAAGCCGAGGGTCCCTGGAGACTGCTGGGCCTCGGCCACACCCCTCCCAATGAATGAGAAGACAGGCCCAGAGAAGCAAGGTCACATGCTGAAGGTCACACAGCAGCTGGCGGCCAAGTGGGCACCTTGACTGGGGTCTCCTGATGCTAAAGTCAAGCCTCCTTCCTCCCAGCTCCCCGGGCAGCCAGGCAGATGGCCACGGAGTGGAGGTGGCCTCATTCCACTCTCACCTACGGTCAAGAAAGAAACAGACAAAACCCTGCAGGCCCGGAAGCTGACGAGGTGAGCGACGATGCCGAAGGGAGTCGGCAGGACAGATGGGCATCTGGGCATCCTCTGCTCAACCCGCAGACGAGGAAGCTCCTGCCCTGCATGGCTGGCCCCACTGCACCCTCCGACAGGCCCCGGGGCTCACGCTGGGGCCTGGGTGGTGGCTCTGAGACCAGGGGCCGAGCAGGGCAAGCCCCGGGGAGGCCACTTCTCCCTGGAGCCAGTCTCCTGCTGGACAGCTCCAGGGTGAACAGCAGGGTCCAGGGGAGGGCTCTGTGCCGTGGACCGCATCACACTCTCACGGAGGTGGTGTGACAAGAGGCGGTGGCCCTGAGCTGGCCCCTGCACTCCCTGGGCCTCGGGTGCCCCTCACCTTCTCCCGTGGCCCTCAGGAGGACTAATGAAAAGGCCCCAGGACGAGGCCTGGCCGAGGTGGCCAGTTCCCTTCCTCATCTGCCCGCCCTCCCAGAGCAGGCAGGGCTAACACAGCAGCTCTGGGCTGTCTAAACCCTGCACGCTCCAAAGAAAAGGTTGGCCCTTGCTGGCTCCTGGGAGGTGACTTCTAAGTCCTGGAATGTCCTGCCTGAGTGGCTTTGTTTGCTGAGACCCTGGGCCAGGGGCACAGTCTATGCTGCCATTGTGATGCACAGTGGGTCTCAGGCTGCCTAGTATCAGCTTGACCTCTGCAGGGGCAGAAGGTCAGCCCCAGGGCAGGCAGCCAAGCCCACACTGATATCCGGATGCCAATGCCTCATCAGTGCCACCACAGGCTGCTACCAGGGACTAAACACTGCTGCTGTATGACCCAGGACATGTGACCTGCATACAGGGACACACCCCAGGGCCTTTGCCCCTACGGGTCCTCTTCCCAGCTACCCCCACAGAAAGAACTCTGAACTGCAGGCTCTGCTCCGGGGAAGCGTCCTGGGCCTCTGGCTGTCCCCACACCAGGACTGTGGTTACACTGCTTGACTTTTGTCCACAGCTCCTGCTGCTGCCCAATGCCACACGGCCATTCTGCTCTGTCTCTCTCCATCTGGGACATCAGGTCCCAGGACAGAGGTTGCCATTTGCTTCCCACCACCCGGGAAGCGGCAGCAACACCCCCACCCTCAGGACTTGTTGCTGACAGCTCCCTTGGGGTCTGGTGTCAGCTGTGCCCTGCTCCCTCGGCCCCAGGATGCCCACTTGTGCCTGCACCACTTACAGGAGTCTCCTCCCCTCTCACAGCTGCCCTGACACCAGACAGGTGCCCATGATGTGGCCCAGCCCAGACCCCAGCGGCCCCCACTCCATGTCACAGACACAGCTGTGCCCGCTGCTTGGGGCCGGCACCAGCCCACCTCTGTCCCCTGCTCCCCGTCCAGGCAGACAGTCTGCAGAAGTGTGCAGAAAAGACTGAGCGATGCCCACATGACTTCCTAAGGGCCACAGATGACAGGGAGAATGTGTGGAGCGGCTGTAGCCCCACCTCCCGCCGGCCCCCGCTGGGCCTTCCCGCCTCCGCCCCAGCGCCCTAATAACTTAATGCGCTGCTCTCTCCAGCGAGCACACCGAGGGCGCTGGAAACCGGCGGAACACGTTTCTCCGATTCTTAAGAACCCATTTGAGAGTTAAATAACAACGAGATGCCTTCAAGCACTGAGAATTATGAACGAGGCTGTCCCCTTCCCGGAGAGGCCTCGTCATGGAGCAGCACCCGATTGACTGTCCAGCCACAGGTCTGGGGCGGGGGCGGAGGGCTGTGGAATGTGGGCAGGTGGCTGCACTCCCGGGAAGCCTGCAGAGGCCCGGGCTGGGGTGTCCTGGGCACCAGCAGGACTCCTCCCGCACTGTGGAGGCCGCCCTGGCTCCGGCACCTGGCTGCACACGGAAGCTCTCCATGTGCACGGGGCCAGCGCACGGGCCAGCAGCCCCAGCTCTGCGCGGCCTTGGGGGCTGTGTGGGGCCAGGCTGGGAGCCCTACGCTCCAGGTGCTGTGAAGGGACAGTGGGACCCTCGCACACCTCACCCAGGAACCAAGGCGAAGCTGACCAGGCCCCCAAGGGGCTTCTGCCACGATGCCCTCTGCGTGGGGCGCGGTCACCAGCTGCTGACCTGGGAGATGCCCTTATGTCCCATCTGAGAGGCTGGAAAGCTGAGGCTGGGAGTGTCAGGTGACTTGCTCATAATCCCGCCATGAAGAGACGCGGGGCAGAGCCTCGGGCCTGGGTGACCCTGCTGCCTGCAAGAAGCCGCCGTCACGGGCCCTCGGAGGCCTCCTGGGTCCCCTCTTTTCACCTGCAGCTTGAGATTCCCCCTAGAAAATGACTCCACCTGAAGGGCTCCGTCGAGGCCAGGGCCATCGCGAGGCCACGGGCACAGGGCAGGAGCGCCTGGAGGTGGAGCTGCCATGCCCAGCTTCTGGCCTTATGGAGATGCGAGGCCCAGGCTCGGCCCAGGAGGCTCACACAGGACAGTCTCATGCAAGTGAGTGGACCTGATGGCCTGGCAGGGCCCGTCGACCACGTGGCCTGCTCCTCCCCTGAACAGAGAACAGGGCGCAGACCTCCTCTCGCAGCCGTCCTGCATTTGGGGAGCCAGGGGCGTGGGTGCAGGACGGGGCCTGGGGCCAGCTCTGGAGCACACAGAGGGCCAGGGCACTGCCCCGAGGTGGGGTTTGTTTGTGACCAGCCTGCCCAGCTGTCCCGTGCCCTCCCCCCCCCCGGGCTGCACTGGGCTTTGAGAAGGGGACAGGGCAGGAGGTGCCTCGGAGGTGCCACCCTCTAGGTGCACAGGAGGCGTCTAGTGAGTGACCGAGCAGGCCTCTTGGACGTGCTCACGGTGGCCACACTCTCATGTCCGCTCACTGTCAGGGCCTGTGGCTGAGTGGACTCCAGGCCCTGCTCTTGCCCCTCTGTTCTGAAGTCACACTTCACCCTTCGCCGTCCTTCCCAGAAGCACAGGGCACCCCTGCTGCCCACCGGCAGCTCAGAGGTGAGGCGTGTCCTGGGCAGGACAGTGCCACCTCCTGGAGCCGAGGGAGAGGGTGGGCGAGGACGGGGCCCAGGGCACCCTCAGCCCCCTCTCCACTGCCCCACAGAGGTCTTCTCCTGAGGACAGAGTCGCAACCAGAGCTGGGCCAGGGGTTTCTGCACCAGCACTCGGGAGGGCGGGTGGTAGTCCAGGGACGCTCAGGCGTGGGGACAACAGGCCGTGCCCAAGGGACCCCCTCCCTGCCTGCAGGGCCTTTGCTGTCACTGCTGAGCACCCAGACCCACCCCGCTGCCCTGCCTCGCCAGCATGCTCTCTGGCTGCCTTTACGTCCCCAGATTCTGCCTGGGCCCGTGACACTGTCACTATATGTCCTTTCTCCCTCTGCTGGGACTCTGAGGGTCCTCATGGACGTAGCTCTGTGCCCCTTGGTCTCTCTCAGTGTGACTAAGATTTTCCTTGGGAGGATTTCTGCCCTCCTTTGGCCCCTGCTACCCCTAGGTCATCTCAGGAGCAGGTGTCCCACATTAAGGAGGCTGGGGACCTTGTGTGGCCTTCTCTCCTCTGCCATAGAACCCTGTCCTGGCCTCGCCCTCCTGGTGGGGAAGCAGTCCTTAGCTCTCCTGCTCCAGGGAGCTGAGTCTCTGGATGACCATCTACAGAAGGAACAGGAGAGTCAGGTGGGGTGGGGCTTCCTGCAGAGTGGCCCAAGGTGTCCCTCGGGAAGGTGACCTGAAGCTAGGTCAGGAGTGTAGTAAGAAGTGGTCAGCTTGCAGGCGGGAAGATGGCCCGTGCAAAGGCCCTGAAGTGGGACTCCACACCCAGGCTGCATTTCCTGGTCACATTGTTGACAGAACAGGGCACCTTGCCCGTGCCTGCCAGATTCTGTGCTGGAGACGTGATCAGGGAGCCAGGCACACTGCAGGTTAGCCTCAGCAGCCCGACAGCTGGGTTGGTGCACCCTCACCTGACAGCCAAGTGGCAGGGCACAGTGCCAGGGAGGTCAGCCAGGAGGAGGTCAGCCAGGAGGGCACCACCTGACAGCCGTGGACAGCTGGAGAGGGCAGAGTGCCATCTTGCCCTGGGACCTCGAGCAGGACTCTCCCTGGACAGGGCACCATGTCATTCAGCAGAGGGAGGCTCGGCCCCTCACCCAGGTCCCCCACTCACAGGGAGGGACATCTCTGCGTCCACCTCAGTGTCCGTGTGGGACTGAGACATGGAGATGCCTCTGGAATAAGCAGGGGCCGGGGAGAAGCCCCTTCACACGCAGCTCCACACCGCCAGCCGCCAACCCCCAATCCACGCTAATAAGGCAAATAAACATGGCACTTTCAGATCAGAGGCAGCCGTTACAGTCCATTAAATTAAATTCACCGTCCAGGGTGAGAGCAGATAAACCGGGATTATTCCAGTCATGGCAATTAAAAAAAAGAAAGGCACATTGGAGGTGTGACTCCACGGTCCCTGAGCCGTGTTGGTGGCTGCCTGCCTGCGGGGCTGGAGCCTTGGAGGGCAGTACAAGCTGGCCCCTCCCTGCCTAAGCGGCTCGGGCCCCACAGAGCCCCCCAGATGGGAGCCAGAGGTGCCCTGGCTGGATCCGGGACACACCCATGGGTCGGGAGGCCGTGGGGCACCGGCCTGTGGCCAGCACCTGGCGTGGCTCCAGCTGCCCAGCATGTCCTCGCTCCGCCCTCCAGCTTCCTGGCCCCAGAGGCCCTGTATCTGGGGGTCATCCTGCCTCTGAGCCTCGCTTTCCCGTCTGGACAGGGGTAGTAGGGTGTCCTCGGTTGCCTCATCCTAGCCTGGTGAGTGAAGGAGGGCGCAGGGTGGGGCGGCTCCGTGGTGGCCCTGCCCAGCAAGGCCCCGGGTTCCTGCCCCAGCACCTCAGGAGACAGAGTGAACCAGACACGCTTCGTCGTAGCAGCACCCTCGCCCTGGCCGCCATGCGTTCTGCCTGGCCCCAGCCGACCCTGCCCCACGCTGCTGAGCCCTGCAGGCCACCTGTCCCCGGCCTCGGCCAGACTTCCTGGGGGTGCAGCCTTGGAGATGCCAGCGGGTCTCCTCCCCCCCTCCTCCAGCCCCGCATCTCCTCCTCCCTCTGCAGCTCCAGCTTCCACCCGCAGCCCTGTCCAATCCTGCTCTGTGGGTGGCTGGGGCTCCTGAGTCCCAGGACAGCCCCCATCTCCCTTTGTCCCCTGTTCTGGCCATGGCAGGGCACCCACACTTGTCCCCGGTGGCCCTGCAGCCTTGCCCATGACTGTCACTCACGTCTGTGAAACACACCCCAGCAGGTGCTGACTTCCTGCCTGGGCCTCAACACTTGCTGTCATTTACAGAAATTAACGGTCACCAGTGAAGCTCGGCCAGCTGTGTTCAGCGTCCTGTGTGCCCATGTCCCGCAGGTTCCCTGCCCTGTGTTCTGCCCCGTGAGCGCTGGCTGCCCGAGGTCACCTCCGGGACTCCTGTTCAGCCCCACCAGGCCGCAGCCCCTCGGCGTCTCCCTTCTCTCCCTGTGATGTTCTCTGTCCCCTCTCATCAAGGTGGGCTTGATTTCAGGACAGACGGCCTCTCCTCAGAGCTCTGGCAATGGTTCGGCCATTTTTTCAAGACAAATATAATGGAAATTGCTTTGGAGTCTTATTTTTAATTATATAAATCACACTTGTACATGGTAAAAGCCTGAGACACCTGCACACGAGAAAGAAAGGAACGTGACAGTCTCCACGTCCCTGGCCAGGCGGGCACTGCTGCAGGCCGGCTGGCAGGAGGCGGCCAGGACCCTCCAAGGCCCTCCCCACCTGACTTCCAGCCACCGGACTCAAATCCAGCCTGGTTCCTCCCGTGAAGCCCCCTCCTCCGGCTCCAGGCAGACGCAGCCCGGCGCGGCTCGGCTCTGACCCTGTGTGCGCTCCAGGCAGGCACCTGCCCTCCGACTCGAGGCTCCCCGGCCACAGCTGGCTCTCTCACTAACAGGACAACAGGGACCTCGAGCTCCCTGTCCACTTATCACCCAGCTTGCCCTGCTGCTCCCCAGGAGGGTGCACCTTCCTGTGGAGCCTGGCCTTGCTCGGCTGCCCATGCCAGGTTGTGTGCTATCGGAGAGGGTGGAGAAACCCAGCCAGGGCCAGTGTGTGTTCAGGAGGGCGCTGCGGCCGGGGAGGGCTGGCGCCTGGGTGACACCGGCCGTGAGTGAGTGCAGGACAGACAGCAGGGCCCAGAGCCATTCTGCCTGCTGCTACGGAAAATTCCAAGCAGAGAAACTCACGCCCAGCAAGTGGAAAGGTGATGTTTCCCAGCGGAGCAAACGGCCACCGCAAGGGGACTCTGATAGGCCACAGCAACCCGCCCTGTGACACGGTCCTCCTGAGGCCCGAGGCTCGGCCTCCTGTGCTCTGGTGGAGGTGGCGTGGTCAAGTCCCTTCCCTCACATTCTGATGCCGGGGCCCACACAGGGCTCCAAGGCACATCCCGGGGTCCCACCTCCAGGGCACCTTGGCCCTGCTGGCACCCCAGTCCCCCCCAGGCTAGAGTGGGAGTCGCCTGGCGAGGCCCTGCACGCCCTGCCTCCACCCCTGGCCTCCCCACGATTGCCCTGGTTCCTGTTTTCCATGTGGGGAAGCAGGCGCAGACGGGGGAGGTTCTCGGCCACCCATGCCAGGCTGGATCCCCAGTGTTGGCCGTGTGTCACCACTGACCTTTCCATAGCTCTAGGAGGGTGGGTGACAATATCCCCATTCTTCCTGTGAGAAAACATGCTTGTGACGTCTCTGAAGTCATGGACACCACACAGCTAGTAAGAGGCAAAACTGGGCTAACTCCAGTGGCCCCTGGAGGCCTGGTCACCCACGGCCCCGCCCACGGCCCCACCCACGGCCCCGCCCACGGGGGCGACCTCTGTCCTCATCCCTGCACTCTGTCCTCCCAGCTGGGTGCCATCTGCTTTCCACAGTGACTGTTCTTCCCTCCATGATCCCAGCAAGGAGGGCACCGCCATCACCGGTGCACAGAGGGAAAGAGGCTGAGTCACAGGCCAGGGCCGCTGGCCGCCCGCGAGAGGGCAGGACACGCACAGGTGCTCCTCATGAACCGAGGGGCTCCTTCCTGGGGGACGGGCACCCCCTGCACTCAGACCCGCGTGCCCCCCTCTGGCGGACTAGCACAGGCCTGGAAGGACCTCTGTTTCTTTTCCTGGCAGCTGAGGCCCACCCGGGGCCTCCTGTCCACCCAGCAACGTGCAGGTCCCACCACCAGAAGCACCATGCTCCCCTGCCCCGCCTCAGAGCAGCTGGTCACATGAGCTTCCTCTGGTGTCAGGAGCCTTCCACTGCAGGACCCCCAGGCCCCGGGCACAGCTGGAGACTGGAGCCTCATCTGCCAGGACCCGTGTCCCTCCTCGCTGGGCACCGTGGCGTGAGATGGCCGGTTCTCATTGGGGACACAGTGTTTCTGGGCTCTGGGATCTCTGTGCTGGGCTCTCCACCCGGGAGGTGCTGCGAGCCAGGGCCTCCATTTACAGGGGATGGAATGGAGGCCCAGAGGGGTGCGGGCTGGGCTCAAGGTCACAGGACTGGTGGGCTGACCTTGAGCGGAGGGTGCCTGGCACCGGGGTACTTTACTGTCCTTTCTCACAGCTGCCACGTCCAGCTGGTTCCCCTGCTTATGCGGGAACTCTGGGCCTGGGCTCCGCTTCTCAGCCACACTCTGCTCCTCTTCTGACCCCCACAGGGACGTGAAGTGACCTTGAGCGGTGCCTCTCCATCCCCAGAGCCCACCCGTTTGCAGATCATCCTCCCCTGCAGGCCGAGGGAAGGCCTGGGTGGACCACTCAAGCTACAGCAAACTCTCAGGGACCCTGGCCTGCAGCAGTAGCCGGTGGGCTGTGGCCCAACCATGGGGGACCAGTCCTGTGAGCCGTGAGGGCAATGATGGGCTGCCCAGCATTGGCCAGCAGGCGCTCACTTGCCTGCTTCTTGCCTATTTTAAGACAATAAAATGAGACCCTCTGTGGACAGCCGCAGCCCAGGCCTGGCCCCAGCCCCGTGCCTGCCATGGACGGCCCAGCCCTGCAGAGGCAGCAGCAGATGGAAGCACCCAGGGCCTCTGCCCTCGGGGAGCCCCCGCTGCCACATTGGAGCCCACAGACCACACGTCCCCCTTCCTTCTCAGACACTGCAGGTGTGGCCTTTAACTTAAGCAGGCCGCAGCCAGAAGCCAGGTCATCCACTGGCACAGGGACAGTTGAGTCAGCACATCCACCCCACCTAGGGGACACAGTCCTGCTCCCCAGGGCTCGTGCCCCAGGTCCCAGGATTTGGGAGCCTGCAGGCTGTGCTTTAGGGAGGACAGAGTTCCAGCCCTGATGGCTCTGGGGCACTGCTCCAGGTGGGACAGAATCCTGCAGGACAGGCGTGAGGCCATCCTGGCTCCTGGCCCTCAGATGGCTCCTGAGGCCCCTCTCACCTTGGGCCTTCAGGGTCCCTGACCGAAGGGCCCAGCTAGACCAGAGCACGGAGGCAGGTGGTGACGGATTGCCAGGGCTCAGGCGGGATGCCTGGAGCAGGGTGACAGCATGGTCCCCTTGGCTAGAACTTCAGATAGCAGCAGCAGAGCCTCCTGGACCTGGACCCTTGAACCTGGGCCCTGCCGGTCTCGAGTGAGCCGGGTGCTGTGATTTTCTGGGTCAGGAAGGGGGTACCCTGCGGACGACCCCCAGGATGAGGTGGGTCCAGAAACAGGAAAGAGCCTGGCGATGCCCGCCCCCGAGAGCCGCTCAGGCCTGGGAGGAGAGGGCAGGTCTGTATCCAAGCCTCCCAGCCCCTCAGATGAGGGCTCAGGGACAGAGGGCGCGGCCTGTGCTCAGGTGCCAGGGTGCCGCGGCTAGCAGGGCCTCAACTCCCCGGTGGAAACGTAAACCGTGAAATCGGGTGGCAGTTGTCCAGTGAGCGCAGCGAGAGATAAGGGGCAGCCAGGCTGTAAGACAAGCGGGGTAGCATGTAGATGAGTCCCGCTTCCCGCATTAGGGTCACCCTAACAGCTTGATAATGTCCTCTTCCCCCACCAAGGCAGCGGAAGGAAGGACTTCTGCTGGGAGGCGCGTGGCGACAGCGCTTGGAGCGTAGGGCTGCTTCCCGCCCACTCGCATGGCCGCCAAGGAGCGCCAAGGTCACACTGAGGACGGACAGTCGCAGATCTGGCTTGGGAGTCCAGCCCTCCTGCCTCTGGTCCCATGGGAGCCAGCGGCCTTAAGGAGGGAGTCCTGGCTTTGCCAGGACATGGGTGACATTTCTTCTAAGAGAATGAACCAGGCCAAGGGGACAACCTCCGTGGAGTGGGGGCTGAAGAGGTCTGGCCCGCGGAGGCAGAGGAGAGGGCCGGCCCACGGGCAGAGCAGGGCTTTGGGAGATGTCGGCAAGAACTTCTGGACGGACCCCAGCAGGCGCCCAGCTCTGCTCTGGACAGGCCCGAGGCTGGGCTGCGAGTGCCCTCTGAGAACGGGAGCCTGCATGGTCCTCCGGTCCCCTGTCTGAGAGGCTGGGTCCCTGCCAGGGCCCGCCCCGGGGATGCTCGTGGGCACCATATTAGCCAGGAGAGAGAAGGGCAGGGAGGGGGTAGGCCCTGGTTCTGAGGAGCTGGCCACACTCGTGTCCCACTGCACCCCGCCTTGGTCAGCCCTCCGGAGTCCGTGTCCCCAAGAGAGCAGAGGCTGAATGGAAGCCATCAGAGCCAACACCGTGAGCTTCTCCAGAGCTTGGCACAGTGCTGCCACCGCACCCTGTCCTTCAGCCCCCGCCTGAGGCCAGCGCAGCCCTGAGCCGAGGGGCTCTTACCCAGAGTGCCCGCTCCACCAGCGCCCGTGCGCCACGACCCAGGCAGTGCCTGAGCATCTGGAGACCAATGCAGGCAGCATGGCGCTGCCCCTGCCCGCAGAGGCTGCCCCGCACAGGAGCCAGGGTGGCCCTGAGCCTGGTTGGCAGGAAAGATTCCCAGTCAGTGTGGCGCCCATGTGGGAGCCTGGATGGGGCACCCCCCACAGCCTTGGGACCATCATTCCAGGGTGCCAGAAAACGGGGTGTCTGTGGGTGGGCTGGTAGATACCGGCTACTCAGTGAGAGGACAGAGGGAGAGCAGGGTCAGGCTGGAAGGGAAGTCAGGGCCCTGTGCTTGGAGGACACCAAGAAGGCTCAGGTGGGAGGACTCAGAAGTGGGAGGCAGAGAGGACAGAGGAGGCCGGGAGCCTGTAGGGAGTCTGGTTGACGTCCAAGAGAGGGTGCAGGGGAAGCTGGGATGGACGAGGGCTGGGACACCTGTCCCCTGGTCCACAGTCACTGCCATCTGTCCCCTCTCAGCTCCTCCTGGCAGGGGTGGGGCTGGGTGCTGTGATACCCACTGCGGTCTCTCCATCCCTTGCCCCTGCTGGTCCATGGTTGCCTCCTCCAGGGAAGTCTGCCTCTGAGCTCCATGCAGGTCCCTCCCTCCACAGTGGAGATTCCAGGGTACAACAGGATCCCCAGGATGACTTGCAGGAGCACACCTGGGAGAGCTCTGTGGTTTAGGGAACCCTCGGCTCTGCCGGTCCCATGGGGGGGATGACCCCAGGGGCCTCACCCCTCTGGGGGAGACACTTCTGAACCCCTAGCTGGCCCTCAGCCCAGTCAGAAGGGAAAGGGTCTTGCACACACCTGGGAAGAGCTGTCCAGGGTGCCCAGGGGCAGGCATGGCTTCAACAAGCCCCAGGGAGGCCCCTGAGACCATGAGCAGAATTCAGGAAGGCCAGGGGTGTCCTACTGATGCTGCCAGGTATCCTCCCTGTGCCCTGTGCTCCCCACGGGAGTCCCTGGCTCTGCCTGGCAGCCTCCTCTGGGCCCACCTCTGAGCCCCCTGTGTGCCTTCACCCGCCCGCCGCAGGGGCCTCTGCAGGCCTGAAGTATGAGGCCCCTCCTGCTTCCACCTTCCCCATCAGCAGAGAGCCGAGCCCCCATTACTGGCCTGTGGCCACCTGTATATGGGGCACCCCGTGCAGCTCCAAGCCCTCTGCGTGGGCCCAGGCTGCCCTGCTCTGCGGGGCCCTTAGGGAGGACACACTGGGAAGGAAGGACACGCCACAGTGCCTTCCTGATGGACAGGGCTTCTGACAGGGCCTGAACCATGTATTTCTGTTTTCCAGAACGGACTTCCACAGGCTTTACCTACGTCACCTGTTGTTGATTCAGAAATCACATGACTCGGTTTCCACACACATCCGGGATCTTCCAACCCAAAAGGGCAGCTTCTTGGGGCCTCCACTGGAGAACACTGACCAAGGTGATGCAGGAGCGGACCCAACCACAGGCAGCCCATGCCCGTGCCCATCGGTCACCACCCAGGAGAGCAGGGCTTTGACAAAGGAGTCACCATTGGTGAGGCCTGGGTGCTGCCCAGACGCCAGCGATGACTAGGACCCAGAGCACCCCAGGCCCTGCAGAGCAAGATGGCAGCAGGCCCAGAAGGGTCCATGAGGCCGTGGCCACCAAACGTGAAGTCAGTTCAGGGCCCTGAGATATGGCAGCATCTGAAAGGGGGAAGGAACCTAGTGGACCCAGAGAGACACCTGGGCCACCTGCTCCTCCCAGCACAGAGCCACTAAGGGGAAGTTGGGGGCCCAGGCAGAGGTCCTGGACGGCGCTGGCCCCGCACTTCCTGAGTGTGGCTCCCTCTCTGTCTGTGCGTCCTCATCTGATCAGTGACATTGTCCCCTCTAGAAGCCAGTGTGTGAAAGCTGTGCCCAGCCTGGGCGTGGGGCCAACCACAGGGTCGTGCTGGGAAGTCATCACTGAGTGGTGAGTGGCTCAG
Organism: Urocitellus parryii; assembly: GCF_045843805.1. NCBI lineage: Eukaryota > Metazoa > Chordata > Mammalia > Rodentia > Sciuridae > Urocitellus > Urocitellus parryii. The sequence goes on along the minus strand of NC_135540.1, from coordinate 141,553,919 downwards.
TGCAGCTGGGGACGCTGGAACTCGGGAGAGGCCGGTGATCAAGCGAGGGCAAACAGGCGTGTCGACGGGCGGAGGGTGGACCTCTTTGCCAAGAAGGTCAAACGTCTAACGCTGGGCTCACCGTGAAGCAGCTTCATGGACAAGCTCAAGACAGAGGCCTCACCTAGGCTCAGAAGACAGGAGGATCGGGGAGGCAGACCCTCCGGATTCCTGCTCTGGGGACAGCGATGCTACGTCTTCAGTGGCCAAGTGACAGACATGCACCCCGTGTCGACGTGGCCGCTTGCCAGTACCCCCACCTCATGAGGGTCCGTCTCCCCAGCCGTAAATGACACAGCCATCCCTGTCCTAGAGTCACAGAAGCTGTGTGGCAGGGCGGGGGGGAGGGTGCTCTGTTCCCCAGGGTGGCAGGCAGGGCACGTCGGGGCAGGTGCCCCTCTCTGGTCGACTTCCTCAAACTCAGACTGACACTGACCTCCCTTTGCCAGCTGTGGGACCCTCTCAGCAGACTGCCTGGCCGTGGTGACCACTGCGAGCCTGAGCTTTTTGGATCAGAAATGATCCCTGGGTGACAGTTAACAAGACAGCTGACCAGAAGGCCTTGACCAGAAACTGCAGCAGGCAGTAGGCAGGTGACCCGTTGGACAGTCCCGAGACCACTTCAGACCTCACCAGAGGGTCAGCAAAGTCCCGATTCAGCACCTCTCGGCACCAAGTCCAGGCGCCAGGTCTGAACTTCAGCTGGGACCTGCTGGCCACCTCCAGAGGCACCTCAGAGGCTGTGACAGGGGAGAGCAAATGACTGAGGAGCAGCTCGCCCTGAGTCTCTGTCTCCTTTGTCCCTGGGCCACCCCTGCTGCACCCGATGTCCACGAAGAGAAATTTCAATAGGATCATGGCAAGTTCGGGAAATCATGCCATCCAGTGTCCCCCGATTGAAGTGTGGAGGGCACACAGGCAGAACCTCGTGCCCCAGCTGCGGGGACCTAATTGAGAGAAAGAGAAGCAGAGGAGCTGTAGGGGGCTGGCAGGGGGCCGAGTGCCACCGGGGCCCTGTACTCCTTGAAGGAGGGCGGCTCTGCCACCCTGTGGGTCTGCAGAAGCAGGTGCCCCCAGGCTGCCCCTGCAGGCTGGTGGTCCCCAGGCAGCACAGGTGCAGGGGCCAGCTGCGTGCAGCCTGGTCCCTCCAGCTCAGGCTGATGAGAGGGGACTTAGCAGCCCACTGACACATGTCACCGTACAGTTTATGTATAGCCAACGCGCAGGCCACCCAGGTGGCAGCATGCCCAAGGGGCAGCGGGGGAAGGTGGGAGTCCCAGGTCGACACCACACCTGCCACTCCGCTGGGGGTCCTGGGTGGGCAAGCCTGTCCAGGCCCCAGCCCTTCCTGTAGGGTGGATCCTCAGCCTGGGGATCCCCGGGTGATGGTGCAGAAGGAAGGCACGTGTCAGGGAGCCTGGGACGGCAGGACTCCAACCTATCACCCAGAGGAGGAGCCACCAGACCTTGGCAGGTCTCCCCCTGGTGGGCTTGTTGGCTTAGGGAGGGTCCATGTGGTGGTCCCTCGTGTACACACGGGTCACATGCCACCCTGGAGGAGGCTCTGTGTCTCCAGAGCTAAGCCAGGGAGGCAGGACCCTGGGGGCACTGGGTGGGAGCCTCTAGACAGAGAGAGCCTGCAGCCTCTTCCCCTTCCCTCTGTGCTTGAGGTGGGCCGGAGGGGACTCCACCAAGATGTGTGCACATCTGTCACAGAGGCTCACGATGGGTTATGCCACTTAACGGATCACCCAGGTGGCCATGGCAGGCAGGTGGGTTTGGCTGGAGGAGGTAGGCACTGGGGACGTGCCTTTGGTATGTGTCTTTGTCCTTGGGGAGGATCTTTCCTCCCACCTCTCCCCCTTCTTGGTGGCGACATTGTAACCTGCTTTCCCCCACCACACTCTTCTGCCATCAAGTTCTCCCAAGTTTGGACCCTGAGGGACTCGGCCATCTATGGGTTGAGACCTCTGAAACCATAAGCCAAAAATAAACTTCTTCTCCTCTAATTGTTCTTGTTGGGTCTTGTGGTCCCAGCAGCGAAAAAGCTGACTAACACAATGTCCCAACCTTGGAACTTCAGAGTGGGGCCTTGTCTGGAGAGGGGTCTCTGCAGGTGTGATGAGGTGGAGGGTCTGAGAGGAGAGATGGTTCTGGATCTTCTAAGTGAGCCCCAAATCTGATGACCCGTGTCCTCACAAGGGAGCAAAGGAGAAGACACAGACCAGGGCACAGGAACACGGATCAGGGGTCACAGCCACAGCTAAGGAGTGCATGACGCCACCAGGTGCCCCCTGAGGCCTCAGAGGGCAGGGCCACCACACCTGGGCTTCAGGCTCCTGCACTTGAGAGCTGTCCCTGTGGTCAGACAGCTCCAAGTTTTGTGGTCCTCTGTCACAGGAGCCGGGAAGACGACGGGGCTTGAGGCTGCCATTGTCCCAGCTGGAGAGGAGGGACGTGGCCCTAAAGGAAGGGGTCCTGGAGGAGGCCGGTCCAGCCCTGTGGGTGCCACCCACGGATTATTTGAGCTTATCTGAGTGTCTGCTCGGCCTCGAGCCAGGGAGGGCAGAGTACCCTGTGCCCTCCTCCCACTGCCCAATGACATGACCTCTGTCTTGGCTCGGCTAGGGACACCACTCTCCCTAGCTTAGCTCCAGAGTGGGGCGTAACCATTGGAAACCGGACAGCCCACCTCCCACCTGATTTGGTAGAAAAGACATTTCATGGAAAACTTTTGATGCTTCCCCCATATGAACGAAGCAGACGCGGACTCTCGCTCTCTTTCCAGTGCGGAAGCCTGGTCCCTAAGATCGAGAGCCATCCTGCCCCCCGCTTTCTAAGCTATTTCCTGTCTCCCGTGACCTCTTCGCCATTTTCTCTTTCTTAGCTTTTCTTTCACAGCTAGCCCGTTACATGCAGAGGAACCCCAGATTTCATCACCCACATGGGACGTGGGCGAGACAGCGAGTGCGGTCAAGGCTGAAGGAGCCTGGACACCTGACCCTGAAGACAGTGGCCCGCTGGCTTGTGTGACTCAGAAAGCAGTGAGTGCAGCCCAGGTGTCAGTGATGGGGCCTGGGACCGTGGGACAAGGTTGGCTGAGGGCCAGGGGCCCCGCAGGCTGGACAGGGCTTGTCTTCAGCTATGGAAGAGCATTCTGAAGGGCTGGGGATTAGGTCCCTCCTTCTGTGGCTACCGTGGCCTCCAGACGACTCGGTGGGCAAAGAGCCTGCGCTGAGGGTGGCACCCATGGTGTCCCCAACACTGGCCCAGAGAGCAGGCGTGGTATGAGTGGAGGGCGAGCCTGCCAGGCAAGGGGGCCTCCTCTCCTCCCTCTCCTCCTCCCTTCAACCCAGCACTGCCCCCAGCACCTTCAGACCTCCGGGCTCTCCCCTGACCAGGTGCCCCCTGAGCCCGTGTCAATGCCCTTCTGGATGCTCCTCTGGTCCCTCTTCAACCTGGCGTGGAGGCCGCTCCTCCAGGGGAGCCAACCCTGCTCCTCCCCCCACTCTCTGCAGGACCAGAGGCCACAGACTCCCCAGCCTTCTTGTCCCAACCGTGGCCTTCAACAATTAGGAGACACCACACACGTGGAGCCATCAGAGAAGAGCTGGGGAGCTGGTGTCCCCAGGGCTAGCAGAGAGCAGCAGCTGGGCTGGGCAGCCAGGGCTTGGGGGGAGAGCCGGGCAGAGCCAACAGAGCCAGCCCAGGGCCCGGCAAGGCTGCTGTAGGGACTGGCTGGGATGCCCTGGGGCTCTGCCTGGGCCCATCCTGCCCATAGTTGCCATTCTGCTGGGCACATGGAGTCCACTGGACAGTGGGACACTGCTGCCACCCACAGCAGGAGGAGCCTGGCAAGTCACACAGACCAGGTCTCGCCTGGGGAACAAGGGCTGTGGGAGTGGGGTTCATGCTCAGCGAGACTCAGGAGTCCGGGACCGTCACTCACTCAGTCATTCAACAAATACTGGCCCCCCAGTAAGTGGACATATTCCTGCCAACCAGCTGGGGCAGGTCCTGGCCCTGGGGGCAGAGAGCAGGGGCAGCAGGCAGTGGCACACGTGCAGACAAGCAAAGCAGAAAGGGTGGCGGGCAGGGGGAAGGGGCTGGTGCCCTGAGGCGGCCCAGGTGGGGGTACTGGTCACCTGGTAGGGAAAGGTCCCTCCAGCTGGGCATCCCAAGGTCAAGGCAGGGCAGGTGGGTCTTTACTTTCAATTGGCATCGGAGCCGCTCAGGTGCACCGTGCTCCTCGCCACCTTCTCTCTGGGCAGAGCTTTTCCTGCCCACTTGAACCTGCGCCCCGTTGTGCACACAAATCCCGCTAATGCCCAGCTTCCCGATGACGTGCTGCTTCCTCATGCGCCTGCGTAGCCCCATCCAGCTCTGCTCCGCTACAGAGAATCCCTAAAACCTGGGAAAGATAAACTCGATCCCACGCGGGGCACATTGATCCCCGAATTGAGACACAAGGAAACGCGGAGCCGGCGGTGACATGGAGGCATTCCGTGGGAAGAGGGAGATGTGGCTCTCAGCACACCTGAAGCCATCACCTTGGAAACATGTTAGACTCGGGACAGTCTGTGGGGCGGGGGGGGGGGGGACAGCGGCTACAGGGAGGCTCCAAGTGGATCACAGGCTTCTGGGATGGACCCCTTGAATGCCTGGCCGCATGATGATTCTTCCTGCTTCCTGCTGTTTCTGTGACAGGCCAGGAAAGCAAAGATCGTAGACAAACACCTGGATGCTTGAAAACACAATGAAACTATCTGTGAACCTGGCGCAGCCTGGGCCTCCCGGGCACGCGCTGGCTCCGGATCTGCTGCCTTCTCGGTAGGCGCGGCTCCCACTCCCTCGGCCTCAGCTCCCCAGGTGTCTGGGACCCGGGCGCTTGCCCACCACTAGGGGCACTCCGATTCCCTGGAGAGAAAAGCCACGTGTCCCTGCAGGCCTGGGCCTGCCTGCATGTGGCCAGGCCTGGTCTTGGTCCCTGGGGCTGCTCCATGAAGCGTCACAGCCGGGCTGATGAACAGCGGAGAGTGTCTCCCACAGGGTGGGGATGGAAGTCCAAAACCATGCTTCCCTAGGCTCAAGGGGGTCCTTCCTGGCCTCTGCAACTCCTGGGGGTGACCACAACCCTGGGCAGTCCTTGTTTGGACACACTACTCCGACGTATCCCATGGTCGCCTGACCTCCTCTCTGGCATGGTATCTCCTCTCTTGTGAGGGCAGCGGTCATTGGACTTAGTGCCCTACACCTAAGTGCCTAAGTGCCCTACACCTGCCAAGACCCTCTCTCCAAGCAAGGCCACCTTCCAAGGTTCTAGGTGACTGTCTTGGAGTGGTCACCCTCTCCAAGCCCAGCACGGCACAGAAATGCACCCTCAGAGGGCAGGGAGCCCAATGGTGGCCAGGGCAGCAGGAAGGGCAGCAGAGCAGGTCCAGCAGAACAGTGGGCAATGGTGTTGGTACGAGTCACCTGTCACTGATGCTCCTTCTCACGGTGTAGCCCTGTCCTGGGGCTCCTCCAAGGGGACCCCCTCCCTGCCTGCGGCTCCCTGCCAGTCCCTGCCACAGCTGCCCCTGAGGGCCGGGGACGCCTGCTTGTGTGCTCAGGCGTGGGGTGTGGCTGTGGCTCTGTTCCCGGGGGTCCCACGGGCAGCAACCCTCAAACGCCTCTGGGGACTGTGGTGGGAGCCAGGGCCCCTGGGGTTCAGAGCAGAGGGCCTGGGAACAGACCTGGGGACATGAGCCCCTCCTCTACCTCTGTGGCCCTCAGCTCAGCTCCTGTTCCGACGCCAGTGGCCCCAGCAGCACTCTCCGAATGCCACCTGCTGCTCGTGAGGAGGCAGTGGGACCCCCGGCTTTAACTGTGCTGCCTGGGTGGCTTCCTCACTCCTGGGACAGCGACAGGACAGCACAGGGCGGAGAGCAGTGAGGACCCTGCGCTTAGGCACGTGCTTCAGGCAGCGCCTGCGGGTCATGCCGCGGCCTGAGAGCTGGGTCATCCCTGTCCCCGGAGCCCTAGCTGCCAGCCGTGTCTGGCCACCCTGCTCTGTGGTCCTAGTGAGACCCGCTGGCGGCAAGGTTAGGCATTCAGCGTCCGCTTTTCTCTAGTTTAAAACACAGCGGCTCAGGCCTCCCCCACCGCCACCGTCGTCCATGCTCCTGCGCCAGTGCCAGGGGTGGTGCCGCGGAAGGGCCAGGCCACCGCAGTCTCCGGCTCAGGCCCGTGACGGTGCCACCTGCTCAGGGCAAACCCAGGGTTCTGCCAGGAGCGAGCCCCGAGAGCCCCTCAGCCAGCCCTCCCTGCTGGGCCTGCCCCTGCCCAGCTCCTTGGGGACACACTCTCTGCAGGCCCCTCGTCCCCCTGGCAGCTCCGTACCGGCTCTCAGCTGTTGACGGACCCCTGTCTTGCACGGTGCCAACACGTCCTCTGGGTGCCTGACTGATGGGGGGCTTTTCTGGAAGCAGCTCTTGTGTTGGGTTATTGACAGGATGTTCCTAATGACATCCCTTCTCTATCCAGAATGGAGGTCAGCCCGCACCCCACGCTGCACCATCAGTCTGGCCAACTCCACTGTGTCCAGCATGTGCCTCGGCAGCCCCCAGGCCCTCAGTGCTATCTTCGCTAAAGGACCCTGGATTAAAACATCCTGGACCATGGCCGTCTGGAGGCTTCAGTGTTCTTCATGAGGAGCATGTGGTCCCTGGCTCCTCCTCAAGAACTGGGGAAGTTGTACTCTAGTTGATGGACCCTACCCTGGTCCCGGTCAGACTCACAGTGGGAGGTTGGTCATGAGCACGGTGAGGCCCTCGGTGTTCAGTCTCCCCAGAGCCCTGTCCCCTGAAGGGTCCCCTGAAGGGCACGAGGGCAGGGGCTGGGGGTCTCTGTCCCTCTGCTGATTGATTCCTTTGCAGCTACATCCTGCAGGGCTGGGGGAGGCACCAAGGTCAATGTCTGTAGGGGTCAGCTCCAGCCTCTCTCTCCCCCTTGCCTGCCACGCCTCCCTGTATGGCTCTCCGGCCAGTTGGGGGCTCTCTGGATGCCCAGAGCCTCTCTTTCCACAGAGGGATGCATCGCCCACCTGCAGCAGCCCCTACCTCTTCGTCCTTCCTGCCCAGTCACTTAGCCACCACATCCTCCAGGGAGCCTCCCCTGAATCCCGCCCACCCCACATGACCAGCCAGGCCTGTCCCCCTGTCCTGACCCATCCATGGGCCTGTCTATCTCATAGCTCCTTGGGACACACTTTGGAGGGCCCTCTGTGACTGCAGCAGCCAGCCCCAGGAGCCAGGAGCAGGGGCTCAGGGTGTGGAGCACCCCTGCACCCCGAGTTCATACCGTTCCTCACAGCACCCAGCAAGGAGCCCTCACCCCACGGCAGAGACAGGACCCGGAGCTCAGGGAGCCAGGGCCCAGGAGTCAGGAGCAAGGAGACTGACTCAGGGAGGCTGAGTCTCCCTCCTCAGGCCAGTTCTCACCTGCTAAGTGGGGGGTCTTGTGGGGGGGCGGGATGCGTGACCTCGTGGACCAGGAGAGACGCAGGGAGGCTGTGCCCAGGGTGCCACGGGGGGTTCCCCACCTGAGGCCTGCACCCCACAAACCTCCTCTAGAGCAGCCCTCCAGGCCCGCAGGAAGGAGCCGGGGGCAGCAGCACTGAGGACCCCCCGGAACACGTCTCCACACCCAGGACTCCACACACACACACGAGGGAGGAGACCTGGCCCCAGCCCCGCCTTCACAGCCCTGGCAGCTGCCTCTGCCATGACCCCGGAGCCGAGGAGGGGGCAGGGAGCCAGCACCCCTCTTCAGGAAGGGCGGGCCAGTCTTCCTGGGTGCCCCTCACTAGACAAAGGGCCATGGCCCAGCTGCCCGCCTGGCATCGTATCATCGACAATCACCATCGAGAGCAAATTAGGGCTAGACGGCGGCCGCGAGCCGCCCTGCTTTATGAATCCATAAATGGAGGCCTGGCAGCAGCCAAGGGTTTAATTGAAATGATAATCACAGAGGAGCAGAGAGACACTGTCCCCTCACCAAGGGAGGCCGCGAAATTGCCCTTGGAAATGAGAAGTGTGTTCCATGAAATCTGGAGATGGCACCGGTGGTGGGGGGCAGAGCAGAAGGGCGGCGGCCAGAGAGGTGCACTGGCCTGGGGCAGGCACGAGGACCGGCTCCCCGTCCCACCTTGCCTGTCCCATGGGACCCCAGGCTGGGGCCACGCTGCTGCCCTCTGGTAACAAATTCCCTCCCACTGGTCCTCCTAGCAGCCTCCTCCTCCTTCAGGGCTCAGTGCCCATGGCAAAGGCCGCCCACCAGCCCATCAGGGCACAGGCACGCCCTCCACCCACTGTCGTCTACCTCCCAGAAGCCACCTCTCTGCACCAGGCAGAGCTCTGGGTGTGCAGGAGCGTCCCAGAGTGCGTCATTGCGCTCTCCTGTCCTGTCCCCAGTGGCATGCCCGCTCCATGCCGGCTGGGCCTAGGCTCTGTGCTCAGTCCCTTCACTAATCAGCCTCAAGGTCCCTCCTGTGTCCCCGGGCATCTTCCCTCAGACCACCCAAGCAACTACCAGGGTCTCCCTGCTAGACACACCCCCGTGGCTCTCCTCGGTCCTGGGACGGAGCCCACCTCCATCTGGCAGTTAGGACCACTTGCAGGACCTATTCACCCTAACCTCACCTGGAGAGAGGGTGGGAGAATGTGGGGATGGATCATGGATGGAGGAGAACAGGCAGGCAAAGGGGGATGGCTCCATAGGCGAGAGGTGCAGGGGGAGTAGGAGGGTAGTGGATGAGCGAGCGAGTGGGTGGGTGGGAACGTGGGGAGGAGGATAAAGAGGTGGGTAGGTGATGGGTGGGGAGAGGGATGGGTGGAAGGAGGAATGTGGGCCTGTGGGTAGACATGGTAACTTGCTGCATAACCTTGGGAAACTACAGCAACCATCTGAGACAGGCCTCATGTTCTGATCAAGGCTGAAGGAGGAGGGGGTTCTTCCCTTGGCCACGAACCTGCCTGGAGAGATTGGACTTTCTGGCCCGGTGACTGCATTACATTTTTTCCACATCCGACCTCCATTCTGTCTTCCCCTTCGGACGGCCTGCCTCTCCCTGCTGACCACACCTGAGCAGCCACTGTCTGTGCGTCGAACTCAGAGGTCCACTGGCCTCCTCACCAGCTGCTGGGCGGGCATTGCTTTGGAGACCCCTGCGATGAGGAGGAGGGAGGTGCTCTGCAGGGCTTCTCAGCCTCCCGCAGGCTGGAACCACGAGACTCAGGCCCACTGCAGCCTGGCTGCATCAGAATCTCAGGGGTCCAGGTCTCATAACCTCCAAAGCTCCCCAAGAGACCTGCGTGCAGCCAGGCCCGGGTGTAGCCTGCTGGAGCCCCGGAGCCTTGGGCTGGAGGAGAGCTAGCCACACACGAGCCAGGGCTGGGACAGCGGGTCTGTATGGACAGACAGGACCTCTGGAAGGTTCTCACATGTCATCTCCCTCTCACCCAGCCAGGAAGCCGGAGGGAAGGTCATAAACCACAGCTTAGGTCAGGCTCTGCCCCAGTGTAGCCATGACGGGGGGGCTCTCGTGGTGTCACACTTCTGGGGGAAAGAAGCCTTTATTAGGAGATCAACACATGAGCTCGTGAAAGGCCACTAGCACAGAGCCTCTGCTTGCCTGGGGTCTGGTCTGGTCTACAGAGACTCTATCAATTTTATCTAAAAGTGCATAACTATGAGGAGTGAAGCCCTGTTATCCTCCGTGGATAGAACTGTGGATAAATCTTTTCCCTTTCAATATTTTCTATAATGGCTATGTATTTTTATAAAAGAGAAAAAAAACTTGAAAGTGAACACACATCTTTAGCACAGGCCCCAGAGACGGCAGCGTGCTCTGTAAACATTAAAATCAGCAGAAATGAGAGCACTCCAGCGCTGCGGCTCCTGGGGCTGAGTCCTCACACGGTGCAGGGAAGCCTGTCACCTCACCACCATCGCCATCGGCTGGAGCTGTGCCCTGCCTCCATGTCCCCCAGGTCAGCTGCAGCTTAAGGAGGCCAGGACATCACAAATTCTACATTGTCAGAAGACCTGCAGGATTTGTACTGCTCTGCTAAATTAAAAAGAGAAGAGTATCAGCGATGAGGAGCCCAGCTAGCATTAGGATTAAATATTTATGTCCCTGTGCCTGGGAAGCACTCCATGTAGGACTGCACACTGCCACGGGCAGAGGGGCCTCCGACATCGGGCTGCCAGCCCTCAGGCACAGACACCCCAGCTGAGATGCATGTGCCAGGTTCCTGGACTCCCTCCCACTCAGGGCCACACAGGAAAGGCCAAGAACTGTGCTTACCTCTGCCATTAGAGTTCTGTCTGGTGTGTGCCTTTCGCCCTCCATGTGCAGAGAGGAAGCAGCGTGGCCGGGGTCCTGGCCCCTGGAGTGTGGTCCACAGTGTGCGGGCCTCACCCTGATGCCCCTGGAAGCCAGGGAGGGAAAATGGGGTGGTGGGCTGTACCTGTAGGACTGGCGGTGGGTGGAGCAGTGTGGCTTCCAGGTGGGAGGCTGGCTGCCAGCCTTGTCTGTGGGAGACCAACCTCGCACATGACTAAGTTAACTCCCCTGCTGGATGATGTGGCACCCATGCTGCTAGACTGTCCTGCTCTTCTAGGGTTCAAGGGACAGTGTCTTCATGCCTGGGTGTGTCTTCCTACAGCCCCTGGGTGGAGCTACGCTCACCTGTACCTTTGTAATATAACCCTTGCCCTGTTTAGGATAGAATCTTCCATGGAAGTGCCTTGTGTATGTCCCCTTCTCTTACTGTGCCCTTGGGTGTGGCCTACCCAGGTGTCAGTCACCTGCTGACAGTGGACATCATGAAGATAGACTCAGCCCCTGAAACCTGACCCCTGGCCTCATTTGAATAGCTTCTCCTCAATAAAAGGGGTCAGCGTGTGCTCTCACTCTCCCTCTTCCTGTGGACCCTTAAGGTCAGAGGAGCCGTCACAGTGACCCCAAAGAAAAAGGTATTTGTGTCTCTTGTGTGGTTATTTTGCGTAGCCCAGTCAGCCCAGTTTTCCTGGAGTGACCCCTGAGCCTTTTAGTTGCAAGAACAGAAACCTGGCCCTCCTCCTCCCTGTCCCACTTCCTGGCCTCCTCCCGGTGCCAGATGCTCTTCCTGGTGCACATACAGCACCCAAGCAGGATCCAGGGAGCCGGGGTGCCGGGTGAACTGGGGGAGCCTTCCTTCTGGCTGTTCCTCATGGGTCCCCATGGAGACCATCCCAGAACATGGCTTCACGGGGTGCCTGAGAATGTGGGACTTGTGTCTGGGTCTCCCCCCATGGATGGGTACCAGCCCTCCCCTGAAGTCACCCACTCCATGCCGCACGTGCCGTGGCTGCCTCTGACCCTCCCCTGCCCCTGCACCCTCAGCACTGGGGCAGGGGGGCCAGCCCAGTGCTCCAGGCCCCACCCACTTCCCCAGCTGACCACCCACACGCAGCTCCCGTCCCTCGGCCTCCGAGCCCAGGCTGTCCCTCTCCATCCCGGAGAATTCCTCCTATTAGACCCTCGGCGCCCCTCACGCAGGGTCCCGCCTATGTCCCCACGGAGCCTTCTCTGACTTTCCCCGAAGGGTTTGGAGGCTCCCGTGGGCCCCCAGGACAGGCCCCCAGCACCATGAGGTCACCCACTAGGGAGGCTGTGTGGCTCCCTTGCTCTCCTGGAGTCTGGAAATTTCTGGGTTCTCCAGACGTGCTCAGTTCCCACTGGCCCAGAGGAGAAGCTCCTCGCCTGTTTCTTGAGCGGCTGAGCCATTAACACAGTCAGTTCCAGAAGCTGAACTAGGAGAGGAGACGCTTTCCATCTCTCCTCCTCGCATCCCGGGGCCACCAGCCAGGGCGCGAGGCTGTCTGTTTGCCGTCGCCAGCCGCCACCCTTTCCTGTATCTGCCCTGCAGTGTCCGGCTCCCAGGGTGACAACTGGGAAGCCAATTTCATGCCAGTCTGGTCGGCATCGGTATGCAGCTGTGCGGGCTCCCACTGCACAATTAATCAGGCCATTTGTATGCATCGCGCGGTGCCAGGCAGCAGCGGGGAGAGCGGCGCCATCTTGCCAGCATACCCAACTTCCCTCCCCACTATTTCCAAATTCAACAAGCACAAATCACTGGTCTCATTTTTCCCCAAAGTTAAACAACAAATTGCCCTGTCAGCCCCCTGTGTCTGTTTAACAGGGAGGTAGAGACATGAGGCCTCTGGGGAGCCAGAGTTGTGTCCCAAGGATACCCCAAACCCCACTGGCACCTCCACTCCCATCAGGAGTCACCCCCAGGGCCCGGTGTCTCCTGGGGCCTCCTGTTCAACTCTCTCAGAAAATGTGAATTGAGTTGCAGGGAGGACAAGGAACTGCCCCTCCCTTCCCCAGGTCAATAGGTTCCCAAACTGGCTTGAGAGCCAGTTCCCTCTTGGTAGCAGGCTCCTCAGCAAACCCACTGATGTGGGGCCAAACACTCTGGGGCCCGTGCATTCCTGCAATCCCTCATTTGGGGCTCCCAGCCTGCAGTCGGGGGGCTCCCGGCCTGCCCCCAACTCCACCTTACCCTCCTGGGCTGTGTGTCATCCATGACTTGTTGTCCTTAGCTGTAGGGTGGGGGGCGCAGTGACAGGCCCTAGGGGGACTCTGAGGAGGGATGTAGCACAAGGGGAGCACCCGCGACAGCCCCTGCGGCTCACTCACTCCCCAGCTCTGCGCTGGCAGCTCTCGCAAGCTATGCAGGCTAGGCGCCAGGTCCCACTGTCCTCCCTGGAGCCGGTGAGCTCCCCCTTGGTGCCAGTACTTGGCACTGGGTGCTGAAGTCACCAAGCCCAAGAAGAAGAGGCTCTGCCCGTGGAGAAGGTTGCGCTGAGCAGGAGAGAAGCAGGTGACAGCGGTATCCATGAGGTCTCCCGGGTGCCCGGGAAGGCAGGACCCAGCTTTGCCACTGCGCCAACCTCACCAGAGTGCCCTGCAGGCCTTGCACATTTCCATCTGGTGTCCTGCACCTTGGGCGCTGGCCGACCACCCTGCCCACAGAAAGCAGAGGCAAAGTTGAGGCCCGTGTCCTTGGACCACTCCCGCTGCCTCGGGCCTGTCTTTAACTGATACTGGCCTCCTCCCCATTCTACAGAGGAGAAAACCGAGGCCCAGGAGAGGGGGTCACTTGCTTGTACCCCAGATCTCACTGAAGCAGAGGCCCCAAACTGACCACAAGACCCCAGCCTCGCCCAGCATGGGGCACCGCACCAGACCTGGCCCCTGGGGCAGCCCCACTCCGGCTGTTCCCTCCAGGCTTTTGCAGTTACTCGGAGCCGAGGGCCCCACAGCCTGCAAGGCAGGACACCCTGGGCATGCCTCCCTGACCTCACCCTGGGCTTTTCTGGAAAGTTCACTGCTATTTGCCAGAGCTGTGGGCACATCCCAGGTGAGTGTGACGTGGGGCCTGCTGGATTCTAGCTGTGTCCAGCTGCCACAGGGCAGGCAGAGCAGCCTCCTAGACACAGGCCTGCAATCCCGGGGTCTTGCTGAGGTGCACATTCCTCTGAGCTTCAGACCACACTTGAGGGCAGGGCTGGGGTCTTAAGCAGACGTCAGAGGGCTGCATCCAGCTCTCCTGCCCCAGGCTCATGGCTTCATCCTCAGGGGACAACCACAGGACCTGAGTGGGGCACCTCACCAGGCTTACTCCACGGCCCCCTCATGGGGTCACTGGCACGCCCTCGGGGTGCAGACTTGTCCCCACCTCTGCACGTTTCTATCCCGGGCATGATTTTTGTCGCGCCTAGCGGTACATGAGTTCACGGCAAATATCGACACTGGATGTTCTATGTCCCCCACTAATCGTAGCGTTTGTGGCTAATGTGAGGGAAGGGCTGCGGGGACCAAGCTGGTGGCTGGAGGGGGAGCCGGAAGCTGGTTCATGCAGAAGGGATGGACCCGGGTCCTGGTGTGGGAGGCGGGCAGAAGGCCACCTGGACACTGTGAAGGCAGCAGGCAGGACCCGGCCTGGGACCGAGGCCTCCGGGATTCCCTCCCATTCAGAGGTCGAAGGCAGGCCTTTTACGGTAGAGGGGAGACACAGAGCAGTAATTATTTTATTAAGGAGCAGGAAATGATGAATAATTTAATTTGGGGAAAGAAGCGCACCACTGATTGAATTGCTGCCTCCCGGAGCCTGACATCACCTCTCTCTAATTTCCTTTGACATTTCTGGCAGGGCATCTTGAAGAAGATTCCAGAAACATTTGATCTGCCTTCAGCCTGGGCATGCCTGACCTTCCCCGGGAGGGAGGTGGCGGGAAGGGGTGAGAGGGTGACAGAGAAGGGAGGGCTGGGAAAGGACCCCTCTCCATGGCAGCCAGGCTCCTTGCTCCAAGGGCACTGCCATGAAAACTCGCAGTGACGAACCTGGCGTGTACCCCAGTGAGTTCCCAGCCTCGGAAAGGCCACTGTGAGTTCACAGCAGGGTCATGGCCACCGATGCGCATCAGGTTGTCAGGTGACCACTGAAAAGTGTCCCCCTGGGACCACCATGGTCAGGAGCCATCGAGTGACTTCCCAGATCTGACACCCAGCCACATGGTGCCACCTTCCCACCAGGCACCTTCTGGGGGACCATCTCACCCCACTGACGGCACAGCTGTGTGACATGGCAGCAGCCGTGATCCCCACACCATGAGGCCTAATGTCCCATGATCTGAGCCGCCCACACATGGCATGGTAGCTGTTCAAGTCCGGAAAGGTGGAGAACTGTCCATGGCAGGTCCACCCAAGGTGACTCCGACCCTCTGCTCTGGGCTCGATGCTGCGACTCGGGCTGCCTCTCAACCCCAGCAGCTCGGAAAGGAGGGGCTCCCATGCCCAAGGGCCTCAGAGTGTGCATGGGACCCTCGGGCAGGGCTGGCCAGTGCTGAGGCCTGACTGGTCAGGGGGCAGATGAGTCCCAACTCCTGAGTGCCCTGTGCCCTTGTTACTCCGGGCTGTTCCCTGCCCTGTGCTGGGGCTGGGGGCTGAGATGAGTGGACCAGGGCTCAGCAGGGCATGGGAGAGGGGCCCCAAAGACGGGTATGATGGCAAGAACTGCCCACACGGCGTAGGACTTGGTGGTCGTCATCTTACGGTCTCGGGGCTGCCAGCCCTTGGCAGAGAGCACAGCTCAAGTTTGGTCACTCTTTTCCCCAGGGTGTCAGCAGCCCTCAGTTGCTGTAGCAACGCTGGGCAGTCGGCTGTCGGGAGGAGGGACATGAATGTGTAGACAGGTGACTTTTAAGCCTCTGGGGTGTCAAGGCAGGAACCGTGACCTGGCAAAACCATTAGTGGCCGAGGAAGAAAGGGCCAGGGTCCCCACATACCCTCCAAGAGCACAGCCCATGACCTGAAGACCCCCACCAGGCTCCCTTGGTAAGGTCCCATGCCTCCTGACAGCACCGTGGTGTGAGGACCAAGCCACCTCAGCAAGAAAGGTCCAGCAAAAATCCAAGCTTCTGCCCTGTGACCGTCCTTCCTGACCTTTTGTCCCAGGTGGAGACAGATCCTGAAGTGAGAAATGATCCCCAGTGATCCCTGGTCCTGCCAGGGACCTGTGCTTATCAAAGTTTCTATCCCCAAAGGATGCCCACCGCACCCCCCACACCCCTGTGGTGGGAGGTGCCTCTGGAGGCAGGTCTGCAGCTGGCCCAAGTCCCCCGCAGGGCGGCTCTCAGAGCCCCCAGTTTCCCCGAGCAGAAAGGAAGCCTGTCATCCACCCGGCTGGCTCACCCTGTCTCTGCACAAGGCCCCGTCACACTGGTTACAGGTTGGGTTACGTCTACCTGAAGTCCCCATGGGGAAGCCCTGACCCCGAGACCTTGGGATGGGACTGTGTGGAGACGGGCCTTTCCAGAGGTCACCTTGGTAGAACAAGGTTATCAGAGTGATCTTCACCCCATGTGACAGTGTCCTCATTGGAGGAGGAGGAGCCCGGGACACAGACCTCGGGAGGCTGCCCTGCTGACACCTTTGTCTTGGACCCCAGCCTCAGGAGCTGTGGGAGGAGGAACTCCCGCTGCAGGGCTCTGTGACAGCTGGGCAGTCCCCACACCCACACCTCAGCCTCGCACGCGCATGTGTGGTGAGTTAGCTCATCCATCCCTGGGGAGGCCTGGAGGCCAGTCCTCTCATGGCCCATGTTACAGAAATTGGAACCAAAGCACAGGGTAGGCCAGTCCAGCGCCAGGCTCCAGAGACAGTGACACTGCCCCTGTCCTCAGGGGACACACCTGGCCTGCCCTGGAGTCAGGTGAACAAATGACTTCGTGAGGTTGGACAGGGGCTCAGGAAAGCACATGGATGGACAAGTGGACCAAGCCAGACTGGCCAGCACGGCTGCAGACTTTGGCGGGGAGTGGAAGGGCCCACCAGGCGGAGCCGAGGCTCAGGAAGTCGGCACCCGGGGGCTGGAAGGCCCTCAATGCCCCCACTAAACACATGCTCCCCGCACGCTTTGGGCTCCCCCGCCCTCTGGGAGCCGGGAGTGTGGGTGAGGTCTCCACTGCGGGAACACAGGAGGGTGCAGGCCTGCAAGAGGCCAGCAGAGGTGACGTACCCAGGACCGACTACAACCCGCCATCCTGGGAGGGGAGGAGGGAGGCCAGGGGCAGGGGCAGGGAGGGCCAGGAGACCCTCAGGGCGCAGGCCCCCCAGGCCTCGCCCTCCCCGCACTCCCCAAGGCAGAGGGATGGGAGGCTTGGGAGGCCAGGCAGTGTGGGAGGTCACCCAGCCGTGTGGCAGGACGGTCCCCTGACTCCAAGCCCAGCAACCTTCCTCCTGTGCCCCAGGTAAGCTGCTTCTGCCCAGAGGAGAGACCCCTGCACCTTTAGGACCTGGGGCTAGTCCTTCTCCACTGCACAGTCACCACGGCAGGAGCGGGGCCCCTGGGACAGCCCCGTCCCTGTGCTGCTGGCTCTGCTTTCACAGCTCGCCGTGCCTGGCCCACTGTGCCCATGGACTGGACGGGGTGGTACACCCACCATGCCACGAGGGCCACCATTCAGATTCTCAGGATGAGGGTCTGCGGGGGGTCACATGGGGGGGGTCTTCCCGAGTCAGGTGTCCCGTGCCCTCCCAGGAGTGCTGGAACAGCCCCAGGGGGGAACGTGGAGGTGCAGGCCAAACCCGGGAGCAGCTAGACCTGAGCTCGCCCCACTGGAGACCAGTGTGGGACACCTCAGGATCCCGGGGGGCAAAGCACGGTCCTTCCTCCCACTGTCCCTCCTGGAGCCTGCACCTTGGGAAAGCAGCCCGTGTCCAGTTCCTAGGGCCCAGCAAACCCGAGACCACAGAGGAACCAGTTTAGTCAAATGAAAACTCAACAGAAGTTGGTCCCAGTGGGGACATTTCCCTGGCCCCAGAAGAGCAGCTGTGCCATCCTGTCCCAGACAGGACATGAGCCTCGGGGTGGGGGACCACAGGCAGGTCTTGCTGGCAGCAGCAGCAGGAGGCCAGGCTCCAGGGTGCCCCAGGAGGTCCCCGGGATGGCTCAGTGTCCCTGTCAGCTCCAGTGTGAGCCAGGCCCTGTGCAGCTCACAGGGAGGGGGCAGGAGGCACTTTCCGCAGCCACTGTGGAGCAGCAAGCCACCCAGTGGGCAGCAGCTGCTGTCCACTCGCCACCTCATCCTTCCTCTGGGCTCCGCTTCCTCGCCTGTGCCCGGGCAGTACTCCTGCCTGCGGCCCTGCTGCCAGGAGGCAAGGACAGGCTCCAGGGGAGCGCTGGGCAGGGCTTCTGTCGGCTGCGCCAGCTTCTGAGCTGGGCACTGCTCTGCTTCCGCTTCGCTGCCCGCAGTGCCCGTTTCTCACTGAGGAAATAAAAACTCCAGGCGTAGGGCTCCTCTGAGGCCTGCAGGGAGAAGGCGGGGCTGGGGCAGGAGGGACCCAGCAGCGGGCACGCAGGGGGACCAGGGCCAGCACTAGTTCCACTGCCCCTGGAGGCAGGGCCTGGCCTTCCTCCTCCTGACGGTCAGTGGCTCATTAAAGGCCTAGGCCACGGGCTGGCCACTGAAGCGCAGCCATCCTTCCCCCACACGCACCCCTAGCTCCTGGCCTGTGTGACAGGCCTTCCCCTCCAGTGGCAGGCAAAGGGACCACAGCACAGACCCTTCTCAGCCCAGGCTGCTCGGCCCCCACTGCTCTTCTCGGGCTCCGCCCCAGTCTGGCTGTCTCCCTCCCGCAGTCCCTCAGCCAGTGGGGCCTGGAACTCGACCTCCTCTGTGGCTCCCCACTGCCCCAGAGAAAAGCCCAGGCTCCCTGCAGGGACAGTCCAGGTCTTCCCAGCCAGCCTGTGGTCAGCAGGGCCCCGAGTGCTCTCAGCAGTGAGACCTCGAGCATGACCTGCTGGCGCCCCCAGCACCAACATGACCTGCGGGGGTGTCAGGAACACAGGCTGTGCCCCAAGTCACCACTGCGCCACTGCTGGGGGGTGGGTCTGGCAGCCGGGGATTCCTAGGCTCAGCCAGGAGTGTGGACATGTGGCAGACGTGGGGGGTCCCAGAGACACCTCCACATCCCTGGATGGGAAACTGAGGCCCCAGTAGGTACCCTCAGTGCCCCATGGTAGATGTGACCAGCTGACTCTTCCCCCAGAGCTGGGTCACTTCATTCATTCACTCACTCACTCATTCACTCACTCACTCACTCATTCATTCCCTCATTCACTCACTCACTCACTCATTCACTCACTCACTCACTCATTCACTCACTCACTCATTCATTCACTCATTCACTCACTCACTCACTCATTCACTCACTCATTCACTCACTCATTCACTCATTCCCTCATTCACTCACTCACACATTAACTCACTCATTCACTCACTCACTCACTCATTCACTCACTCATTCATTCACTTACTCACTCACTCACTCACTCACTCATTCACTCACTCATTCACTCACTCATTCACTCACTCATTCACTCACTCACTCACTCACTCACTCACTCATTCACTCATTCCCTCATTCACTCACTCACACATTAACTCACTCATTCACTCACTCATTCACTCACTCACTCACTCACTCATTCACTCACTCACTCACTCATTCACTCACTCACTCACTCATTCACTCACTCACTCATTCACTCACTCATTCACTCACTCATCCACTCACTCACTCGCTCACTCACTCACTCTGTCACGTGTCAGGCCTCTAGGAGCTCTGGCAGGAGAGCCCTGGACAGCTGTGGCACCCTCCTGAACAGTGGGTGTGTACTGCACTGTCACACACAGAACCTATAGTGCTTGGGGGCTCTGGGCTGGGGCCTCACCCAGAAAGGAGTCCCTGGGGTGCAGGCCCTGGTCACATGGAACACTCCTGAGCAAGCCACGGGAGCAGGGTCCAGACCACAGGCCTGTCCGCGCAGTCCAACGATGCCAGGGAGTCTCAGGTGCCAGGCCAGGGCAGGAGTGGGGTTGAACCTCTTCCTCTGGCCTTCCTAATCCTCCCCAGTAACAAGACCCAGAGAGCCCGCTGTCCCCAGGTAGGCCCCAAGAGCCAGAGACGGGCTGTCCTGAAGGCCCTCCCGGAAAGCCCTCCAGGCACAGAGGAGGACACTGAGGCCCAGGAGGGTTCAACTGCTTGAGAGCACACCCATCTGCAGGAGGGGGACTGGAGACACGGCAGGCCTGCCCTCTCCTCCAGGACTCTCTGGGGAGAAAGCCCCCTGCCCCTCCCCGTGAACAGGAAGAAGAATTGTCCCCATGTCCCAACGCGTTCTGTTCTTTGGGAGGAAAACAAACGTTACTGAATTAATTTCCAGATAAAGACATTCCAGATGTTTCCCCATTCCTGCCCTTCCCTGCCAGGCCCCAGAAGTCTTTCTCATGAACTTCCCTGGGAGGGACGGGCAGGGGCTCCCGGGGGACCTGGGAAGAATGGTTGGAGGAGCGTCCAGGGGAGGGGGCCTGCAGATTCCTGGAAATCAGGACTGCTGGGACCGCTCAGAACCTGTGTCCTGTGACCTGCGGGCCAGCCGAGGAAGGCACCGTGGAGGAGGACGCGGGGGAGGCCCAGCCGCAGAGATCCACGGGCCGAGGGAGCCAGGAGCCTGCCCAAGCAACCAGGAGCATCTCCTGAGCACCAGCTGCATCCCTACCCTGCGCCACATGCACACCGTGTGCGCACCCCTGCTCAGGGCGGCATGGGGGAGGCCTCAGCCGGCCTCAGCAGAGACAGCCACTGGCAGCCGCCCAGGTCCACCCGCAAGTAGGAGGGCTGCAGGGGAAGGAAGGAAGCCAGCATGGGGGAGGGGGAGAGGCCAGGGTCTCCCCTGGGCTGTGAGCTCTCGAAGTCCAATTTCTCTGGTCACCTCTGGCACAGGGCTCTCAGCCCCACGTGGCCACCTCTGCCTCTCAAAAGTTGAGCTCACCACCCCCACCCCCAGTTCCACCTCCAGGATGCCACACCTAGGACAGTGCACTCACCAGCTCACATGTCCCCAGACACTGGGGAGGATGTAATGGTACAAAGGTGGGGGGACATCGTCCCTCAGAAGGGAAAGAGAAAAACTGGGTTATTCACCCCGTGAAACCCCACCTGCCAACAGGAACAAGCTTTGTAAACACCGCAGCGCAGAGAGTCAACCTCGGACGCTGCACCATCCTGCACCCTGGATGCACAGGACAGGTGGCATCCAGGGTCCCTGTCACAGACACATGTGGAAAGCCATGGAAACCCGGGGGACAGGAGGGAGGCCTGCGTGCACAGTCAGCACTGGCGGGGGCGGGAGGAGTCGCCTGGCTGTGGCGCAGCTTCTCCTCCCTTCAGAATCCAAATGCCTTTAAGGAATGTCACCCTCTGGCTAATGTGCCTGTGCGTGGGGCCAGCTGCAATGCCGCCAGGGTCAGAACCCTTGGTAACTGCCGTTCAAGTGCTCAGCAGCACCCCTAGCGGTGGGCGCCAAGACCAGGGTCCTGAGCCCACCCCTGCTGGCCGCTGAGCCTGGGGTGCCCAGCACCAGGAAGGCCAAGTGAAAGGCACCGTCCCAAAATGTGAAGTGACTTCTCTGCAGATTGTGTATCTACCCCTCTGAGAAAACAAAGCACTTTCTAGAATGGGCTTAAAAATCAAACAAGTAATGGGATCCACGGTGACAGTGTACGCACGGGGTCAGCGGGAGGAACACGGGGGGCCTTGGGTTCCCTCTGTGCAATGGAGCAGCAGTGATATTGACTTCTATCCCCCCAGAAAACGGGGACTCTCACCTAGAGGGGATCAGTTAGCACAGCGCTCAGGGTGGCACAGTGACCAACAGAAGGGAGGACAAGCCACTGCAAGGTCAGTCCCATGAGCTGGAGCCTGGGGACATACAGCCATTAAGGAGCCTGTCCGGCGTGGGGGCTGTCCCCTCTGGATGCCCAAGAAAAGGGGCTCCCAGCCCAAAGCCTCAGTCTGGGCTGCTCAGCAGTTTCAAGGACTCCCACCCTAGTCTCCAGGACAGAGAGGAACCGCCCCTGCAGGACCGGAGCGAGGGAAACTCCCCAGACTTTCCTAGAAGGTTCTGCTCCTTGTGTGTCCAGCAAGTGTCCAGACACCCCACCACACCCAGCACAGCCTCCGAGCCATCCTTGGCCTCACAACTGGGGCATCTTTCCATCTGGGACCAACAGATGGACCCAGGGACTGGCTCAGTAATTAGGTCAGTGACCTCCAGGCAGGGCACAGTCTGGCGCTCCGCCCGGCCACCAGTGAGGATGGGTCATGGCTGAAACGCCGCCCGTCAGGAAGGAGGGTGGCTTGGTGTGGGTGAGGACCTGCCTTGAGCCTCAGTGTCCCTAACTGTGACCAGGGGGCCAGGGTCGCCTCCTCAAGGGGTTGTTGGGTGGCCAGGGCTTCTCTGAATGTTCTTAGTCGTGAACTGTCCTCAGGCACTGCCTGGGCACTCTGCAGATAAGCAAGGCTCGCAGGCAGAGGCAGGTGCTGGTGCCAGGCATCAGGGGGCCGTTCCTGGCCACTAGTCACTGGCCCCAGCACCCTCTACTCTGCATCTTGGTGACCCTTCCCCAGGAGCTATCACAGATGAATGCACAACCCTTAGGAGCTAAGGGTCCTTTTAGGACCCTCGTTTAGTAGAGAAGGCTGCTGGTAAGGTATCATGGCTTTGCTGAGCTCCTGCACACCAGGGAGGACCAGGCCTGGCCAGCCCACGGGGACGGCCCAGCTGAGGGTAAGGGAGGCATTCGCCTGTGGGTAGCCATTATGTCCTGGGCTGATCAGTTTCCCCACTGGGAAGTGGTGCCAGCCCCGTAGCCTTGATGTCCCAGAGGTGGGACAGCCTCTCCAGGAAGGAACAGTCTTGGGGTCCTGATTGCCACCTCCCAGGGTTGCCCCAACTCTGCCTGGCGATGGCCCCGTGCACCTGCAGCCCTCCCTCATCAGGGAGGCGGATGTCAGCCCAACAGGACTGCCGAGCACCACGCCGGGCCAGAGGAGGCAGCTCCGTCCCTCCCAGGCTGCCCAAAGCCACCCTGAGCAGGGTCCCCAGCATGCTGAACTGAGGGGAACCGTCCCCCTCTGGCTCCCTGAATACTGACAAAGCCTCAGGACTGCCATGGGGTGAGCTGGGTCTCCCCCAAGTCCACGTACTGTAGTCCTCACCCCAGTGCCTGAGAATGGCACCTGTCATTGGTTAAGACGAGGTCCCTCTGCAGCAGGTGGCCCTGACCCAGCATACTGGTCCTGAGGAAGGGGATCTGGATGAAGACCCACAGCGGGAGCCCGTGAAGACGGGGGAGAGGCTGAGCGCAAGGCCTCGTCCACCAGGGACCAGGCAGCAGGAGGCCCGGCCAGGCCCCTCCACCCCAGGAGGGTCCAGCCTCCAGGACGGAGACGGACATTTCTGTCACCTCCGCTCAGCTCCTGCAAGGGGCCTCCCTGCCCTGCCCCAGGGGCCCTGAGGGGTGCTTCTGAGCAGCCCAGGGGCAGCAGCTCAAACCAGGAAGAGCAGCTGGTCATGGGCCCATCTGGGGTCCCCTGCTTCACATTTGGGCGGCAGTGACTGGAGCAGGTCTGGACACGTGCGAGACTGGCCTAGGCCCACGGTGCCCCATCAACAGTCCACCTAGGGACCGGCCTCTCTGGCCTCCTCTCCTCCTTCTCCAGGCCCAGCTCTGCAGCCAGCCTGGGGGTCCAGCCCAGGGCTTCCCACGGCACTGACCCTGCTGGGGTCCAAGGCTGCACCCAGCACCTACTGCCACCATCAAGGGGCCCAGCACCTCTCAGAGGCCAGATTGCTCCAGCCCTGCAGGCGGCCTCCCGCAGCGCCCCCCCTTCCTCCTCACACCCCCCCCCAGGGCTCCTCCCTGCCAGGTCCCCCTCAGAAACTCAAATAACACCCAGCAGGGCAGTGACAGCCACACCTGCGGGGGGCCTCTCTCCAGGAGGCTGTCCCACAGGCTCTGGCCCGCCCTGTCCTGCCTAATCCTGCCTCCCAGCACAGCAGCCCCCATGCCGAAATCCCAGGCTTCCATCTCCTCCCCTCACAGCCCACGCGATGGCCTCATTCTGTGCTCCCTGCCCACACCACCCTGGGTCAGGCGCTGCCTCTCACCTGGTGTCACAATGACAGCCCAACAGGTCTGCCTGCCTCCCTCCTCCGCCATCTCAGGGTAGATGGGCCAGATGCCGGGTGTGTCCCCAGCTCTCATGTCCCACATAAACCACCAGCCAATCCTCTCACTGCAGCCTGGACCCCAAGGCCACTACCTGCCCACAGCTGCCACTGCCCCCACAGCCTCTAATGGAACACACCATGGCCCAACAGGTCCTCCCAGCTCTCCGCTCTCCACCCTGGGCCCCGACTGATCCCCTAGAAGTGCTGTCCGTCAGGCCCTCCTCTGCTCAAAACCCCAGTCCCCTCAGAGCCAGGCCAGAGTGCCCAGCGTGTGGCCCTGCTGATCCTGGCTGCTGTGGCTCCTCCTGCTCTCAGTCTGCTCAAGCTACCTGTGTCCTGGCCCTTCCTATGCTCGCCTGCCCCAGGACCTTTGGACATTCTGGCCTCTCTTCTTGGAGGACATCCGACACTCACCTGGCTTCCTCCCACGCTTTCTCCACTCTCACTCAAATTCTGTGTGGTCACCAAGGCCTCCCCTGACACTTGCTCCTGGCTCTCCAACCCCTCACAAGAGGTAGCACTTCCCTCGCTCCTCACTTTCCTCCTGATGACCACACTTAGGTCTGTTGCTCAATCTCTGCCTCTGCCCTTAGAATGTGAGTTCCAGGAGCACAGGGCTTCTGTCTGCTGAGTTCACTCAAATGTCCCCAGAACTAGGTCAGCACGCAGACACAGTAGGTGCTTAGTAAACGACTGTGGCGTTCTCACATGCAGACAAAGCAAAGCCAACAAGATGCGGCCTGGTGCTACCAGGATCTGCTTTTCACCAGGGCTAGGGGGACTCCGTCCACGCCTCCCGCTGCTCCCTCCATCCGGGGTGAGGCAAGGCACCTCACCACACTGAGCTCGGCAGCTGCTCGAGGGGTTCAGGATGGGCAGCCCGGTGGGGCCCATCCTGCTGAGACTGGCCTGCAGCCCAAACCCAGCCCCAGGGAGGCGGCCTCTGGGAAGTGCCTGCCCGTGCGTGGGAGCTTGGGACCTGCTGGGAGGACTCTCACCCAGCAGGAAGGAGCAGGGCCACCCAGGGCGCTGGCACGCGGGAGACGCCTCCCCAGTGGGGACCTGTGCTTTCCCTGCAGCACCCCCCAAGGTGCTGAGACCCCACTCGGAAGTGCTCTGGCTCAAGGTGCCCAAGTCCTGAGTGTCAACTCCCAGGCTCCTTGGCCTCTGTGGTCTGCCATCATCATTATGTCCCTGCGGCACCCCGCCCACCGGGCTTCTGCAGCTCCACAGTCAAGATGAGGTTTCCAAGCCCGGAGCTGGGGCTCTGTGGCTGGAGATCATGGTGCCCTGAGGTTGGCAGGTGGTAGGACTGAGGCCCTGGGGTGGTGACTTCAAAGCCCCTGCTCTCAGGCCACAGGACTCTGGGAGCCCAGGTTCCCTTGCCCAGGGCTGGCTGTGGACAGAGGGGGCGTCACTGACAACGTCTCAGGGCCCCCACCCCACCCCCACCCCACCTGACCCTGACTTGAGGCTCAGCGGGAGACAGCTCCTGGGGACCCAGGCTGGATCTTAACAGGGCACATGTTGAAGGTCAAGGTCGCCAGTGCACAGACTCCACCAGTCGTGGGTAAGTTTTGCTCCCCACAGACACGCTGGGCCCTGAGCTCTGTGGATGTGCAGGTGAACTTACATGGACACAGGGCCTTCCCTGCAGTCGTTAGTAAGAGGAGGTGACACCCATGAGGGCTGCCCTGGGCCAGTGGCTGGCGTCTCTATGAGAAGGAGGAAAGGAACAGAGAGACCCGGAGAGATGACAGCACTGAGGACAGAGGCATGGCCACTGCGAGCCACGGCCTGCCAAGGACAGGCGGCCACACCAGGAGCTGGGGAGGCAGGGAGTCCTCCCTGAGCCTGCAGGGACAGCACCGCCTGCTGACACCAATTTTGGGCTGAAACCCCAGAAGCATGAGAGAGTCCCTCTCCCTGTGGCGAGCCCAGGCTGTGCTCCCCCAGCCGAGGACATTCCCCATCTCGGCCCAGGGCTCCTGCGAGGGGCCACCGCTGGGCCTGACTGGAGGCCAGGCCTCCTTACTCTGCTGCTCCTGTGAAGCCCGGAGGCCTGTTGGAGAGAAGGCCTCAGGTACAGCCTCTGAGTGACCCCAGGTGGGGGCCACGGAGTAGGAGACGCAGGAGGCCCCAGAGGAGGGAGCCCGTCCTCATCACGGTGCTCATCCATGAGGGGTCGGACCCCCACTGCCTTTGGCCTCTGGCCATGCCACCTCCCTCCCCAAGAGCAAGGGGATCTCTGCAGGGCCCCATGCGCCAATCCCCGCGGGAGGACGGTGGCTAGGATCTGGCTTGGTGGACGGTGAGGCCCAGCTCTGATCTGGGGGCTCACAGGTGGGCTGAACACTGGGCCCTCAGGGGAGGATGCCCACCAAGTGTGGCCCTCAGGCCCCCCAGTTCAGCAGGACCTGCTCAGCTGCCGCCTCTGGCCTGCAGCCTCCCTCTCCCCTTCCTCCCCCCAGCTCTGGTGGGTGAGTGCTGTCCTGGAGGAGCCCTGACCAGCTCGGGCTCCCCCAAACCCTCTCCCAGGCCCTTTGCTGTGGGCCTCCATGACTCTGTCCCCAGCTCAAGCAGCCCAGACCCCCTGAAGCCAACTGAGCAGTCGACACGGCTCCCAGCCTCACCTGCACCTCCTTGCTCCCACTCGGCTGGCAGCACCACCCCAGGGCCTCTGCCCCCCCAGCCTGGCTGGGCGCTTTCTCCTGGACGTCCACGTCACCTCCCCGGTGGGCTGCAGTGGGTCACCATGGTCCCACCCCCACCCCATAGGTAATCTCAGCCTCCTGCCTGGAGGGGAGGCCACTCCTCTGTCATGCTCGCCTCCAGCCCCCGTGTCCCACCTTGGCTGCCCCCAGCTCACAGCAGGGTCCTGGGAAATATGTGGAACAGGCAGCTGAGTGAACCCCACCCTCGTGTCCCCAGATGGGCAGGTGGTGAAGATGAATCCCAGGCAGGGGACAGACATGTCCCCTGGAAGACCCAGGAGGGGCAAAGGGTAGGAGAGACGTCGTCTTGGGAGCAGTGGGCATGACACAGGGGCAGGGGGACAAGCAGACCACCCTGCAGAACGCATGCAATGCAGGCCAGCATCCCACCTTCCAGGACACACACTGGACAGTCCCTCTAGGTAGGGCTGGACAGGAGACAGAGATACCTGCCTCCCCTTACACCATGAGGGGGACAGTGAATTAGTGGCTCTGTGTCCACAGGGGCTACTCTTCGCCCTTCTGCAGGCCAGGCAGGTGAGGGCTGGGCGGTGCGGCCAGCAGGGAAGGGAGGGTCTCCCCCTCGATCAGCAGCAGACCCTGGCTTAGGCTGTCTCAAGATGCTCTCCCTGGATCAAGCCACAGCACCCTCTGTGCTCTCCAGGACCAGGCTGTGGGGACAGAGCTCCCCATCCCCACCCCCTGCCCCCAGGTCAGGCCACCCACAACGCAGCCCGCACTCACCCTCCCTTGATCCCATCGCAGCCATGCTCGGCTTTCCTTGGGAAGAAACAGTAAATCACATTCAGAAAACTTTTGAAATAACAGGATTTATAAGAAGCCACAATAGTTCAGCAAATGCTGCTCTGGTTAGCTGCGGTTGGGACTGAGACCAGGGCCATGAGGAGTGACAGGCACCAGCAGCACCTCTGAGTGACAGCAGCAGGTGTGGCCTTGGGGGGACAGGCTCCCCACACATAAACCCCATGGCCAGCCGTACACCCAGGACTGGAGCCAGCGGCGCCAACCCCGGGGGGTGAACAGACCGTCACCCGGCCACACAGCAGGGCAGGCCCAGCAAAGTGGGCCAGCTCTGCACAGCTGCAAGGGACAGTGTGGACACATACTGGGGTGTCACATGAGAGAAACAGAACAGGAGAAAATGCTGCAGATCCCATGAAGGCAAGGTACAAGGACGGGGACCTTCACCCATGTCGGGGACAACCAGGAAAGCCATCACTCTCACGGACGCACAGCCGGGCACCAGGGACCACTGCACACTTGACTTACACAAGTGTGTGTGCAGTGAAAATTCACTGAACTGCCCCGTTAAGATGCGTGTGTTCTGTGTGTCAATCCCACCACAGAGACGGACGCTCAGACCCAGAGCTCTGCTGAGCAGGCTCGGCTTTCCCCAGAGGTTGGTATTTCTGAACGTTTTTAAAGACATTCTGGGTTCAGCAAATGAGTAACGCATTAAAGATAATGGGGGTGGGGTTGTGGCTCAGTAGTAGTGCACTTGCCTTGCACGCGTGGGGCCCTGGGTTTTGTCCTCAGCACCACATAAAAAAATAGAATAAAGGTATTGTGTCCCTCTACAACTAAAAAAGAAAAAGATAATGGGATCTTCTCAGTGTTGAGCAGAAAAAGTATAAATATCGAAAGGGACACAGCTGGAATATGCTGTGTGTGGCAGAAGTATCAGTATGAGCTCATGATCTTAGGAAGATAGGATAGGTGGGTGGGTGTGTGGATGAATGGATAGGTGGATGGGTGGGTGGGTGTGTGGATGAATGGATAGGTGGATGGGTGGGTGGGTGTGTGGATGAATGGATAGGTGGATGGGTGGGTGGGTGTGTGGATGAATGGATAGGTGGATGGGTGGGTGGGTGTGTGGATGAATGGATAGGTGGATGGGTGGGTGGGTAGGTGGATGAATGGATAGGTGGATGGGTGGGTGGGTGTGTGGATGAATGGATAGGTGGATGGGTGGGTGGGTAGATGGATGGATGGATGGGTGGATGCATGGGTGGCAGATGTGTAGGCAGACGGGTACCTGAGTTTGTTCCAGGTGAGGTATGTAGATGTGTGGGCACCTTGTCTGTTTCTGTATCTACAGTGGTATGTTTCTGTCTTTCCACACACACGGCCCCTTCCGCCTTCCTTCTTGACCTCGTGAGTGAGCAGCCACTGTTTACCCTGCCCCGCCTGGTGAGCGCCGGAGCACTGGCAGCACCCCGGCCGTGAGCACACGGGTGTGCAGATCCTGGTCTCTAAAACCACTGTTCTCGGTCAGCAGGATGATCCAGGAAAGCCCAAGAGGGGCCGGAACGCTCATCCCAGGCAGTCTAGGAGGGCCGGGAATGCCAGGGCCAGGGCAGAGGGACATGATGGCCCACAGGGCTCCCAGGGTCGGAGCTGGGACAACTCAGGAACAAAAGCCATTCCTAGTCAAGTGGACTTGAACCTGCTAAATGCAACTTAAGATCACATACACAAGACTTCAGAATAATAAAGATGCAATAAAAATTCCTAAGTCTTCAAGAGATGGGAAAAGAAGGAGGGAAGAGGAGAGAATAGGGAGAAGAAAATACAAATTAATAAATGTGGAAGGAAGATGGGGTAGTGAATTAGTGGATAGGAAACCTACATGGTCTCAAAATAATTTTGTTAATATGACTTATTAATTACAAGAGGAAATAGTAGCTTTACAGAGGAGGAAAGGAGTAGATCCCAACCAAGGGGTCGGCAGTGACCACCCTGCATACACCAGCATTGTGTGGCTGGCACAGGACACACTGACAAGGCCCGGGGCAGCTGGCAGGCCACCCACCAGCAGCACACAGCCCAGGTGGAGGCCCCGGGCCAGCAGCCGACGGACCCAAACCAAGGGGCGCCCGACAGTCCCTGGCCCATACTCCAGTTATAAGGGGCCAAGAAGGGCTGCAAGGGGCACCCAGAGGAGGTGACCAAGGGGACATGAGCAGAGAGCATAACCCGTGACAGGCTGGACTGCCCTGGAGATAACCTGCCACACACAATAGTGCTGGCGCCCAGGGAGCCCGGGCTGGGCTGCCTAAGTGTGTCAACAGAGCTGCCAACACGGCTCCCAACTTTACACCCGCCCTGTGATCACGGAATGCAAGGCGTGGGGAAGCAGGGGGACAAAGGACATGGACTTCACCTGCACCGCGGGCTAGGAAACCCCACCCCCCTGCAAATGTGTATGTGTGCGGCTGAGAGGATAGACAGAGGGACGGAGGGACAGACAGGCGGAGGGATGGGGAGGAGAAAGGCGGGCGGGTGGTCTATGGAGGATCAATGACGTACCTGGGGTGAGGGCACGTGTGTGGGAAGGGACACGGCTCCTCCACTGTTTCTTCTAAATTAAAAATTACATCAAAAGGAAACGCGGTACAGGGACACGCTTGGTTCATCCCCGTTCCTGGCGCAGAGTTCCCAAGTGCCAGGAGTCTCCCCATGGCAGGAGGTCCCCGTCCTCAGAACGCCTGAGTTTACTAACCAGCTGACTTGGCCCAGGGCCCTAATAGCCTCAGGATGGGGTTGGGGGACAGAACTCCCAGTGTCCACTGCCCTCCAGGGGTGCTGGAGGTCCACTCTGTTACAATCCTCGACCAGATCCAGTGAACTTTGGGAGCGGGACCCAAGGAGGGGCTGTGTGGGGGGCAGGATGCCCTCGCCTGCCCCCGCCTTGCCCTCCCTGCTCCGGTGTCCTTCCTCAGCAGCTGCCTGTCAGGAGCCACGGGCCTTCCTCAGTCCCAGGAGCTGCCTCCTAGCAAATTACCAGGCTGAGAGCCCTGGAACCCTCCACTTAGAGCTGCCCTCCAGAGACGGGGCGCCCTGGGACTGCCATGGTCTAAAGTGGGGGGGGGGGCTCTCCGTCGGAGCCTCTCCCCTCTGGGGCCTGTGAACCCTGCAGTGAGCGTTGGGCCGACTGGAGTTGCAGGCACCCAGCTGCAGGCGCGGAGGGCTGACTGTGGTGCCAGACAACACCACGACCCCCAAAACATACAGACGCAGGGCAGTCAGAAGCCCTCCAACACTGGGGCCGGAACTGGCACAGCCACCTGGACACCTCTGGTGCACACCACCCACAGCTGCAGACCCTACCCCACGGCTCTGCTCCCAGAGCCCAGTCTGGCCCATCCCTAAGACGTGCTCAGAGACCGCAGGGCAGCAGCATCCACACTAGCTGGAAACGACCCACCTGCCCATCAAAGGGGAACAGGCAAATACACGTGACACCTAGTGGGAATTCCACCCAGGAACGAGTGTCCACGCAGCATGGCGGGCCTTCCAAAGGGAGCAACTAGTAAGCAGGCCCAAGGGACCAGGATAGGAGGACAGTCTGGCCTCTGGAAAGCCAGCCTGCATGGAAGATGCTTCAGGAAGTGACATGGGCTGGAAGGTGAGGGAATGGAAGGTCAGGGGGCTCCCAGGCCACCACACCTTCATACCCCAGGCAGGACCTTCTGCTTGCTTCCGCCTTGTGCCTGGCCCTGGGCGGCTGTGGGAGGCCATCGGCAGGCAAGGAACGAGCCGTGGGCGTGGAAGCGCAAGGCCTGCTGGCCAGACCTCCACAGAGCCACCCAGTCCCGCTCCACCCTGTGCAGGAACTTGGGGCCACTCACCCAGCTCACGCCCTCCCTGCAGCTGAGAACCCCGTCCCACCCCTCCCTGGGGTGGTCCCCTCCCCTGGCCCCAAGGAACCAGAGCCCCTGGAAGTCATTTAAAGGGCTCAGCATGTAGGATCCCATTCCCTGGCAAGCCCAGCAGCCTGGAAGGACGACCAAGGGCTGGGCCGCATTCCTCAGGAGAGGCCACGGGGCGCCTGGGCCACCAGCCTCAGCTTCCAAGGCCTGGAACCTGAGTTGCAGGTGCCCACACGTGGGCAGGCCCACAAGACACCCAGGGAGCCCCAGTGTAGCCCCTGCCATGGGGCCCTGGCAACAGGGCCAAGCAGGAGGCTGCCCTGGAACTCTCCCCTGGGCCGTGGGCCTCAGCCCTCTGCACCTGTGTGTTCTCGTGGGTGCCAATGTTCTTGCCTAACAACTATTTCAAAACCAAGGAAGAAAAAGGACAACAAGTGACACAGGTGGAAACAAGCCCTTTTGTGTTTGTGTGCTATCAGCAAGCGTATGCCTGTCCACCAGGCGCCACCCACGTGGCTTTTCACAGAGGTTTCCACCGTGAAGAGAACAGCTGGGCTCTGGATCGCACGGGCTAGAGCTTCCCACAGGCACTGTGAGGCCAGCGGGCTGCAGAGCCGAGGCCACAGACCAACCCTGAACATCTAAACCACCTCCCAGCCTCACAGGGTGAGAACCCCTGTAACCCCTGCATCTCAGGAAGCTGAGGCAGGAGGCTTGCAAGTTTGAGGTCAGCCTCAGCAACTCAGGGAGGCTCTGTCTCCAGATAAAAATAAAAAGGGCTAGTGATGTAGTGCAGTGGTAACCCCCCTGGGTTCAATCCCCAGGGCCAAAAACAAAACCCAGACCAAGTGTCCTACCAGAGCCCAGTTAGAAAGCAATGGGGGTGGGGGACTCGTTCCCTGTCCTCTGGAAACAGGACAGATGCCTTTCCGTACCTCCCCAATGGGAGCAGGAGATCCCCTGGTCTCCCTGCAGGAGGAGACCCAGGCCACCCAGCAAGACAGGACAAGGTATGTGATGGGGGGGGGCGCGTTCCAGAAGCTGCCAGGCCTGAAGAGGGCAGGGCCAGGAAGGCACCTGGAGACAGGCCTCACTAAACAGGAGTGGGCTCTGAACACCTGCAGGGAGGAGGAGGCAGAGGCCAGCAGACAGGGGCGCAGGGCGGGGCTGTGAGTCAGGCTGCAGGAGGGGCCGGAGGCGGGTTTATAGCAGTTGGCCGGCAGACCAACCCTGAACATCTAAACCACCTCCCAGCCTCATCTAAACCTCCCCTGCACCTGCTCAGGGACAGGCCAGAGAGCCGGGTTTAGAGCAGCCAGGCAGCCAGGAGCACCGGAACTCCAGTCACCGGGCAGCATGCTGTGTGCCCTGCTTCTCCTGTCCAGCCTCCTGGGGCCCACCATGGCTGGCCCCATCTCAGGCCCCCAGGACTGTGCCAAGGGACCCGAGGTATGGTGTCGTGACCTGCAGGCAGCTGCCAGGTGCGGGGCTCTGGGGCACTGCCAAACAGCTGTCTGGAACAAGCCCACCACCAAGTCCCTGCCCTGTGACGTGTGCCAAGAAGTGGTGGCTGCTGCTGGCAACGGGCTGAACCCGGACGCCACTGAGTCCGATGTCCTGGCCTCAATGATGAAGACCTGTGAGTGGCTTCCCAGCCAGGAGTCCTCAGCCTCATGCAAAGGGATGGTGGACGCCCACAGCACGGTCATCCTGAGCATGATCAGCAGAGACCCGGGCAGCTCTGCAGCCCAGGTGTGTACTGCGCTCACCCTCTGTGAGCCGCTGCAGAGGCACCTGGCCGCCCCAGGGGGACCAGGGGGACCACTCTCCCAGGAGGACACCTCCCAGGCAGTGGCCCCATTCATGGCCAACGGGGCCCTCAGCTTCCACCCTCCACAGAAACCTGGGGGTGCTGTGTGCCAAGAGTGTGTCCGGTTGGTCTCCCAGCTCCAGGATGCTCAGAGGTCCAACTTGACCTTGGCAGGGATGAACGTCCAGGGGCAGTGTGACTCCCTGGAGCCTGGCCTGGCTCTCCTCTGCAAGAGCTACATCTACCAGCTCTTTGTCCCTGCAGAGCAGACTCTGAGACTTCTCCCACCACAAGGGGTCTGCAGGAAGGGTGGCTTCTGTGAGGAGCCTGCCCGCCAGCTGGCTCAAGTAGCTGCTGTGGACGGGGTCCCCTCC
This sequence comes from Urocitellus parryii, assembly GCF_045843805.1. Classification (NCBI taxonomy): domain Eukaryota; kingdom Metazoa; phylum Chordata; class Mammalia; order Rodentia; family Sciuridae; genus Urocitellus; species Urocitellus parryii. Next base: position 141,520,631 of record NC_135540.1, on the reverse strand, counting down.
CTGGAACTGGGGCTGCCGAGGAGGAACGAGGTCCAGATGAAGTCAGGCCTGACCTGCGAGGTGTGCCTGGATGTGATCCAGAAGCTGGACCAGTGGCTGGTGACCAACAGCACCGAGGTCATGATCAGCCAGGCCCTGGAGCGAGTGTGCTCCCTGATGCCCGCCTCCATCCTCCAGGAGTGCATCACCTTGGTGGACACCTACAGCCCCTCCTTGGTGCAGATGGTGAGCAGAGTCACCCCAGAAAGAGTGTGCAAGACCATCCGGCTCTGTAGCAGCCGCAGGCAGGCCAGGGCCGTCTCGGGGGCCCAGGCTAAGGAGCCGTCCCTGCTGCTGAATGAGGATGGTCAGGGCAGCTTCTGCAATGGGTGCAAAAGGCTGCTGGGTGTGTCTTCCCAAAACCTGGAGCTCAAGAGCACCAAGCGGGACATCCTGAAAGCCTTCAAGGGCGGCTGCCACATCCTGCCCCTGCCCTACATGGTGCAGTGCAGCCGCTTCGTCACCGAGTATGAGCCAGTGCTGATCGAGAGCCTCAAGGAGATGATGGACCCCGAGGCTGTGTGCAGGAAGATGGGGGCCTGCCATGCCTCCAGGGTCCCACTGATCGGCACCGACCAGTGCGTCCTGGGCCCCAGCTTCTGGTGCAGCAGCCCGGAGGCCGCTGAGCTGTGCAACGCTGTAAGCCATTGCCAGCGCCTCGTGTGGAAAGAAACGTCCTTCCACAGCAGGGAGCACCCGTGACTGTGGCTGCCAGAGCCCAAGAGCCTGTGACTGCTGGCCCCGGAGGCTTCTGCATCCCACAGGGACCCCAGGAGGTGGGTGCTGTCCCCATCTCCATTTCACAGATGAAAAACTGAGGCTCTGAGGAGGGGGCTGGGAGGGGCAGGCTGAAAGATGAAGCCAGATATTGGTGACCCCGAGGAGCTGCCTGAAGGTCTCTGCCAGGTGACTTAGTGCACAGGACAAAGTGCACAACCCAGCCAAGGCTGCCCTTGGGTGCCAAGCCGAGAAGCGCAGCAGGGGTTGTGGATGTCCCTTGGGCCCCAGGAGCCACGGCGGAGGTGGAGGGAAGGTGGTGGGCTCGCTAGTCAGACTGGGCCTCCCAGGCAGAGCTCAGTGTGGGGACTGGGTCTCAGCCAGGCTACGTGGCTCGCCCAGCCACAGCTCAACCTGAGGTCTCTGGGGTGGTCCCCCAGGGACCTGTGAGGTGCCAGCATCTCTGCACTCCCTGGGGGGGGTGCCTGGACCCAGAGCCATCCTTCCAATGTCTCCACCCACCTCGGGACCCTGTCCTCTCACTCAGAGCTCAGCCTTCCTGGGGCTGGGCAGAAGTCTTGGGGTGTGCTCAAAATCGGGAGAGCAATGCATGCTGGGTAGAGCCCAGGAAGAGCCCCTGTAGGTTCGGGGTGGCTGTTGGAGGACGCCCTCCCGGAGCCTCAGTCTTCAGATCTGTAGATTGGGGTGGCCACACCTGCCTCCCAGGAGACTGAGACAATTCCAGGAGATGTCCTCAAGCCCCTTCCCAGAGGCCGGCCCCGCAGGTTTGCGGGGACCAGCTAAACCTGTCAGGGGCCAGTGGGATCCTGGGGAAGTGGCTATGCAGATGCTGTATAAACTGGGAGCATTCTCCAAATGCGGTCTGCGGGCTTGGTCTTGTTGGTGGTGCCGGGCGGAACGCAGGGCCTGGCCCAGCTGGCAGATGCTCTAGCACTGAGCTGCGCTCCAGCCCGGGTCTGCTGCTTCAGTTCCCGTGAGAGGCGGGGCCCCTGGGCTGCAAGGCCCCTCCTCCTCAGCTTCGCCAGGTGTCCCTCCAGCAGGAGTGTCTCCCCCAGGCTCAGCCTGCTCAGGCCCCGCTGCAGTACCCTCCCCCCGTGAGGTCTCCCCAGGAGAACGGGGCATGACACCTGCTCTGTCCTCAAGCCCCACGCAGGGCCGTGTGCAATAGGTGTTCAAACATCCGGGACCCACACAGGAGTAGAAGTGGCCACTCCCCATGCAGCCTGGGTCAGGGAGGCCACTCAGGTGAACTTGCTCCAACCAGAGTGCTGGCCCAGCCTGAGCGGGTGGACCCTCCTGAGAGGCCAAGGTTAGGCGACCATCTCCGGCCCAGGCCATGGCTCCAGGGACATAGACGCGGCTGGCCAGAATTTCTGGGCTCCTCCACCCTGGCCGCTGTTGGCTGGGCGAGCCTGGGCACACCAGGTGGCCCCGGAAGGTGATCACGCTTGGGAAGCGGCCTGTGTCAGAGCTGAAAACACAGGCACCTGACGTCACCGACACACTGTCCCCGTCCCGCAGCCCACCATCTCCCCACCAGACCTGCCCCTCTGGGACAGGCCAAGCCTGTGCCTCTATTCTAGCCTGGGACCCTGGCTGACATTCGTGGTGACATGTCACGGCTTCCTGACCCGATGCTTCCCCAGAGACATTGCCAGCCACACAGGGCAGCCAGAGGCAGGCACAGGGAAAAACCGCGACCTGGGTGACCATCTAGACGATGGGCAGTCAGGGCAGGGTCTCTCCTGCCCTTTCCTCTGGCCTCCCCCCTGGGCCTGGGTGCCTGCTGACCAAGTGTGTCCCCACAGGTCCTTGTCCACGATGAACGTGTCATGGTGCCCGGTTGGCAACAATTCTACAGGGCCACGCCCACCCAGGGCTGGCCGGGACCTGGGTCCTGAGCACCCACAGGTCCCATTCCAGGCACAGGGGCCCACTTAATGTCCTTACTCTCCTATCTTCATTTGTCCCACACCAAAGCCAAGGAGATCCAGGGTGGCATCTGGCTCAGTCCCTGTGACCTCACTCAGCTCAAAGCCAAGGCCCCCACCTCTGGCTGCACTGCCTGCCGGGGACCCCCTGGGCCTGGCTCCAGGTCCCTCTGCTGCCCCACCCCCTGCAGAGCCTCCTCAGCTGGCCCCTCGGGAGGCACTCTGGATGCCCAGACCCCCGTCACTCCTGCCCCTGCCTTCCTGTCCAGCCCTCAACACCTAGGACACTGTTAATGTGCCCCCAACTCTCCCCCAAGCTTGTCCTGCAGGAGGGGAGGGATTGTTCCAAGGTCCCTGCCATATTCCCGTCACCTAGAGCAGAGCTGGCTCAGAACAGGGACCAGGACAAGGAGAAGTACCAAGCCCTGCCACTTCAGAATGTTTTAGACAGAAACCTCCCCCTGGTCTGTCCTGAAGGGCACAGATGGCAGTGCCAGGCGCCACCCAGGGCTGTGTGCTGTGGGGAGCTGCTCTGGGGGGCCTCCAGGTATGAAGGCCCCCAGAGACAAAACAAATCAGTCCCACCTGGCTCCAGTGACCTTCCCGGGGACGCTGTGCAAACCAAGGGCACGCTCCTCAGTCTGCAGCAGGACGGGTGTGCCAGGGACCCCGAAGCAGACCTCAATGCGAGGGTCCTGCCCCTCCCCAGCAGTGACCCAGCCTGTCCATCCCACCCCCATGGTGGTCGGCGGTCAAAGGCGGCTCCTGTGGGGTCCCTGGATCATGGGCACACCTCCAGCTCCTCGCCCTCCCCACATGGTCCCCTCTTGTCCTGACTGCCTCACCCCACTCCTAATGAAGCCCAGAGTGGGGTGGGGGCCAGGAGACCCGATCCCTGGCTTGAGTGTCCAGTCTCCGACTCTCAGTGTTCAGAGGGCCTCCACACCTGCATTTGATATGGTGCCGAGGACACAGGGAATCCAGCCTTGAGGACTGCGCTCCTGGACCCCAGGACCCAGGTGCCCTGGACAGCCCATGCACAGCTGTCCTGGGAGTTCTTCTGCACCCTGAGGCTGAAGGGGCGTCCCTTTGGGCCAGAACTGGAGGGGTAGGTGGCTCCTGTGTCTCTTGGGGCCTCTCCTCTTCCCTTCTGCTTGAGATGGGGAGAAGGGATCTGCTCTTCTCTGATCAAAGCCTCCCCTCCTGGAAGTAGCACCGCACACGTGGACGACACAGGGCCTAATGACAGCCAGGGAGCCACCCTCAGAACGGGCAGGCTCCTGGGAAGGTGCCTTTGGAGCCGGGCTGGAGCCGGGTGGTCCCTGGAGGCAAAGCCACAAACCCCTGCAGGTTCTCCCCCCACTCAGGGCTGCCACTGCCCCTGCCCCATGTCCTCCAGAGTGTGGGGAAGAGCAGCCTCCACCCAGGGCCCCCCAGGAGAGCGCAGCCTGCGGGCAGCCACACCTCCCTCGCTCCCCGCTCCTGCTCCTGTGGAGCACCGCAGCCACAGGAGCCCTCCAAGGTGTTCTTGGGGGGAACTAGGCCAACAAGTGACAAGCCCTGGTGGCTGAAACCTCAGCACCACATTCTGTCCCTCCTGAGGCCCATGGGGAGGGAGCCTGCCTCCCTCATGGACGCCTGGCCCTGGGTCCCCCCAGGACTGGCCCACGATCCTCAGGGACCTGTTTCCCTCCCAGATTAGACTGGACCAGACAGGCCCAGAACTTGCACAATGCCAGAACCGGGCCCCCCCTGTGGCCGGTCCCAGCCCCAGCCCCATGGCCTGCAAGAATGCCGGCCATGCTGTCCCTCCCAATTTCTCCAGCAATGTCAGAACCTCAGGCTGCTGCCATGCGCAAGTCTTCGCGATTCCTAAACACTGACGGTCTCATGAGTTATCTTGAGTCCTCTGCTGGCCAGGCCAAACCTGTCTGAAGACCAGGATGGGGCCCCCTCGAGCCAGAGAGAGCCCTGTTATGAGAGGATGGTAATGGCCTGGCCTCCTGACAAGGACGTGGCAGTCCCGAAGCCACGACCCACCCAGGGAAGGGACCCGAGTCACTGTGGAGCTGATTCCCAACCTGGGGTGGGGGACCGCCACTAGAACTGGAAATGACTCCCACTGGGCGTCATTGCAAACTAGAGGGGAAGCCCCCACTCCCACCCCTCGAGCTGATGTTCTCAAGGACACGAGGGGCCAGAAGCCACAAACAGCAGGGAGACAGGCTCTTCCATGGTGGACCCCACACAACCGTCCATCTGGGATCTCAAGAGGGAAGCTCATGGAGACAGGAAGTCAGGCCATCTCTGGGGGACACCAGAGCCAACAGTCACCTCATGGCAATCAGGGGGCAGGGTTCTGGGACACAACTCAACTGAAACTCCAGAGCTCCTGAATGACAACACTGTCCCAAATGTCACACTCTGGAACGTGAAGGAATGAGGACAGCCCTAGGGAGGTGGCCTGGGCACCAGCACCCCTGGAAGAGGCACACCCAGGTCCCTGAGCTGGGCTCACGGGTGGCGCCAGGCCGTGGGAGGCCAGAGCCAGCTCCCCACCCAGAGCAGCACCCACGCCAGCACCGGAAGCAGAGGTGGGGAGCACAGAGCACCACAGAGGCCGTGGGGTCGGGGTCCCTCACACTCCCCGTGGCTGGTGGGAGCCTGTCTATGGTGACAGCTGGTGGGCAGATGTGTGGGGCTTAGGCATGCAGAATGCCCAGGGCTGGCAGGGACAACCAAGCCATTGTGTCCTCTGCCAAGACCCTCCTGAGAGGAGCCTCACCAGCACAGGGGCTCTGGGCAGAAGAGCTGCTGGAGCGCCCTGCCACCTAGCAGAGGTGGGTACTGTACACCAGGAGGTGGGACCAGCAGGAGGGGCTGCAACCAGTGCGCAAGGTGACTGTGGGCAGACTGCTAGACCACTCCAGCCGTGGTCTCCTCTCCCAGAGCAGAGGACTGGGTCAGCTGGGCTGCACAGCTGATCCCAGCTCAGACCGAGCTCCCAGGCCCCCCCACCCACAGACACCTATACCAAGGGCTGTCTGCAGGCAGAGGAGCAGAGGCCAGAGGGAGCCTAGAACTCTTGGAAACGAGCAGTAACGTGGCGGAGCCCCAGGGCCAGGCGGGGCCTATGCTCCCGAGCCTGCTCCTCACACAGAGCCAGGGAAAGTGTGGGGGCCGGGGTGGCAGGCCAGGGGCCCAGAGCTCCAGCAAAAGCTGGCCGTATCCCACCTGCCCTTCAGGGCCAGAGGCAGCTCCCCTGCTCCCCCGGCCTCTGTCCCCAGACCCACAGAGTGTCAGGAGGCCACAGAACCTCAGGATCAGTGCACCCAGGGTCAGTAGCTTGAAACTGGCCATGGTGAGGGAATCTTTACCATGGGAACTGGAACACCACCGAACAGGGCTGTGTGGTCTTCACCAGCACACATCCACCTGAAGCCCAGGAGAGACGGGCACCCAGAGAGCGCCAGCAGCAGCCTGGCCTCCCTAGGACTGACTGGTGCCAGGGGAGACGGGGCCTCCAGCCACAGGCCAGCATCTCAGACAGGTCCCAGAAAGCGTCCACCTCTGCCCTCCACTCTAGGGGAGGGCCTACCACGTACCAGTGTCATACTGGGCACTGGGAGCTGCGTCAACAGATGAGGACGTCGAAGCCTGCCACCTAATGGGGCAGGGCTGACGAGCCACATGTAAGGACACAATACAGAGGACGATGTTTGAAAAGGAGAACTTCATTAAAATAATATCATGGGAAATGCATTTAAAGAGAAAAGCACGTGTGGAATGGCATCCTAAACAGGGTAGCTAGGGAGGTGGCCCGGGAGGTGACATTCAGCTGGAACCTGGCGAGGCAGGGCAGACATCCCCGAAGAGGCTGGGTGGGGTGACGGCTGGGAGATGGGGTGCCAAAGAGGCTGGGGGCTGGAGTGAGAACTAGGCCCTGGAGAACCAGCAGGGTAGTGGGTGGGGATACCTTGGGGTGCATCGAGGGGGCCCCGGGACCCCAATGTGGAGGAAGTCATGGGTCAGTTAGGAGCTGATCAGCACTGGACCTCCCTCTCTGAAAGCTCACTTGGGAGGCTGGGTGGCCCCTTGGGAAGACCATGTGCAGGTGTCCAGGTAGGAGGTGCTGAAGCTGGGCCAGCAGGTGCCAGGAGACAGAGACAAGGGTACCGGTTCCGAATGTCCAGGAGAAGAACCACCAGGGCTTGCCGATGGCCGAGATGGGGGAAGGATTTGGGTCTGAGAAATGGCAGGATGACCTGGCCCAGGCCAAACATGCAAGTGGACCAGAGGACAGGGACCCCGTGTTCACCCAGCTCTCCTCTCTCAGCTCTGTCCTGCATGGCCAGTGGCCTTGAGCATGGTATAGACCCAGCCCAAGCAGGCCGGCTGGTCCACAGGTTCCCCTCCATTGGCAGCCATGCCTGGCCCATGACAGTCCACCTTTAGAGGAAAGCTAGAGTGGGAAGGAAGGCCCAGCCGCAGGTCTACAGGGCAGGTATGGGGGACGCTGGGCCTCACAATGAGGTGAGAGGACAGGGACAGCAGCGGGGAAGGAGGTCAACTAGTCAGGTTCCGCAGGTCGGAGCAGTCCCACAGTGGCCAGGCAGGGGTGAGGGATCATGCCCTCTGGTGCACTCTTCCCCAAACTGTGAGGCTGGAGGAGGGAGAGCCTCCAAGGTGGCACAGACGAGGCTGGACTCCATCTGCTCTGGGTTCAACTCGTCTTCCAAAGTCCTGGGTGTTGAGGCCAGGAGAGCGGGGTCTCCAGGATGATTAGAGGGTTCACAAGAAGCACAGAGGCCTGAGCTGGCAGCTCACTATCTCACCACGCGCTGCCTCTGTGCTAGGGCTCTGGATGGGGCAGCACCAGGCCTCACCACATGCTGAGCCTATGTAGCCTATGTAGCCTCCAGATCACTGGGGCTGTTTGTTACAGCAGATGGCACACCCTGACTAGCTGAGCCTGCCACATCAGGATCTCACTTCCATCCATGTTTCCCAGGAAGCCAGCATGTCCCTGGACCAGTGCAGAGAGGGCTGCTCGCCTGAGAAGGACTTACCAATGTGAAATTCAGGGGACACCCAGAAAAAGGTGGACTCAGAAAGCCAATGACTGGAGAAAAGCTCAACCAGCTTCCTCAGAAAGAGATCCACACACTCCTGAGCAGGGGCTCTCACTGCAAAAGCTTGCAAACCTGCCTCAACCAGGGAGCCAGAGGCCAGGAGAGCTCTCTGTAAAGAGAAACCCCAGGAGTCAGGCAAGGGCACCCAAGGCATGGGCCAGATTCAATACAGGGTCCTCTGCATGGTCTCAGAGGCCACCCAGTCCCTAGCACCGGGATCCCCAACCCTCTTTCCAACAAGGCTGCTGGCAGCTCCAGTGTCCATGGCCAGCCAGGCCCACAAGGGACCTCTGCTTGGTAGAAAGACCTTCCCTGGACAGAGTCCCAGATCCTCACTCTGCCCTCTGGACCCACAGCACTGCCTGCCTCCTGACCCCCAGGACATGGCTTGGAAGCTGGGAGATAGTGTCACACCTCCCCAGACCTTCCCTGCTCCAGACCACACCCCAGTGGGCAGAAACAGCCAGTTAGTCCCTTCCTCGTACCTACATCCTAGGCAGAGATCCTCCCTCCAAGGCCAATTGCCCAAGGTCACTCATAAGTGGAACACAGGCTGCTCTGAGCCTTGCTGTGGTCCATGAAACGTTTAGCAGTGATGTTAGGTAAGTCCTGAGCCTGGGCCTTGAGGCCTGTGCACTCTGCTTCTCGAGTCTCTGCCCAGGTGCCATGTGCATGAACCCAGGCTAACCTGCCGGAGGGTAACAGACGCATTGCCAATTAACCCTGCTCCCTCAAGCAGCTGCCAACCAAGCCTAGAAGCAGAGAGATAATGACTGCTGGCCAGACATGTGACTGAGCCCATAAGAACAGAAGAGCCACCCCGCTGAGCCCAACCCATACTGTCCACCTTCAGAACTATGAGCTAACTGAATGGTTATTGTCTTCAGCCACCAGTTTTGAGGGTCGTTTGTTATGCAACAGAAGCTAGCTGATACATCCCCATGGCTGCTCCTTGTACGATTTCTCCCACAGAGGCCACCACTTCTAGCTCCCTAATTTCTAAGCTAGACTCTGTAAGACACAATGCCATTTTTATAAGGTTCTCCATGATGTGGGGACAAAGAGCTCTGGGACAAACACAGTTCTGCCTCTGCCATGCCCCACCTCCACTCAGTATCCCAACTGCCTCAGGTTTTTTAACTGCTGTGCACTCTGCCTGCTGGCTACCTTGAGTTCATCCTGCAGTCTGGGTAGGATCCACTTCCGCCAGCTTCACCAGGCTCACCCTGGGCTCACCCTGGGCCCACCCTGCCACCCCCATGGCAAATGGTCCATGAGGGAAGCCGTGCTGCTCCAGGGCTTCCCTGGCCACTTGCCTGCCCCCCTGCAAGTGTGAGAGTCACCAAGGCAGAGGCCACATAGGTCATTCAACACTCCAGAGCCTGGGTGCCCCTGGAGTGCGCTAAGCACTCAGAGAAAAGGAGGGAAAGGGGGGCGCCCATGTTTTTGATAGGGAGAGCTCCCCACCCATGGCACTCGAGCCAGCAGAGCCATTGGTACCTGTGCTTCATAAGTACCTGACTACAAAACCAGCCACGAAGCTCAGCTTCCTCCAGGTCCTTCTAACCCTCCTCTCCACATTCCTGTGTCCCCCAAGCTAGCCACTGACGATGCCTTAGGCACCAAAGTCCCCTCCTGACCACACCCAGGGGAGGGGAAAAGGCAAGCCACCTCTCTGGACCCTCCATGGGCTGTGTCTGGTGGAGGGCAGTGACCACAGGGAGAGATGGGGCCAGTAGGATTGAGAGTGGAATGGAGGTTAAGGGCCACACCCAGGAAGAGTGAGTCCCACAATCACTGAGAACTTGGCTGCTGATGCCCTCTCAGCAGGCCACCAGAGGGGGGAACACAAGCCTAGACACAGCAAGCAATTGCCCAAGGTCACTCATAAGTAGCAGAGCTGGGACATCTGGAAGAGGGTGCCAAAGTTCTCCCAAGTAATAATGAGTATTATTAGCTTTTATCCCCAAACCAAAAATAAATAAATAAGTGACATTTGCAGCATAGTAAAGATGGCTGGGGAAACCTCACCCCCAGGCACCACACAGTCCTGTCAGCTCCCGCTTTGTAGCTTGGAAAGCAGGGCCCAGGCACCCAGGGGCTGTTCCCAGCTCCAGATGATGGATAGCACTGTAGCACCCAGAGCCAGCACCCACCTCTGATGCTACCCGGCTGCTGCTCCATCTTGGAGGGTGGGCGCCTGCGAACTGGTTTATGGCTCATCCTTCAAAGCACACTCAAGTGAGCTCCATTACATAATAGAAAACAAAGTCCGTGTTCTCACACATTCCCCACTCGGGGACTTGTTTTAAAATGCAATAAATCTGCAGGGCAGAGTGTGACTCCGATGCATGGGGCAGCAGATTTCAGTCTGCAGACCACAGACGGAAGTCCGTGTGCACGTGGGTTTGCATGTGTGCACGAGTGTGCAGGATATAAATGGTGGAGACTGTCACATGCGGATGCTGTCCCAGCCCGGCTCCTCTGGGGAGCACAAGGTAGAAGACTTGGCACTCACTGCGTCTGGAGGGGTGAGTGGTGAGGCTCTGAGGCCCCGGCATCTTCTCAAAGGCCACTTACACTCTGCCAGATGCCTAAGCCCTCACTGTCCACTCCAAATGCTGTCACCAGGTGTGTTCATCCTTGTCCCCTGGTCAGTCTTTCACTTGACACAGCCTCCTGCTGCCATCTCTGGAGCTTTTGTGCCTCTCTGCACAACCACATAATGTCCCCACAACAAACCCACATCCTAACGTTGGAGCCTGCGTGTGTGTTCTCTGACGTTGCAGATGTGACAGGTTCAGGACTTTGGGATGGGAGATGGCCTGGACTGTGCGGGGTCCTCTAAAAGGGGAGCCTTTTTGGCTCTGGTCCAAGCATGAGATGCACAGCAGAGAAGGGTCAGAGGTGGGGCCGGGGCTGCTCTGAGGACAGAGGGAGGATCATGAGCCAAGGGAGGCGGCAGCTGCACTGCAGCCTCAGAAGCTGGAAAGGGGAAGGAAAGAGATGGCCCAGAGCTCAGGAAAGGAATGCAGGCCTATTGATGTCTTGGTCTTAGCCCTGTGAGAGCCAGCTGGACTTCTGACCTCCAGAGTATAGATCCGGCAGGGCGTCGCTTGGAGCACGGAGTCGTGGGTGATTTATTACAAGCATTAGAAAACTAATCACCCTGTGAGTCAGCCTGGCTCTGGGGCCCCCCAAACATGGGCCACCCCCAGCCTCTGTTCCACTGACCCCCAGCTCCCTCCTGCTTCCCCACGGCACCACACACAATGCGGGCGCCATCTTGGATTCCGTTTTCTGGGGCACTGGAGCATGGCTCCTAGGTTCTCTTCATCCTGAGTCTTGATGGCTCCAGCAGTCCCTGGCACTTTGCAGGACCCTGGAAAGCAGCTGCAATGGCTGGGCCTTGGGGTGCTCAGGGTCAGAGACCTGCGGCCATGACTGAGATTTACAGGACAACAGATGTACCCTTGTCTCTCCTCTTCAAGTCTTTTTTTAGCAGAAGATAAACCCACCAGGGGAAGGGAGCCAGGTCTCACATTTATCTTCTTTCTTCTTGCCCAAATGGCCCTGTAATTTCTCCGTTCCCCAGGAACATCAATCACAGCCTCAGAGACAGACCTCCACACATGCAAGCACACATTGGAATCCCAATGCCCTGAAATCCAATAGGCAGGAGAGGGAGCCCACCCTCAGGAATTTACCCTAGGAAAATAATCAGAGCCAAGGGAGTAATGCACACACAAGGACACTCGCCAGGAATTCCTTCTACATCTTCACATTAGTGAAAATTGAAAATGACTCAGATGTCTAAAAACGAGGACTTGGTTAAATAAATAATACCTCCTTCAGACGGAGGCATATCATGCAGCCATTAAAAATAGCAGTTGTGAAAATACGTCGGCACATAAGAAAATGTTTAATACATAATTCTGTTGGGATTCAAAATTGATAAAACATGTATAAATTTGCATCTTAAAAAGACTAGTGAGAATGTTCATCTCAGATATTAATAGTTTTAATCTCATGAGTTGGGGTTAACACAGGCCTTGCTTTTATGTCTCATCTATTTTATAGCTTCCAAAATTCCTAGGGTGACCACAAATCTCAGTATTTAAAAGGAAAATATTTTCTGAGGGAGAATTTTCTAGAGAGGAATTTGCCAACCCCCACCTCAAGAACCTCTTCACAGGGGCTGGTGGTGTACTCAGGGACCCCTTAGGAGGAACGGGAAGCCTCGCACCCAGATCCATGGTGGCGCTTTGAGGACGGCCTTCAGCTCAGCCAGCCCCACACCCCTGTCAGTGCAGCGCTTCTGTCACGCTCAGGGACAGGAAGAACACATCTAAAGAAGCATCGATGCCTCCGATGGAAGGGACATGCAGGAGGTTGTCACCGAGGCCCTGGGGGTCCCGGAGGAGAGGTCTAACCCTCAGGATGGGATATGAGGAAACTGGAAGGTGAACAGAGGCTGAGGGAGGTCCCTGGCCCAGCAGGGACAGGTGACGGGTAATGTGACAACTCCAGAGGAGAGCCAGCCTCCGTCCACAGCCACCCTCCCACCGCCCGCCGCCCACTTCTCAGAATCATCATAGATGAGCACGTGGGCCAGGGAGCCGGGCAGGGGCCCAGTGTGTGTGGGCCAGCCCGCAATCTGGGCTGTCCTCCTGGCAGGGAGAGAAGCCAGATTCCCAGCAAACTGTCCCAACACTCCGTCTTAAAGGAACCTTCTTCCTGGGGCAGGGCCACCAGGTCTTCAGAGGCAGCTCCCAGGGCAGGTTCTGCAGCAGAAGTCAAATGCAGTCCTAACCAGAGCAGGGAAGGGCAGCCTGCCCCCAGCCCTCCGAGGCCAATTGCGGCACTTCTAGAGTGCAGTCTAGGATTAGAGAAGATTTTTGGCACCTGCTGCATAGAATGGACAGGGCTTAGCAGGATGAGCGCTAGGGAGGCTGGGGATCAGCTGGCTGGGAGCAGACCCAAAAGACCACCTTGGATGCAGCAGCAAGGGAGGCCCTGGCTAGGGAGAGCTGCTCAGGAAGCCTCCCTGACTGCCCTTCTCAACTCTGGCAGAGAGGGGACAGACATGTGTCCCTGGCTCTCTCAGCCTCATGATGGTGTGGGTGACAAGACATTATTAAGGGCGTTTCCTCATCTGTCCTCACCACTCAACTCCTGAGTCTTGGATGTCAGAGCCTGAATGGATAGATTGACGGATGATGGAAAGATGATGGGTGGATCAATGATGGACAGGTGATGGGTGGGTGGATGGACGAGTGGATGGATGGATGGATGGATGATGGACAGGTGATGGGTGGGTGGATGGATGGTGGATGGATGGATGGATGGATGGATGGACAGATGATGGATGGATGGATGGATGATGGACAGATGATTGGCAGATGGATGGATGATGGACAGGTGATGGGTGGGTGGATGGACGAGTGGATGGATGGATGGATGGATGATGGACAGATCATGGACAGATGGATGGATGATGGACAGGTGATGGGTGGGTGGATGGATGGTGGATGGATGGATGGATGGATGGACAGATGATGGATGGATGGATGGATGATGGACAGATGATTGGCAGATGGATGGATGATGGACAGGTGATGGGTGGGTGGATGGGTGGGTGGATGGACGGGTGGATGGATGGATGGATGGACGGATGGATGATGGACAAATGATGGACAGATGGATGGATGATGGACAGGTGATGGGTGGGTGGATGGATGATGGGTGGACAGGTGGATGGATGGATGATGGACAGATGATGGATGGATGGATGGATGATGGACAGATGATGGGTGGGTGGATGGATAGTGGATGGACAGATGGATGGATGGACAGATGATGGATGGTGAGTGGGAGGGAAGGAGAGGAGCCACACCAGAGGGCCACCCGCTCCAGGCCCCCAGCACACAGGGCCCTTTGTGGATGGAGCTCGGCCCGGCCCAGGGAGAATCGGATACAGAAGAAAAGGAGGACGGAGGAGGAAGGAAAGCTCCTGAGGGCTGATCAGGAGACGGTGGGAAGAACCAAGGAGTGGGGGCGATGGCGGAGAATCCCAGGGACAAGCCAGGCCCTGAGGAAGGCAGGCACTGAAGTTGAGGCAGAGGAAGGCAGAGACTGGGACACGGGGCTGTCCTCAAGCTGCCGTGACCACTCAGTCACCTGTCCCAGGGCGCTTCACACCAGACCTCATTACCAAACTCATCACACTGCTGATCTGCACGAATTACTTCTTGATAAATGCGAACCCTGCAAGCTTCTGAGGCAGGGCCCCTCTGATCTCTATCTGCTCGGAGTCTTGTGGAGATCAGACTCGGTCTCCATGGTGACGAGAGGGCAGACACCTAGAAACACCGCCCGGAGTGCAGTGCAGCCGCCGCAGAGGAGCCCGCAGCAGGTCCCTGGAGCCTGCTAAGCGCCGAGGGTTTTGGGAGCTTGTCTGAAGCCACCTCCGTGGCACGTGCAGTCCGCGTCCAGGTCTGCACAGTTAGCATTTTGACAGGAGGCCCCGGTTGTCACCAAGACCAGGGGAAACAGAGTCAAACCAAGGTCTGTGTGCGTGGAGACCTGGACCAGCGACTGGGCGCCCATCCCCTGCCTTACAGTGTGCGGCTGCTGCTCTCGAAGCCCCTCTGCGGGCCACCAGGGCAGGGCCGGTGTTCCTGTCACCTTCCCACAGAGGCCGTGGCTTTGGACGCTCACCTGCATCTACCCACACAGCCCCATCAGCTCACCAGCACCTGGAGCCTGACACCAGCACCACCAAGGGCTGGACCCTGGGGCAGCCTGGGGGCAGGCACCGTGCCCTGCACGCAGCTCTGCGCAGCTCACTCGGCGCAGTGTGGCTCCAGGGAACGCAGGCTGAGCCCAGGTCTGCTGGGGGGGGGGGACATCATAGAAAGACAGAAGCAAATCTGACCTCAGAGTCACACAGCCAACAGGAGCCACCTGAAAACCTCGGGCACCAGTCCTCCTGGGACACAGGTGCTCAGAAACCGTTCCCAAAGTGTGTTCCGTGGAGCCTGATACCAGGACACGCCGCAGAACACAAATAAAGTAATACTTAAGTATTAAAATGGACAAGTGACATAAAATAAAAATTAAGCCAAACACAAAACAAACAAAATGAAAAATTTTAAAATGAAATAAGATTTAATAAAATACAATAAAATTAGAGATCATGGAAGGAGGTGAGATGGGAAGTGCCACACGCCCTTTCTGGGAGGTGCTGTGGCTGGAGGGTGACAGACTGTGACAAGTCACACTGCAGAGAGGTCTGGGGACCTTTCTCCAAACTAGGGACACCTATCAAATCTGGCGACAAAGCGTCTTTCCTGGAGCAGCACAGATGGTACCCGTGTCCCACCTGTGTCCCTGCCTCATTCAGAAGCAGCCCCTCCCCTCCCCCACCTGGCAGATGCAGGCTCCAGGGGACCTGCTGTGGCCACTGGAATTCCAGCAGGTGCAGCAGCCCCAGCAAGAGCCCTCCTGGTTGGGCTCAGCTCCTGAACTGTGTCACGTATGAAAAGAATGAGTCCTGGTGGCCTTGTCCTGCTCCAGTAACACAGGTCCCAGAACAAACTCCTGGAGCAGCCCGAGCCGGGTGGCAAGAGGAGAGGAAGCTGAGCGACCTCTCTGTCGGGCATCCTCAGGAGACATGGCACCGGGCCGCTGCAGCCCTGAGTGGCACAGCAAGATCCCCAGGGAGTGAGAGTGCCCAAGGCTCCTCCAGGGGGCATCCACCGCGTCCACCCCCAGGTGCTTCAGGGGCAAATCACCAAAACCAAGTCAGGGCTGTAAAGCAAACTCCAAAAGCAGGAGGCGACGTGCGCATCCATTTCTAAGACCAGCTGAACGGGAAGGATGGGTGCAGACGGGCGTGTTCATGCGGTGGCTCAGTCCACATAGATTGAGGTTCACGCATCACCTTGTATTTTAATTTTGTGGGAATGATGGGCACCCATTTTAAGGCAGAGATGATTTCTAGGAGGGAGTGGGGACTGAGGACCGTGTTGGACTTCACCTGAATCTATTCTAGTGTTTCCTTCTAGAGACAGGAAGAGATCCCACACAGGTGGGCAGGGTTCGAGGAGCTGACACAGTGAGAACCAGGAGCCACACCAGAGGGCCACCCGCTCCAGGCCCCAGCACACAGGGGCCTCTGTGTGGATGGAGCTCAGCCTGGCCCAGGTTCAGCCAGTGGCTGCGAGCGTGGCCCAGGCTCCAGGGTGACCCCAGAACCACCAGGCCTGCTTTTCTGTGGCCCTGGAACATCGGTGTCTCCTGGAACTCATTAAAAATGCGGCTCTCAGGCCCCATCCAGACCCCGGAGTCAGGACCTGCATCACCGAGACCCCTCGTGAGAGCGGCCGCCCTCTCCTCAGACCAGGCTTTCAGCCAGGGACAGACGCAGGTCCCGAGGGGAGAAGGGTCCCACTTCTCTACGCACACAGAGCCCCCTGGCAGATGTGCCACGTGCCATCCGGTGGGGCAACAGAGAAGATGACATCTAAAACCGGTCGGGGACAATAGTGAAAAGGAGCAGGGACGCGGAGGCCGTGAGGGCCAGCCCAGGGCTGCTCTTCCGCTCTGTCTCAGGGGGACAGTTCATCCCTAGGACTAGTCCCACCTTAAAACCCAGAGTCCAGAGTCCCAGGAAGCCCTCCAGTCTGCAGGCCCCTCATTTATCACCGTGACCCCCTGGCCTGGCCAGGGGGCCCTGAAGTGACACTCGCTGTGTCATGGAGTGCACACAATGTCATGGGGACTCTGAGCACTCGGGGTCTCCCCACTCCACAGCAGCCCCCGCTCCACCCGCTGCTTCCTTCCCCTGGGGCAGGGTGGCGGGAGGGCTGGGATGGGCAGGAGCCGGCAGCCAGGAGCCAGCCAGGAAGAGCCAGCAGGACAGGGGTGTGGTGAGAGGAGGGAGGACAGGGCAGCGGGCGGGGCTGGAAGGTCCCTGTGAGCCAGCTGCAGCTGCAGAGGTGGAAAGGGAGGGTGGCCACTTAGGGAATTCTATCAGAAGGCATCGCCAGAGCTCAGTGATAGACCATGCGGTGGACTGAATGGCAGCCTCAGAAGAGATGTCCCCCTGAACCATGATTTTCATGGGAAAAGGGGTCTTTGCAGATGTGACTGAGGTAAGGTTCTCAAGATGACCTCATCCTGGACCACCCAGCTGGACCATCCCAGTTTCCTTAGAAGAAGCTCAGAGGAGAGATACTCAGGGACAGCCACGTGAAGACCCAGGCAGGGATTGAGTGGTGGCCACAGGGTCCTCCAACAGCCACCAGGAGCTGGGTCCTGCCTCCCTCCAGCCTTCAGAGGAAGTGCTGCCCTGAGACACCTTAACTTGGACTCTGACCCCCAGGACGGACGGAGGACACATTTCTGCTGTTTTAGCCCCACCCCAGCCCCACCCCCAGCTGTGGTCAATTATTACACTGGCCACTGCTCCCGGACAGCTGGGAGGCAAAGTCAGGATGGACTCAAACGCAGTCCTGGCTGGAGGGAGAAGAGCTTGGCCATTAGCCCCAGGAGGAGGGCGGCCAGGTGGCCTCGACCCTGGGGAGCCCATTCCTCCCCCCAGCCTTGTTCCCAGGGCCTGGAGGTGGAGCAGAGAACCCCACCACCAGGAGACAGTGCAGATCACGGATCATCAGGGCGGGAGGGAGAGCAGACTGGCACGGGCCCATCAGATGCAGGACAATTAAAAATGTCTTTGGCATAGATTTCAGAGAGCCATTTCTAGAATGTAAATACCATACCTGTCATTAAAAATGTATTTATTGGAATTACCCAGGAGGATTTTTGGGAGGCTGGGTGTGCATTCGGTAAGTAGGTCTTTAATAACCCCATTTAATATGCGCTCCCCAGACACAGCCCGCAAACCGCATCCTCCTGGGCCTCAGAGGCCGACCGAGGCAGGCGGCTCCCAGGGAAGGTCCAAGGGGCTCCCCACCGAGTCCCACCGTGGACAGATGGCAGGATGGGAGCAGATGATTCCCAGGGGGGAAAATGGGGCCAGCACTCAGGCAGGGGAAGCAGCTTGCCCCACTAGGAGGCAAGGGGAGCAGATTGGAATAACACAGTCCTGCGGTCCTAGGAAGCTGGGAGCCGCTGCTGCCCAGGAGTGGGGGCCTGCCTGGTGGCCACGTGCGTCCCCTTGAAGAACCCACCACTCTGCGCCCCCGCTGAGTCTGCCCTCACGACTCAGGAACGTCACTGTGACAGGTCCATCCCAGGGAACCGGAGGGAAAGGAGAACTGTGTGCCTAAGGTTTTCACGGCAGCCTTGACTCAGGGAAGGCAAAGCTGGGGGACCCGCTCGCGGGGCCAGTGTGCAGCTGAGAGGGTGACAGCCACGGGACAGCGTGGAAAACTGGAGATGGAAGTGAACACAGCCCTTCAGTGCGGGCCTACATCTGCGTGAGAGCATCAGCATAACCAAGGACATAAACAAAGAGAGTGATTGCAGCCCTCGGGACGCAGTCTCGGGATGCAGGCTTCCCCGAGACGACTCAAACCCGGCATGCATGTTTAATAGAGGCGCGGAGCCGGCTGGGCCTCCAGACCGTGAGGAGAGGAAGAGCAAAGTCAGACTCTGTTGATTTGCTCTGGGGAAAGGCTAAATGGAGACCGTGCTGCTCTGGAGACGGAAGCGGGCATCTCCTTCTGTCCCACAGCCCCTCCAGGGCCCCCCACCCCATCCTACAGGACAGCACCTCCCACCCCCTTGGGGCAGCTCTGAGTGGGGCTTCAGAGCGGGGCTCCCCCACCTGCTCCTGAAGAACCCTGCCTGGGCCCCGGGCCCCAGGGCCAGCCTGGCTCAGTCCCCACACCCCACCAGACCTGCAGCCAGACGGTCCGCACAGTGCAGATGGCAGCAGGAAGGACCAGCCGCTCACCACCCCAGCACCATTAGAGGTACGCAGTGGGGGGCCCAGGAACCCACACTCTGGAAATCTCTAGGGAGCTGTCCCAGGGGAGGGGTGACCAGGGCCCTTCAGGTCTTGACTGACAGGCATTTGAGGGAGCTGAGCCGTCCTGCTTGGAGGAGGAAGAGACTGAACTGTGTCCGTCCATCTCATCCACCATGGAGCCAGGGGATCCCCCCATCCGCGCACCATCTGCCCAGCAGCCAGGCCACACCCCACAGGGGTCTGCCAGCCCCCGGGAGCCATGGCTCCTGAGCCGACCCTCTGCGAAAACCCAAAGGGAAGCCAAGGGACTCCCCTGGGACTCCACGCCTGAGCGGTTTCTGCTCTCATCCGGAAACAGTGGACGGCCAGCGAGGAGGCTGCGAGAGCAAGCTCCCCATCAGGGGGGCTGCGGGGGCGTCAGGAAACACGTCCTCCTGGAGGAATGTGGCCCGTGCCTGACCCCGTTTTCTGGCAGTGGTGGTGGAATTGGAGGAACAGGCCCAGGAGCCGGGGCGAGTTCGCAGCTGGGAGCCAGCTGGGAAACGCACTGGGGAGCCAGGGGAGCGGCTGCCTTAGCCCACGGGGGCCAGGCCAGCTGGCTCAAGGGGACACAGCCCAGGTCCCAAGTCCAGGCGCCACAGTCGTGACTTCCCAAAGCGACACAGAGATCCCACCACGAGGACCCGCGGAGTGGGGCCCCAAGTCCTCCTGCCAAAAGCAAACCAAAGGCAGAACGACTCAGCCCCTGGCTGCCTCCCACAGACCCCAGCCCTGACCAGCAGAGCGGGCCAAGGAGAAAAATGAACCAACACGGAATTGATCACCACGGTGGGAGCCACAGGGCTCCACGCCCAAGAACGGCTGGAAAAGTCCGCACCCACGGCCCAGGAGGGCCGGCACCCTGCAAGGGACGTAAGCAGGGCGGATGGGGGCGAGCTGAGCAGTCTCCCCAAAGCTCCTCCTCACTCCCCTCTCTGCAGACACCAAAGAGTGGCCAGTGTCCTCCGGCCACATTCACAGGTCACACATAAAGAGATGTCCCACTTGGAGGGTGGATCCTTTATTTACCAAGCTCTCGGGCTCAGCCGGAAGAAAGGGAAACACCTCAACCGTGAGGAAGGGCTCGCTGTGGAGCCTGCAGGAGCCACGTGGGACGGCCAGCGGCCAGTGGCACAGGGAAAATGCCCACTGACCTGAATTCACAACACACCCTGCTCCTCGGGGAGGAGACAAAGGGGAGGATAACGGAGAGGGGAGGGGAGGGGAGGGGAGGGGAGGGGAGGAGAGGGGAGGGGAGGGGAGGGGAGGGGAGGAGAGGGGAGGGGAGGGGAGGGGAGGGGAGGGGAGGAGAGGGGAGGGGAGGGGAGGAGCAGCTCTGACCTGCACCAGCGTGCGCCCTCCGGCTAAACTGCCAATCCATTTCAGCCTCTCCTGAGTGCACTGTCCAGGCAGAGAGCCCAGGCCTCCACGGCAGGAAGGTGCTAAAGCCTCAGTCCTCAGTCGAGACCCCAGAGTCGCCACACAGGTACAACGCAGGACAGAAAGGCCCACCATCAGGCTGACTTACCGCCACAGAGAACTTTCCAGAACCTTCCCCATGTCTGCGTGGTAGTACTTCGTCAGGATCAAGATCACCTGTGGAGTTAACAGGAAAAGGTGGACATGAGCTGGTTGCAGTTCTCAAAGAGGGATATGGGGACCTCCCCCCTGGGCTCTAGGGTCTCAAATATAGCTGCTCTAGAGCCCTCGCGCCAGAGCACCCCGACGCGGGCTTGTTCCCATGACTTCTGCTGCTCAGAACTACTCTGGGGACGCTCCGATCCTGTGAGATCTTTACCCGTCACCACTTGGCAGGAATCATCCAGACCCAGCCTGGCACCATCTCAGACTGCCACCAAAAGAACAGCCGCGGTGGCGGTCCCCTGGGCGCACTGGGCACACTTGGCAAGGCTTCTGAAGACAGGGCCTCTCCACCAGCGCCACGGAGAATCCCCAAGCCAGCGGGAGCAGCTGCGAGCCCGCCGCCCCAGACAGGAGCAGGCCCCTGCGGCCCGTGCTGTCATTACTTTTTCCAGAGTGGTGGCTGCTGTCAGAGCTGATGACAGTGGGGGGGACGGTGGGCAAGACGGCTGAGACAGCCAGAGGGGGTCCATAAATCATCGACCGCGCACGTGCACGCACACACACACACACACACACACACACACACACACACTAATTTTGTTGTTAAACTGTTCAACACGCTCTTGGGGCCCTCGTAACAAAGCTGTTTTCATTTCAGTCCAGTATAGAAAATGCAGCCGTTTAGAAAATGAAAATAAATGTGTTTAAGAACATTCAAAATGCTCTTAAAAACGGGTGCGTGAACCAACCAAAAACGAGAGAGAGGGAGGAAATGGGGATCTGTCAGCCCCTGTGGGAAAGGAGATTGATCCCCAATTACTCCAGCGGCCACCGTGTTCTCACGTCCATCCCATTTCATCTCTCTGCTGCCAGTCCGCGTTAGTGGTTCCTAACACTCCCGTTGCCATGGGAACCCCGGGAGGCTCAACGGGACACCCCCAGGTCCCCGGCGTGCCTGCTAGCCTGGTTACTTGGGGGTTGCCAGGCCGGCCGTGGCCAGCACCCTGGCTGCTCCCCGAGGCTGAGCTTTGGGGAGCTCGGCCTGCAGGGCGTTGCGGACGCGGCCAGGAGCCTGTGGACGGCTGTCTTTCTTTCCCTGGTGATTAGAGCAGGGAAGATAGGAGGAGGGATGTCAACCGAGACGGGACAGCGTGCGTCTGAGGCAGGATGATTAAAAGAAGAAGAAAGGGAGGCCTTGTCGACAGCCGCTGTCCCTGTCTGGCTCGGGAACAAAGCCACCTCCTCTTGCCAGCTCACAGCCTGCCCGAGTCAGAGCCGGAGCCTCTGAAGACGGGGCGGCACTGAGTGACAGGGCCCGGACGGGCAGGAGACAAGCGTATTTTTAACCTATTGATTTATATTTTATATGGTCTCGCTGTCCCCAGAGGGGTTTTTGTGGAGCTGGAGCGTGACAGCTGGAAGGAACCTCAAAGTCTGTTTCATCCAGTCCCATCCAGGATGAAATCACCGCTCCAGCCTCATCCCCGTCACAGCCGGGCCCAGGGCTCTGGGCACGCCTCGCGGGTGGGAGCTGGCCCCGGGTCTGGCACTCAGGCTCCGCACGGGCTGCCTGGTTTGGAGGCTGCCTGGTTTGGAGGCTGCCTGGTTTGGAGGCTGCCTGCTTGGAGGCTGGGCTCGATTCCGGGAGCTCCTGCCTGCGTGGGCTGGCCTTGCTGGGGACTCCCACTCCCGCCCACCCCCAGCCTCCACTCCAGCCGGCCCAGCCTTCACCCAGGCTCTTCCTCATCCGGGACCCTCTTCCCTGACGTCCACCCCTATTTCTTGGTTCACTGTAGACACATGGCCTTGGGAAGTGTCCCAGACGAACCCCTGGGACAGCACCCCCACATGGCCCCACTCCACTTCCCCACCCTGCATAGCTCTCAGGGTCTGTCCTCCCAGGGTGGAGACCTGGTCTTGTGCTGTGTCCCCAGGGCTGAAGCACGGGAGCCACTAGCAGAGACACCAAAGCAGCTTTTCCCCAAGAAAGGACGAGGGCGATGATCCAGGCAGAGGCAGGGCCCCGGGAAGGCCCCAGCTCCCGCCTCCATGCCCAGGGCACCCTTTTGCCATCAAGAGGACACGCTGTCCATGCCCCACACTGGGAGACAGGACTGCTCTCTGGGGCTGCCTCGAGGGGGGTGTGGCACGCTTGGTTACCCCTGGTGTCGGCGTGGTCCTGATGTGCCAGGGTCAGCACCCAGGTCCTCTCGCTCACCCCTTCCCACTGCCAGGGGGCCCTGGATGGCTCTTGTCCTGTTTTACAGTTGAAGAAACCAAAGCAGACAGAGCTGCAATGACCTGTCAAAACCACACCCCGCAGCGCAGAGCTGCCCGCCCAAGCTGCTGGACCTCAGGCAGGCGCCTGTTGGCCGGGCCCGGACCCCGTTTGCAGGAGGCACTTCTAGTGGGTTCAAAGCCTCCACATTGTGACCTGCTGGGCCTCCACTCCCTGCCTTGGACGCCAGCTCTCCCAGGACAGCCTCCTGCCTCGGGTGGGCCCAGAGCTCTGGGCGCGTTGAGCTGGGGGCAGGGAACCAGGAACGTGAGAGGAGTGGCCCGGGTGCCGCCCTCGGGGCTCCTCATGCCCAGACGCCCAGGCTCAACTAGGAGACAGAAGGGAACGAGGCCTCGCGGCCAAGGGGGGAGGACGGTGCACTCCTTACTGTCACCCTCACGTTTCGACTGATTTCCAGTCCTCCTGGCCCTGGGGGTGGCAATGCAAGGGTTTGTCCTCATGCAGGAAATCTGCCCATGGATTCTGGGTGACTCCTCATGCCAGCTCAGCATGCCATGGGCGTGAGTCCAGGTGACATGGACACAAGTGACCCCATGGTGAAGACTGCTACAGCATCACCACCGAGGAGCTCACTGGCAGGACTGTTGCCCCAGGGCCTCTGCATGTGAGCTGGACACTCCTCCCACGCTGCATTGCCTGCCTGCTGCTCTCTCTAAAGCCACCTCCTCCTGGAAGCCTTCCCTGACCACCAGGCTGGGCACTCCAGGAGGGAGGGCCTGCATGGTCTCCAGTACCACTGTCTCCAGAGCCGGTCCAGGCACTGGTCAGCCATAGGGTGAGGCAGCCAGATGGGTCACTGCTGAGTGAAGTAATCAGCTGCAAACTGGCTTAGAAAAGCCAAGACCGACCCTGGTGAGACCTTTCCCTCCCCGTCCCACCTGTCCTCTTGCCCAGGTGTGGAGTGTGATTCTAGAACTAGTGGGAAATCCCATCATCCCAGATGGGACCCCCCACAGCGCTGCAGGCAGCTCTGCAAGTTTTGCTTTTGTGGAGACAGAGCCTCACTGCATTGCCCAGGCTGGCCTGGGACTCCTGGGATCAAGGGATCCTCCTGCCTCAGCCTCCTGAGGGGCAGGGACTACTGGCTGCACCACCACACCCAGGGAAGCGGCTGCGTAACCACCTCACTGCACTGACGCGTGCACTGAGGATCAGAGAGGGGTGCTCCTGGGCTGGGATGGGAACAGGCAAAACTCATCCACCTTCGAGCACAGGAAGGGAAAGGGAGGCCAAGAAAGAAGGCAGGGCGGGAGAGGCGGCGGCCACGGGGCGGGGGTTCAACAGGCCAGCCGCGGTCTCAGCCAGCCAGGCGCCACGCCCACGGGCCAAAGGCACCAGCTTCCTGAGCCCGCAGGCACCTCCGTCCCCAGGACCATGACACGCCCTCTGCGAGTGTGCTCAAAGAGGCTCAGAAAGGCCTGGGCAAGGATGTGGGCATGTGTAGAAAAACACCACGCACCACAGCAAGGGACACCACGGGAAACCCTCGCGCACCGTCGGGATGCCTCCCACACTAAGCTGCACGTCACATGTGCACACTGGACACGCGCCTGCCTCCGTGGACTTCCGACCCAGCCACCGCACCTGCCATCCTATTCCCCAAACACCAGATCCACAGAGAGGCCAGCAGGAGAGGCCCTGAGGCCCCGGAAGCCCAGGCCTGTTCTGCTAGCCACTGCCCCTCACAGGACCTGGGCCAGCGCCCTGCTCCTCCAGCCGTGGTTCTCTCATGTACCCAGGGGCCAAGGAACTGCCTGCTCCACTGGCACCTCAGTGAAGAGGGCCACCCCTCAGAGAAGCCCACTCAAGGAATCCCTGCCACCCAGCCGAGGGACAGTGATCAGGGACTGCGGGAGGCCACCCTGACTCAGCAGGTGGAAACAGGTCGTCCCAGCATTCACGGCCCAGTGGGAGCGAGAGGTCTCCTTCCGGCAGTGTGAGCCCTGGAGCCACCAGCCCCTCCCTCCAGGACACAGGGAATTAGACACGGCCCGACTGAGCTCAATGAGGCCCACGGTTCGCCCCAGATGGGATGTGACCGCTCTTCTGCCACACAAACACCCCTGCCCCACCAGGCAGGGGGTGTCACCCCAGGGGGTGGCCTGGGAAGGGAGGGTCATGGGACACCCTCCCTCCCTCCCATGTGAGTCAGCGCTGCCATTCCAACTGCAGGGCCCAGCCTGGTGGCCTCAGTCAGCAGGGCCCCGTGTGGCTGCAGTTTGTCAGCCGACCGTGGGGGAAGGGCGCAGCCTGCCCCAAGTCTTAAAGGCACCTTGTGGGGGCACCACGGTCCCCGGCCTCTCTGAACCTCAGCATCCCCTTCTGTTGAGCAGATCCTGCAGGACCTGGCCAGATCCAAGATGCCTCATCAGCAAGGCCACACCCCAGAACAGCTGTTCTCCAAGTCACCCACAGCGTCACCCTGGGGACCACCCACCACTCTACCCTGATATGGATGAAGGCCTCTGAATAGTGCAGGGTGAGTGGGAGCCAGACAGACCACCAAGCAGCCTCTTCCAAGACCTCCACAAAGGACCCCCACAGGGGGACGGTGCCCAGGAACTAAGGACCTCTTGAGCCCCTTCACCTCCAGCCTCCCCCTCCATGGGGCCCACTCCTGCATGGCCCCACACAGGTGGCCTGGGGACACTAATGTCTAAACCTAACACCCAGCAGCACTGTGGGCGATCGCTGGAGCCTGAAGGTGGCCACACAGCACCACAGGGGAGCACACCCAGCGGGAGGCAGGGCCAGTGCAGAGGACCCTCCCCGTGCTGCGCAGAACGGGCCAGGCCGCTGGGGAGCAGCTGAAGGGCGAGCTGCATCCCAGTCTAGAAGTCGTGGTCCGGGTGGGCTCGGGACCTCCCCTCACCCTGCTGGGAGGCGTGTGAGAAGACCCAGGTGGGGACTGGAACCATTCCCACGTGGCCCCGTGGGGAGGGGTGACAGGAGGGACAGTTGATATTTGTAACATTTGAACCACAGGCCGCATCGCCTATTCCAAAGAGATTTTTAAAATAAAACAGAAGGGCCGCCTCCTTCAGAGTCCCCTCCTCGCAGGAGCAGGTCTGAACACAGGTAGCTTTTCTTGGCTGACCCAAACCACCAAAGGACCACCTTTCTATTGGTTGACTGTCCACCAAGAGGAGCCGCGGGGCATTTGTCCCACAGGTCCTGGGGCGCTCTCTGTCCCCTGGAGTCAGGAAACTCTTCTGCTGGTGGAGGGAGGGTTCAGAGCCACGCAGAGCACACCCCGCACACCACCTGCTGGCTCTCTACCTCTGCACTGGGTGTGTGAGTGTGCGGGGCGAGCACCTGTGTGCGCTTCAGGCACCTGAGCCACTCCCGGTTGGCCCTCCCGTGGGCAAGGTGACCCCATCCTCCCTTGGCTGTGTCCTTTCCCCAGGACAAGAGAGAGATGCTTTCCTTCCTCGGGGGAGGGGGGTTTTGACAGGGGAAGACTACACCAAATGAAAGCATTCAGCGGGTGCTCAATAAATGTGTTTCCTTTCCCCCATGCCAGGCCATGTGAGAACTCTGATCCTAACAGAGTGAGGGCCTCCTGGGCTGGCTGTGAGGCTGGATCCCAGCTCCTTTCCTGCAGAGGCCTCCCCTTGGCCTCTCCAGGGACAGCTGAGCTAGGTCAGACCATGTCCGCCTGAGGCCAAGCCCACGGCCCTTTCTAGAACAGCAATCTGGGGCACTCCCCCAGCCCGGGAAACCAGAGGGCCTTCCCACTGCCCCACAGTGCTGGTCCCCTACCTCAACCCGGGTGGCAGCAGCACATACCCACCCTCCAGGAAGGCAGCCAGGCCTGGGGCCTCCACGCCACAGAGATTCCACCTCTACAGAGAAATCAATGCCGTTTAGGAGAAATTGATTCTGCATTCATCTGCCAAGGAGAGGAATCTTGCTTCTCTCCACTAAAGACCACTGAGGACGGGGCTGGGAGTCCACTGGCTCAGAAGGCGGGGGGAGGTGCCTGCTCACTGAGGGAGGAGGCCTCGGCCAGCTCCCCCTCCTGCCCCAGACCCCCGGGGCAGCTCCATCTTGCCCCCAAGCCAGGAGCACCATCACCCTGTGTCCCTGTGCAGGGCCTGCCTTGGCTCTCCCAAGGTCCCAGGGGCCTCTGTTAGCTTCCCACCCCCGAGGGGTCCCAGAGTGTCCTTGTCAAAGCCATGGTGAGCAGGGCTGTTCCTCCAGGAGTCCTCTGCAGCTGCTGAGCCGGACACCTGGCCCCTCCCTGCCTGCCCTCCTCCCTCTGCAGCATCAGGCCCCGCCTCGAGGCCCCTCGGCTTGGGGGTCTTGCTGGAACCCTGGCTCTGTGGGGGACCAGCTGGGTTTCCTGTCCTCAGAGCTGTGGGGAAGATTCATGAGTTTGGGGTAAGTGTGCAAAGGATGCGGGTTGGGATCAGGCTACTGCGTAGGGCTGCTAAGCGCCTGGGCTGGGCTGGACTGGGTGCTTCTGCTTGCTCTGTGCTCTCTCTAGCAAACACTAGTCTGGGTACGACTTGTTTAGTGACAGGTGGAATGGCTGTCTAATCATCAGTCCCGAGACTTGGTGTGTATAGTGAGACAATCCCTGTGTCATTTATCTCACAGGTTAATCCATACCTCTCAGCCACCTCCTGCCATGCATGCTCAGCCACCCACGGCCCGTCCTCCTTCCCTGCCAGCGCAGAGCCCTTGGGTGGTGAACCGAGATGCTGCCTGCTCCAGGAAGCCACCTGGCTGCCTCTAGCCCAGGCAGCAGGCGTCTGGTCACATTGTGCTACGAAGGCCCTGTTTCAGAGCTGCTGCCAAGCAACAGGGCGAGCCCGGGACAGTGCTGGCCACACAGGGTGGGGTGTCTGCAGGGGCCTCAGGCACCATCCTTCTCCCTCCTGGAGGACACACAGAAAGGTGTGGACCCACCAGCACAGAGAGGGCAGGCCAGTGCAGAGTGCCAGCTACAGCCCTGACAGTGGCTTGAGGTCTGTCCCCTGGCACACCAGGCTCCTGGCCCCAGTGCTGGACGGCAGCTACGCACCTGCCTGGGGAGCCACGGAGACCCCACATCCCTGGACGTTCTGCATGGCCTTCATGCGTCCTGCCTGAAAGCTGTGTAGGGCTGGGACTGCGCTCCACAGGCAGAGGCCGCCTGCCCCTGGCCACTGCGCTCCCCCTGGGAGATTGAGGTGCTGTGAGGCCTGTCACTTGGCACATGGACGGCCTAGGGTTCATCTGCAGGAAGAGTGTACCACACGTCACCTCTTCTCTGAGAGCCCCTGTCCAACCAAAAGCTCCACCAGCCAGGACTGACCCGGAAGGCCTCAGAGTACCACACCAGCAGGGCTGGCAGGAGCAGCCCCCAAGGAGCGCAGAAGGGCAAGCCGCAGAGGCATCCGGGCCTTCACCTGGCTGGCCTCCCATCCCTGCCTCTTCAGCATAGGAGTGAGCTGGAGGTGCAGACGCGGCCTCCTGGACAGGGGCTCGCCTGGCACCCGGGCTCCCTGACATCATCCTCGGCTCTTTCCAGCAGACCCGTCTGGTTCCTCTGTCCCTCCCCACAGGGACTCGCCATCAGCACCCCGTAGGGGAAGACTCCTGGGCCTCCCCCCTCAGGGTGGGCGCCTCCTCTGAGTCCCACAGACCCTGAATGTAGTGGCTGTCCAGAAACATGTCAGCCCTGATCCCATGAATGTGACATTTGGGACCAGGAACTTGGCAAAGTTCGGGATCTTGGGATGAGAGCAGCCTGGATGCGCCCCTGAATCCCATGCCGGCAGCGCCACCTCGGGAAGACGACGTGCCACAGCCCCCGGAAGCCAGGAGCCTCCTGAACAGGTCTCCCTCTGCACCCGGAGGGACCACACCCCCCAGAACCGGGGGACCATGGGTCTCAATTGTTTAAGCCTCTGGGTGAGTTGGACTTTGTCACGGCAGCTCCAAAACCAGGCGCCAGCACTCACCCACCTCACAGATGAGGACCGAGGCTCAGCTGTCAGAGGTGACGAGCAGGGACCTGCAGGGCTGGGGTCCCACTGGGCCAGCCTGACTCTAGCCATGGGACACTCTCACTGTCCAGTTGTCCCTCAGAGAGCCGGCCCCAGGGGGAAGGGGGAAGGGGGTTCCTGGGGGCCGCAGCTCGCCCCTCCCCAGGCTCACGCAGGAAACGCTGGGGTCCCGCTCGGCTCAGCGCAGAGACACAGCCGCCCCCCGTCAGCCAGACGCCTTCACAGGCACAAGACCCATGTTTAAAAAAAGAGTTGAGAACTAAGCTGGAAAGGACCCCATAAATCAAAATCAGTCAGCAGAAAATAAATGTATGAACGTTACCGATCTGTGGAAAATTGCATTTTTACATCCAATCTGTTTAAGGGATAATGTGTATTTTAATAGGTGGGTCTCGGTAGGCTTTTCCGCCCCAGCCACCCTCAGAAAATATTATTTACCCTCCATTTCTCATAACCGGATTGAATTTTAATTTTACCCATTGCTCCTTTTTAGTAGTCACTGTAAGTGAAACTATTAATGAAATTACAAGATTCTTTCTTTCTTTCTTTCTTTCTTTCTTTCTTTCTTTCTTTCTTTCTTTCTTTCTTTTCTTTTCTTTTCTTTTCTTTTCTTTTTTTTCTATTGCCATTCACTATGCAGCTCTGTGCTCCTCCCTGGAAGAGCCGGGTCTTCCTCAGATCTATTTATGGCATCGAAAGGAACCTGGAGAAGCTGTGATGTCTCTCCACTTTCAACATGAGAGGCCCGGCTACCTCCTGCAGGCGGGCAGACAGAACCCCTCTCAGGGGACTTGGCCGACAACCATCTGTCATTATCTTGGGGACCTGCCTCTGGACAGAGCACGTGGACCAGGCTCAGGGGGTGCAGGCAGGAAGAGGAGTGGGGAAGAAGCCATCCACAGCACCCAACTGGGAGGCCTGGGATGGCAGCCACAGCAGCCCCTGAACCACGTCCCTCAGCCCAAGGGCTGCTGACCCCCAGGCTCCTCGGGATGACGGCAGGGCCAGGGGCAATGATGGGAGTAACGGCTGGGAGGAAGCCCCGGGGCCCAGCAGAGCCTGGCTCAGGCCACGAAGGGTTCATTTCTCCAACCTGAGGCTGGCTGTGTGTCACCCTCCTCTCTGACATTTACACTCTGGCCTCCCGCCCCTCTGTGCCACTCCCTCCCAGAGCCTAAGGACCAGGCTCCTGGTCCTGGATCCCAGTGCCAGGCACACAGCAGGCCTGCTGGGCTCACTGCCACCGGGGGCAGCCCTCGGGAAAGTCCCGTCCCTCCCGGGCTCATCCTTGGGGGCTTGGGACGAGGAGCACCTACTGGTCTGGGAAACTCTTTCAAAGAGAGGGGACAGAGCACACTGACAGCACCTGGAGGAGCCTGCCCGCCCACCCCCGCTCACTGGGAGGAGTGGAAGAGGGCCTGGGGGACATGGGCTTCCTAGGGAGGGTCTCCTGGGCACAGCTCTGTGCAGAGCCTGGGGTGCCACCGCCTGGAGAGGCTGGCCTCTCCTGCTTTGTGCCTGGGTCACAGCGTGCCACCCTCAAGGCTGCCTCCACCTGTCGTCTATGGGCAGGCCGCTCCATGGGGGAGCGCTCCCTCCGCTGGGTGCAGGTCTGTTTGGAGGGTCACCCCTCTGCCCCGGAACATCTCTGGACATCGGCAGAATCACCCTCTAAGAGCATAGACTACGAGGCTTTGGCTGGGGTCTGGATCCCTACTGTCCCCAGGCCCACATGCTGAAGGCTGGGTCCCGGCTTGGAGCTGATGGCGGTGGGGAGCCTTCAGGAGGTGGCCTGCTGGGGGACGTCAGCCCTCGCGGGGACACTGGATCCCAGCCCCTTCCCCTCCACTCTGGCCTCCCCCAGGTGGCAGCGGCTGTGTTGTGCAGTGTGCTCTTGTCCCCACGTGCCACCACCAGCCTGAAGCCAGGGGACCCACTGCTCTCGGACTGGGCCTCTAAAGCCGCAAGCCTGAACCTCTCTCCCGTGAGTCAGCTCTCCAGATGTCCGTCTGTCCGTCTGTGAGGGCAGGCTGACCAGCCCAGGGTGTCAATGGCTGATGAACCTGCCTCTTTTCCTCAATAGGAAACTTCCCGTCGTTACCAGAAATGGGGAACAAGCCTGTCACACCTAGAAGGTCACAGCGGAAACAGAGAGTGACCGTTTGCCTGTGTTACGGCTTGACTACGAGGTGTCCCTCAAAAGCTCATGTGTGAGGCGATGTAAGAAGTTCAGAGGGGAAATGATGGGGTGGTGAGAGTCTTACCCCCGTCAGCGGATTCATCCCCGAGGTCACTGAAGTGGTGGGGTGCGGCTGGAGGAGTGGGAGGAGGGGTGTGGCTTGGGTCTGTATTTGGAGAGTGGGTCTCCCCGCTTCCTGACATGACATGAGCAGCTCCCCTCCACACACTCTTCGGCCACAGTGTCCTGCCTCACCTTGAGCCCCAAGGATCTGGGCCAGCCTGCTAGGGACTAAGACCTCTGAAACCGTGAGCCCTAAGTAAACCTTTCCTCCTCTTTGCTCCTGTTGGGTCCCTTTAGTCACAGGGAGAAAGCTGACCTGAGCAGCCCAAGACACACTGGGCCTGGGGAAGGAGCCAGAGCGGCAGCCACAGCAGACTGCGCAGGTCACACTGCCCGGCTGTCAGCAGAAGGGGAGGTCATCAGGTGCCCCATCTTGGCCCCTCCCCAGCCTTGGAATTTCCTCCTGTGGAAAACACGGAGTGGGTCTGGATTCAGGATCCCCAGGCCAGATTCCTGGAACCCAGGGCAGCCCAGGAGGCCAGTGCCCGGGAGCTGCCACTTGTCACGTGCAACTCGAATACAGCAGCAAAGAGCAGTGAGGCTGACCAGGCCCAGCCTCCCGCTCCTGCTCAAGGCCAGGTGGACAGGGAGTGCCCACCAGGGAGACCACGCTCTAAAGCCGAGGCCTGCCTAGCAGGGCACGCTGGCAGGGAAAGCCAGGCTTGCGTGGAGGCCCGAGTCAAGCCCCAGTTCCAGGCCAGTGTGAGGACACCTCTTTTAGCAGCCTGTGGCCTCCCGACCTTCTCTGGGCTTTCCAACACTCATGCAGCCTGACCAAGTGGCCCTGGGGGAGCTGCAGCAGAGTCTCCTGGAGGGAGACTTCCTGCCGGCCACTCCCCGAAGGACCCTGGATGCTCACACCCTTCCCAGAGTGGCCGTCACTGAGAAACCTCAGGTCCTGGGCTGGGCTCTGTCCCCAGCTGGGCTCTGGACAGCAGGGGAGAGAGTGAAGCAGCAGATGGGGAACAGGGAGCCAGGGACCGGGAGGAGGGAGCCACATTCACACGCTGAGTGTCTGAGGCTAAGTATTTTAAGATCATTTTAAAAATAACATTTGGTGGTTTCTCAGCAGCAGGGACCGGCAGCTGTCCTCAGCAGGTTTTCTAAGCAGCCGTGGCCTAAGGAACACAGGACTTCCAGAGAGATCTTGGTGTAAATCCTACAAACAAAGCAACATGCTGCCAGGGAGTCCCTTGCCTCTGCCCAGAGAAGAATCCAGAAAGCCTCGAGGTCTGGCAGGACCTGCCTCGGCTGGCCACAGGGCTGTAAGCGAGTGACCCATCTCTGAGTCTCGAGCAGCCTGGGTGTAGAGCAGACACTCACGGAAGCCACACGCCCCTGGAGAAGAGTGTGTAGTGGGGGCAGCCGGACAGCAGCCTCCGCCACGCACCCCTGGACTGCACCCTCCCAGCCAAGCAGCCCCGAGTTTGCCTTGGTTTGCACACCCTGTAGGAGGGGCCCTCCCTCAGCTGCTCCATCAGCCCCTGCCCCGCCTGGCGGACCACACAGCCTGCTCTGGCCCTCCGGCTGCCCTGCACACACCCGGCCACCCGCCTCCCTCCCACCCACCAGGCTCAATCGCCCCAGCTCTTGATGAACCTATTACGGACCACGTCAAACGTGCCTGCGATCTGAAAGACGCTTTGATTTTTCCTTTTGTGGTGCTGGGCGTTGGATCCAGGGCCTCACACATGCCAGGCAAGCGCTCTACCACTAAGGGACATCTCCAGCCCAGAACCGGCATTTTTAGAGCAAGTCCTCAGGAAGCACCGGCCAGCGCCCCGATCTGCCTCCCTCCAACCAGGTCCTCAGCCCCGTCCCTCGCACAGGACCTGGGATGCAGCAGCATTTCACCATGGCCACATGCTTCTAGTTTCAATGTGGATGATGGGCACGCAA
Source organism: Urocitellus parryii (assembly GCF_045843805.1). NCBI lineage: Eukaryota > Metazoa > Chordata > Mammalia > Rodentia > Sciuridae > Urocitellus > Urocitellus parryii. The sequence goes on along the minus strand of NC_135540.1, from coordinate 141,487,733 downwards.
ACCACACAGAGGAAACAAATAAGGGGCATCTGACGGGAGGCTCTTCTGCCGCTGTCTCAGCCAAGCTCAGTTAGAAATGCTGAGGATGAGTCTGTGTCCATGGTGGACAAGACGGCAAGAGGAAGCGTGCTCTTTCCTCTAGTCGAGAGTCGCCGAACGGCCGAGACTGAATGGGACGGAGCCAGGTTAGATCTTGGCTACTGGTGACATCTGAGAGAGGTGGCAGGTGGCCACAGGGAGCGGGGCAGAGTCCCGAGGCCTTGGAGAGCCATGCAGCCTGGAGTTCTCTCAGCACGGGGACAGGATGCACCCAGAAAGGGGCGTTGGTGAGCTGAACGGCCTCCTCCCACGGGCATGGGCCTGAGGAGAAGCACCTGCGTGTGGACGCAGAGAGGCTCACGGAGGTGACTTGCAGAGCCAAACCGGTTCCCTCCCACCGCCGTGTAGAGCCAGCCCTGGGTGTGAGCCTGGGCACTGGGTGCGAGTCCACCTGCTTCTCCAGGAAGCCCATGCTAGTCTGGCTCAGGTTAAAAGCAGAAATAAAATAAATATCCTCCTTTGAGAAAACAAAGGCTTTGGAGAGAGGAAATGGCGGAGGGTTAGGTTCCTGGACATAGAACAAGAGGGCTTCATTGCTGAAACCTAATTCACAAGATCTCCCCAGGGCACGCTCCATGCGTCTTCCTCTGAGGGATGGGAAGGAGAGGATTCGGCTGGGGCCCAAACATATGGCTCCTCGTACCTTCAGAATACCAACTAGGAGGCCCCTTCAGGACTGACTTGTTACAAAACAGACCTGTCCCACCAGCCCCCACGTAAACTTCCTGAGCTGACTTAGCTAAATCAAAAGCTCGGCACTTCACTACCAGCTGTGGCAGAGAGCGGGCTACCATCCTCAGCGAGGGAGTGCCCACCGCCATCACATCAGGGCTGAAAACAGAGCCCTCTCCATCAACTTGACAAAGACAAAAAACGTGAACTGAAAGCCCTGTCTGAAATTTATGGTGATGGAAAGTCGATGCTGGAGCAAAGCTGGCAGAGCTCTGCCAACACCCACAGCGTGGGCCCGGCTCTCAGAGGGGAGGCTCTCCTGATGACCGGCTGCTGGGACCCAGCTGGGCACAGCCATGTGGCTTTGTGACATTCTCCCTTTCCCTAGCATCAGAACACTGGCAGCAGGTCTAGCTGTCACCACGTCACCTCCCAGCTCTGGGGTCGGGCTGACACATCTGCTCGTCAGCATCCAAAGCTGGATCTGTGGGCTCATCTGCACTATTTATTTATAATACGAAGCCAAAAGCCATCCCCCCTGGGGGCTGGCTCCGTAGACTGTGGCCAAACCATTCAAGTCAATCAACGGATCGCAGAGAAAGAGACAAGCAGTGAGCTCAGAAGGCGTGCGTGGCCCAGGATGGCTAGATTAACCCCCTGACATCATGCACAAAGCACACCCTGCCGGGCCGAGAACATCCCGGCCCCAGCGCAGAGCCAAGGCCACAGCAGACACGCTCCAAACATGGACCTGAGACACAAAGTCAGGGGGTTTTTGACAGAAAATCAAAGCTTTTATTGTTGTTGTTACTGTTTTTAGCTTTGGTAGCAGAGATTGAACACAGGGCCACTTAACCACTGAGCCACATCCCAGCCCTTTTTATGTTTTATTTTGAGTCAGGGTCTTGCTAAGCTACTTCAGGCCTTGCTAAATTGCTGAGGCTGGCTTTGAACTCACAATCCTCCTGCCTCAGCCTCCAGAGTTACTGAGATGACAGTTGTGCCGTGGTGCCTGGCTCGGCAAAGGTTTTCAAGTATACCCGCACAGCTCCACATTGACCCCCAACATCATGCAAATAGACACGCAGGCAGGTGTGCAGAAAACCCACCACAAGGCCACGTGCCTCGGCTAGAGCTGGTCCCTCAGGTGCAGAGCTATGGCGCTGTCCCCTCTCGCCCTGTCCTGCTTTCCCACAGCCAGTGTGCTCCCCATGGACATTCTGGGGGACACTGGCCCTGCTTGGGGTAGCCACGTAGAGATGCAGCTGCAACCCTACTGTGTGCCAAGAACTGTTTCTAGCCTTTGCATTTGATTCCCACCATCGCTGGCTGATGTGTCTCCCTCACACACACTGACCTAGAACTTCCTGAACTAAGTGCTGACAACCCTCAGATTGGGCATCACGATGCAGTTACAGCAGACACTCAGGGAGATGAGTGACTCACAGCAGATACTCAGTGCCCCGGGGCACGGACTATGAATGAGGCAGACAGAGAAGCCCCATGCTCCACACAAGCCAGGCCACTTGGTCCTGTCCACTCCTGTGCACACAGTGTCCCCAACAGCCCACAGCCCTCGTGGCCACTCTTGGTTTTGTGTGGTGCCCCGTCTGAAAGGGGGCACCCAGGGCAGCTGGTGGGGGTGGGCTGTGGCAGACACGCCTCAGAGCAGAGGGGTAGGACTGCTCGCCTGGGTGACCTCAGCCCCCCACTGCCCCGGCCTGACTGGTCTCAGAGAGGAGGATCCATTTCCCCGTGGCCACACGGCTCCTGCGTTCCCTGCCTTTCAGAAGGGACGAGGCAGGAACATGGGGTGAGGGGATGGTGGGCTAATGCTTCAGAAGCGTCCAGGGCCCAGGCTCACGTGAGGGGCTCGGGGAGGGGCGGAGTGCAGGCCGCAGATGAGCCGGTGAGAAGTCTGACCCACGGGGAGAGACTGCCAAGGGAGGCAGAGATGTGGGAGGGTGGCCAGGCACCAGGGGCCAGGGGTCTGGAGGGAGGCTTCAGCGGCCACTCCCCCAGACCTGCAGGGCCAGAGTTCCAGAGCCCACTTCTCCAGCCCAGGAACTGTCTACGCACCCGGGGGGCAGACAGCCGAGTGGCCCAGAGCAGTGGGGTGGCTCAGCGGGCAGCCCCCCAGGAAAGAGGCAGCCTCGATGGCCTGTCTCCCTCTGCGGGTGGCGGCTATGGGGAGGGCGTGCTGGGCTCTCCCATGGTCGGGTCACAGGGCCACCTACCTCAGCGATCCCTTCAGCAACCCCCAGCCAGTCTGGGTGCCCAGGCTGCTTCCCGAGACCAGGACACAGAGGACATGCTGGCCATTGCTGCCCTCAAGGGAGCCTGTACCTGGTGGTGACCAGGGCAGCAGGTCCATGTGACATCCCCCTGCTTTGGAAAAGGGCCCCCTGCACCCCCCCCACCCCCGTGAGGGAGCAGGGGACACACCGTCCAGGCGGAGGAGTGGGGCTGCGGCCTGCAGCCAGAGCGGAGGCCGGGGGCCTGGGAGGCGCCCACTCAGGGCAGCTGAAAGCCCAGCCTGACACGCTGGCGTGGGGACACAGGCAGGCAGGCGCTGTCACCGCTCCTGCTCCCGAGCAGGGACCTGGGTCGGGCTTTGGGCCCTGCCCACGTCTTCCTTATGCCTGGGGACAATCTTTCTAAATCCTCCTTTTTTCCCCATCCCCCAAATTTACTTAAAAATAAACTGCATGACTTCAATGCTCACCCTCATAGACCTAAGAGGCGATTTCCTAGCGAGAGTCAGAGCCAGCTCTGCCCAAAACCAAGCCCTGGAGCAAGAGGGCAGTGGGCACACACTGAGCACATGGCTGGCAGCTACCCTGTTCTGCTACACACTGTCCACTGCCACTGTGGGGCCACCAACTACCCTGTTCTGCTACACCCTGTCCACTGCCACTGTGGGGCCACCTTGGTAGAAGCTCCCCATTTAGGGCTCTCAGCAAACCTGCAGCCTAGGTCAGATCCTCTAGAGGAGGAATGTGAGAATCAGAGAGGTTGAGGGTGATGGTGATGGTGGTGGTGGTGAGGGTGGTGATGATGGTGATGGTGGTGGTGGTGAGGGTGGTGATGAGGTGATGGTGGGGGTGATGATGGTGGTGGTGATGGTGATGACAGTAATGACAATAAGGGTGGTGATGGGGGTGACGATGGTGGTGGTGATGGTGAGGATGGTGAGAGTGGTGACAGTGAATGAGGGTGATGATGGTGGTGGTGGCGATGGTGATGGTAATGGTGGTGACAGTGATGACAGTGAGGGTGATGAGGGTGATGGTGGTGGTTATGATGGTGACAAGGATGACAGTCAGGATGGTGAAGGTGATGGTGATGGTGATGGTGGTGGTGAGGGTGATGGTGATGGTGGTGATGGTGATGGATGGTGGTGATGATGAGTGTGGTGGTGACGGTGAGGGTGGGAGGGTGATGGTGATGGTGAGGGTGGTGATGGTGATGGTGATGGTGAGGGTGGTGAGGGTGGTGGTGATGGTGGTGGTGATGGTGATGGACGGTGGTGATGATGAGGGTGAGGGTGGGAGGGTGATGGTGATGGTGATGGTGAGGGTGGTGAGGGTGGTGATGGTGGTGATGGTGAGGGTGGTGATGGTGATGGTGATGGTGAGGGTGGTGAGGGTGGTGGTGATGGTGGTGGTGATGGTGATGGACGGTGGTGATGATGAGGGTGAGGGTGGGAGGGTGATGGTGATGGTGATGGTGAGGGTGGTGAGGGTGGTGATGGTGGTGATGGTGAGGGTGATGATGGTGATGGTGATGGTGAGGGTGGTGAGGGTGGTGGTGATGGTGGTGGTGATGGTGAGGGTGATGATGGTGATGGTGATGGTGAGGGTGGTGAGGGTGGTGGTGATGGTGGTGGTGATGGTGATGGACGGTGGTGATGGTGATGGACGGTGGTGATGATGAGGGTGAGGGTGGGAGGGTGATGGTGATGGTGATGGTGAGGGTGGTGAGGGTGGTGATGGTGGTGATGGTGAGGGTGGTGATGGTGATGGTGATGGTGAGGGTGGTGAGGGTGGTGGTGATGGTGGTGGTGATGGTGATGGACGGTGGTGATGATGAGGGTGAGGGTGGGAGGGTGATGGTGATGGTGATGGTGAGGGTGGTGAGGGTGGTGATGGTGGTGATGGTGAGGGTGGTGAGGGTGATGGTGATGGTGATGGTGGTGGTGGTAGTTATGGTGGTGGTGATGGTGAGGGTGGTGAGGATGATGACAGTGAGGGTGGTGATGGTGGTGGTTATGATGGTGATGGTGGTAGTTATGGTGGTGGTGATGGTGAGGGTATGATGGTGAGGGTGGCGATGGTGATGGTAATGGTGGTGACAGTGATGACAGTGAGGATGGTGAAGGTGATGATGATGGTGATGGTGGTGGTGAGGGTGATGATGATGGTGATGGTGGTGGTGAGGGTGATGATGATGGTGATGGTGGTGGTGGTGAGGGTGGTGAGGGTGGTGATGGTGGTGGTGGAGGTAGTTATGGTGATGGTGATGGTGAGGGTGGTGAGGGTGGTGATGGTGGTGGTGATGGTGAGGGTGGTGAGGGTGGTGATGGTGAGGGTGGCGATGGTGATGGTAATGGTGGTGACAGTGATGACAGTGAGGATGGTGAAGGTGATGGTGATGGTGATGGTGATGGTGAGGATGGTGAGGGTGGTGAGGGTGGTGAGGGTGGTGGTGATGGTGGTGGTGGTAGTTATGGTGATGGTGAGGGTGGGAGGGTGATGGTGATGGTGAGGGTGGTGAGGGTGGTGTTGGTGAGGGTGGTGAGGGTGATGGTGGTGGTGGTGGAGGTGGTAATAGTGACAGGGTGGTGGCAGTAGTGGTGATGGTGATAGTGGTGATGGTTGCGATGGTGGTAATTGTTGAAGTTATGATGACGACAGTGATGATGGTGGTAGTGATTAATGGTGGTAATGATGGTGGCGATGGTGATCATGGTGGTGGGCGTCGCCCGTTAATGCCACAGCCCATACCCTGTCATGGGAAATGACAGCCTCTGTGGTCAGCCTCCTCCTGGAACTGCAAAATCAGGGACAGGGACATCTTTCTGGGCCCTGCATCTTGGCCCAGCACAGATGCGATGGTGGCCATGCATGGGACCTGGGAGCTGGCAGAGTGACTGGCAGGTGTTGACACACAGCCCCAGCCCAGTGAGTGCCTGTGGGTGGCATCATTGTCAACAGCCGTTGATAATAAAGCCGATGCTGGTGACATCTCTGCAGGGCCTGGGTTGGCTGTCACAGAGTGAGAGCAGCCGCTTGAGCCCTACAACCGCTCCAGCACTGAGAGGTGCAGGCGGCCCCTCCAGGCTGGGGCCTGGGCCCTGGCTCTGCTGTGTGCCTGGGGGCCACCCCCAGGCATCTCAGTGCTGCAGGGCCCGGGTCAGCTCCAGCCCAGCCCAGAGCCACACTCAGGCACCAACCATCCCCGGGCTGCTCTGCCTGCGTCTCCTTCCTTCCACGGCCACTTGGAGCAGGTCCCTGTGATAAAGGGTACAGCTGCGCAGCGGCCTGGCCCCCGCACCTCCTCTCTCCGCACGAGCAGGTCTCCCACTGAGCCGGGGCCCTGCGAGGTGCTTCTATTTTTTCCTTTTATAAAATAATGTTATTCATAATCACTGACTCCCTGGGATTATAATAGCAGAGGCGGGGGTCCGCTGCCACTCCGTGGCCAGGCAGCTGAGCGTGAGGCGTGGGGAGCCCTCGCTCTCCCGGCGGCAGCCCCAGGGCTCAGGCAGCCAAGCCGTGCTCCCAAAGAGGCGACGCTAATTTGGGGAACAGCTGTAGGCGTTCACTTTGCTCTGAGCATGTGTGCACAGATCAGATCTCTCCGCCTGGCCTTTCTCCTTCCTGGCAAGGGGTGACAGTAATGGGGGAAGCAGTCATCGGGGACACGGGCTCATTTTCAAAGTCATTGTGTTGACAATATTTCCAGGAGGAAACTCATAAGCAATCATCATTTTTCACATCTGCTAGGCATCTTGGTGCTACAATTAAGCGTAATGAAGTTACCTGCAAATTATGTATTTTGTTCACTAAATAACGAAGCTACTGACAGAGGTGACGTGGGGGAGGGGCTGCTGGGAAGAGCCGGGCAGAAAAGCAGAGGTCTCTGAGGCTGCTGCCAGGGAGCTGGGAAGTGCTCAAGGATCCAGGAGCCCAGCGAGAGGACGAGGAAAGGAGACCGGGCAGAAAGAGAGGGACGGGCAGAAACAGCAGAGGACAGGATCTTTTCCTCCAAAACAGAGAGACCGGCGCATGAGGAGGGGGTCAGAGGGCCCAGGAGCCAGCCCAATCCCCGCCTCAGACTCTGTCTCCTGGCTCCCAGGCCCTTCAGGCAGGAGGGGAAGAGAAGCTGACGTGTCACAGCCAAAGAGCCGCAGCCCTCAGGAGCCGAGGACTAGTCCACCCTGTGGACTAGGATGACCTGGGGAGGACACTAAGCTGGGGAGCTGCTGCCTCTCTGCACCTTGACCTCCAGAGGCCCTATGGTGGGACTGGACAAAGGTCCACCCTGTGTAGCACTTTGCATTTCCCAAGTGCTCTGCACTGAGTGCCCAGTGTCTATACGGGAAGATCAGCGTCCAGCCCCATGCCATGCCAGGCGCAGGTGGGTGTGGTTTATAGTTGGGATGTTGAATGTCCCCTGAAGGCCCACATGCTTGGGCCTGGTCCCCAGGGAGGGGCTGCAGGGAGTGGTGGAACCCTTCCTGCTGGGAGTTCTGAGATCATGGGGGCAAGCCCTGGTAGGGGCCACTGGGACCCTGGACTCTTCCTTCTCGTTTCCTGGCCACAGGTGAGCAGGTTTTCTCTGCCACATGCTCTCCCTGTGGTGTGCTCCCTCACCACAGGCCCAGAGCAAGGGGCCCAAGTGACCGGGGGCTGGACCTGCACCAGGAAGACCAAAACCTGTCCCCTTCCTATGTGGACCATCTCAGGCACTTGCTACGGCGATGGAAGCTGGTGACACAGCAGTGTGACTCACGAGGAAGACACAGCTAAGACTGTGTCACCGGTTTCTCCCGCCCCAGCGCTCGCAGGAATGGGGACAGGGGCAGGGTCTCCGGGGGCCCTTCAGTGTTCCGCGTTCAAGCCTCAACAGGGTTAGAGACGAGTAAGCAAAGCACCCAGCAGGGGCCTGGCACCCAACAATGAAGAGAAGCAGAACCCGGGGAGGACCCCAGAGACTGAGCATCTTAACAACGTCCCGGTGCTGACCACAACAGGCCACGCGCCTATGGACCGCCCGTGAACGGGCTGTGAAGAAACCTCCACATTTCCCAGATTCCTGTGGAAGAGGTTTCCCTGCTCCATAGGCTCAGCAGATGCTGCCGTGAGACCCACCTCTGTGACCTGCCAAGGGCACGAGCAGGTCAGAGGCCCCTGCTTCACTATCAAGGATTAAACTGAGGGGGACATCATCCAGGGGAGTCAGCAAGGCCACAGGAGCTCACGGCACGTGGACCTGGCAAGTCCATCACCCTGCACCCCAGTCTCCTTCCTGTGAATAGGAATGATAACAGTCGTGATAGCAAAACCTGTGTGACCTTGGGAATGCGCTAAGCCTCTCTGAGCCCCAACCTGCTCATCTGCAAATGGGGTTAACAGCTACGCTCACGTCAACTCAGGAGGCTCTGTCAGAGATGAGTAAGCAAAGCGCCCAGCATGGGCCTGGCACACAGCAGGCGCTCTCTAAGTGCCCGTCAACAGCCCTTCCTCCATGGGGTTGAACCAAAGACCCCTTCCTGCACATCTCCTTGCAGATCTGCACTGTGCTGGGAGGAGAGAAATTTGTCCTCCACCGCCCTCCCTGAGGCCTGGAGACAACGGGTTATTTTCCCTCTGAACACTCTTGGAAACCTGAGCCAGCTGCTCCCCTCCTGGGGAGGCCACTTGGAGGCCAGCAGGACCCCGGCTGCCCACTGGAAGAGGCCCATAACCAGAGCAAGCGCATTCCAACGCTGGCTTTAATTTGAACCTGTTGAGACAGGCAGAGCTCTGCTGAGGGGCGCCTGGGAGCCTCCATCCACCCTGAGAGCGCGGGCGGGGGGATGGGGCCTCTGGGATTTAAATAGGAGTCCAGCCCGGCCGGGCTTGCAGGGCTGCACTCGGAACGAAGCCTCAGGTTGCAAACCAAGAAAGGGCCTGGGTTCTCTGCTCCACCAACAGAGCTGGCCATGCCACCTGCCATCTTCCCAAGCTCTGGGCCCCAAAGGCTAAGTCGCCCTGAGGGGAGGGAGCCAGACTCACCGAGCAGGCAGGCTGCCGAGATGCGCAGGGAGAGTGCAGCCGCTCCTGCTTGGATCTGGGCATCAGTACGTCCCCCAGCCCTACTCTGCAGCTGGACTTGAAGACAAACTCCAAGGACCCAGCAGCAGTGTCCCCTCTGAAATCCCACCTGGAACTGGGAACCAAGAATTGTGCGACCCAGGCACAGCTTATGGGTCTGATTGGGTTTTACAAATAAAAGAGCAAGCTGGGTCTGAAGGCAGGATGCAGCCGCCCTCCCTGCACCCCAGGGGCAAGCCTCTGAACTGGGCCAGGTGGGCTAGAGGGGACAGGAGCAAGCCCACCCAAGGTCACAGGCAGAAGGGCTGCTTGGCTGTACCCACAGGGCCACAGGCAGGAAGGACAGGTCTTGAAGCCGGCTCCGGCCCTCTCTGTTTCTCCTCCCTGTGCCCTGCTCCCCCGTCTGCACAGAAGGGCTGAGTACTGCTGGGTTCCTTGGAAAGATCAGAGGTGATGAGGGACACACAATGCCTGGCAAGGTGCTCAGGGCACACCAGGGCGGGCAGATACTGGCAGGTCACTGCAAGATGAACCCAGGCCCCTTGGCAGGACAGGTCCCTCCAGAGACCCTAGGACCATTCATTCAGCAAATATTATGTGCCAGGTGCCCTGAGTCCCCAAAGGCGCTGCTTTGGACAGGACCGACGGGCTGCCTGGCACCGTAGGGCGGGCATCATTTCCCACAGAGAGGGCTGCTGTGGACAGAAGCTTCGGCCCAGGGCATGTGCTGAGCCCTGACCCAAGGCAGCAGCACCTGGGGGAGGGCTTGGGAGGCCATGGAGGTTAGACGAGGTGGTGAGGCTGGGGCCCACGATGGATTGATGCCTGTGTCCACACACAGGTGAGGCCCAGAGAGGACACAGCAAGAAGGAGGAGAGCCAGCGCCCTCACCAAACCCAGGAAATCGGCAGAAACTTGGTCCTGGACTCTGTCCTCCGCCTGTCTGTGAATACCTGTCTGTGGCGCAAGCCGCCCAGTCTGTGGTCGCCCAAGCCCACTAAGGCTGGCCAAGACAATGACCAAAGAAATAGGCAAAACACATACCATGGAAGAGGGAAAGGGTGCAGACGGGGCCACCATGGTGAGCGGCCCGAGGGCTGAGGACAGGTCTGCTTGGGGCTGAGTGGGGAGCCAGCTGTGGGAGGACTGAGGGAGGGTGTTCTAAGCAGAAGAGCTGCCAGCCCCCGGGAGCTGCTCCAAGGTCGGAGGAAGGTCAGAGTGGCTAGAACCAGAAACCCAGGGGTCCGGGGAGAAAGTGAGGTCAGATGGGAGGGCCATGAGGGTCCCAGCAGGAACTCCACCTGCTGCCACTGTCCCCCAGCTCAGCCAGAAAGTGCTGCAGCCCCCAACTTCTCGGCCTCACTCAGGGGGGACCCACACATGGAAGCAGAGAAATGCTGTGTCTTTAGAAGACATTTCCTCTCCCACCTGGGCTCACCGCATGTCCCAGCCTCCCTTGGAGTCCAGTTCAGACATTCTCCACTTAGCCCTGAGGCTTCATGCACTGAGGACCTGTCCCCAAGTGGGCTGCCACCACTCCATCTCTCACCTCTTTGTACAAACCTCCATACCTCTTTCCCACTGGTACACAGGAGACCAAGGACTTGGAGGCCCCAGAAATGTCAGAATTGCAAGATGTAAGTGCCTGAGTCCCCGTGTCACCACTGCCTGCCGGGAAGCAGTGGATGCACATTAGATGATTGTATGAACAAAAAATAAACACTCATGGTGTTTGCCCTTTAATATTGGGGGCTTTTTGTTACAGCAGCCTCCTCTAACTAATACAGAGTATGTTTCAGAGTCATCTGTCCCAAGGGGTTCTGTGATGGCCTTAAGCCAGTGAGATGTGTCCTGAGGCAGGAGGGGGCTGAGGACACCATGGGCCAGGGGCTGCCTGGCACCGTGGGGCTGGCATCATTTCCCATAGAGAAATGGGTTTTACAAATGAAAGAGAAGGGCTGGGTCTGGAAGGCAGGACGCAGCCACCCTCCCCGCACCAGGGGCAAGCCACTAGAAGGGGAGGCTGGAAGTCAGACGAGAAGGAGGGGAACATAGGAAGCTGCCCCCAGCGCAGCTTTGGAGCTCGGCTCAGGGCAAAGCAGGCATCAGCACATCCCCCAGGTTCCCCATCTGAGCCCAGAGTTTCTTCTCTGACTCCAAAATTATGCTACAAATAAAAA